>NC_085842.1:67526792-67834292 GCF_035594765.1 Anolis carolinensis
GTTTGTGCATATAGGTTTACAGAAACTTGGCAGGGAGGTAATGGGTGGATGTTTCAACTGGAGAGAGGGAGGTGGATGGGAGGGAGATAATCTTGTGTGTCAAGTACCTCACTTTATGAATAACTGAAAATGTTGTCCTAAGTCAAATAGTAGCCTTATTTTCAAATCCACGGGATCAACAAAATCATGTCTTCAGCCTCTGCCTTGAGATAGCTTACAACATAGAATATAATTGTTTAAAACTGTTACTATAGAACATATATTCAGAACAAAGGTTGTTTATTTTGCATCAGATATTGTGTGTACTTTAACAAGACTGGAATATATTGATAGAGTCTAAGCAAGTTTCTGCCTGCTGTCCAACTTCATAAACCAGACTCTTTTTTTGGCTAGTGGTGAGATTTAACCCTAGACTTATAGTTTGCTCTTTAAAGCTCAATGTGCAAGTGCCATACCAGAGATATGCAAAGAGAGAAGTCATGGAGTTAAGAAGTAGTAGTCCTGCTCACTGTATTCAAAATGATAGTGGATGGGTAGTTCCAGTATAAATAGGAGCTGAATGACTTCTGGAGATTCAGGTAGTGTAGATCATGGTGGACTTTTTTTGGTTGCTCTTAAGCTTTGTGTTGCTTCTAGGACTTCCCAGTAAACTTCCTTCCCAGGGGATACATGTGCATAGTTCTGTAACTTCAAGTTGCCTGCTGACTTATGGTGACCCAATGCATTTTGTAGGGTTTTCCTAGGCAAGGACTATGAAGAGGTGGTTTTGCCAGTTCTTTCCTCTGATATATAGCCCATAGCACCTGATACAAATTGATTGTTTCTCAGTTCAGAATTGACCCTGTTAACTTTCAAGATCAAATGGGATGTGGTATGAAGATACATATGAGTTTTGAAATATGAGTCAGTTCCTTCTCTAAAACCTGGTTTCACAGCTAAATGCCCTAATTTGTGTTGTTGAAGACTTTCATTGCTGGAATCACTGGGTTGCTGTGAGTTTTCGGGCTGTATGGCCATGTTCCTGCAGGAACATGGCCATACAGCCTGAAAAGCTCACAGCAACCCACTGCCTCAATTTGGCTGGCCCAAATACATAGTTAATAACATGCTCAGTGCATTCTGCTTCACGAGACAAGATCTTGAAGATGAACTCTACTTCTCACATGCTGGTTTTGGTATTATAGACCTCATGCAGTTTGTTCCAGGAAACAATGTGGTAACAACATTTTTCATTAGCTGCAGTTTCTATTGAAGCAATTTCCAACAGAATGCATTATCATATTCTTTAGAAGAAAGATGGATTACATTTCCCCCTCTATTCTGCCTTGGTCAGACCACACCTGGAATACTGTGTCCAATTTTGGGCACCGCAGTTGAAGGGAGATGTTGACAAGCTGGAAAGCGTCCAGAGGAGGGCGACTAAAATGATTAAGGGTCTGGAGAACAAGCCCTATGAGGAGCGGCTTAAAGAGCTGGGCATGTTTAGCCTGCAGAAGAGAAGGCTGAGAGGAGACATGATAGCCATGTACAAATATGTGAGGGGAAGTCATAGGGAGGAGGGAGCAAGCTTGTTTTCTGCGGCCCTGCAGACTAGGACGCAGAACAATGGCTTCAAACTACAGGAAAGGAGATTCCACCTCAACATCAGGAGGAACTTCCTCACTGTGAGAGCTGTTCGACAGTGGAACTCTCTCCCCCGGGCCGTGGTAGAGGCTCCTTCTTTGGAGGCTTTTAAACAGAGGCTGGATGACCATCTGTCAGGGGTGCTTTGAATGCGATTTCCTGCTTCTTAGCAGGGGGTTGGACTGGATGGCCCATGAGGTCTCTTCCAACTCTACTATTCTATGATTCTATGATTCTATGTTTCATGTTATATGTTTATATTTTATTCTTTCTGAGTGTGAGTCACATGCTGTATTTATCTCCACAATTCTTTTGAATTTCATTTTTACTTAGAATACTTGAAATGGGTACAGGGCATAGGATATCCTCCCAGTTGTTTTCATAAATGAGTTTCTTAGAAGTCAGAGGCTGTTGTGCACTCTCTTGATGCAAGGCATGATTATGGTTTGACCCACAGAACTTATAAACTCTCTGATCTTCCTTTAGGGTAGACATTTATTCATTTTGGGAAGGCTGATGAGTTCAAAGGTGTTTTACTTACTTAAAACCTTTGAGTTCTGCTTGATTTTAAACATGCTTGCTCAAATATTAGTCTTACTTAATTCAGTTGTACTTAATTACTAGTATGTCTTTTGATGCTTTTGTCTTGACTCCATTCTTCAGCATTCCTGTTAGCTAGGGATATGATAGATCACTTGCTTCACTTTTTGGCATAAATATGTTAGTTCCAATACGGTGATTCCTAACCTTCCTTATGTCAGGTTTAATGAGGTTCACTTGCTTTGGGGGTAAAGAAAGCAAAGCACAAAGTAGTAGACATTAGGCATGTGTGATCCATGAAAAAAATGGTTCAATACTTGCTTCGAAAGTAGGGGGCGCTGGCGTTTCGTTTCTAAAGTCATTTCCGAATTTTGAAGCAAAAAAAATCAAAACTTTCTGAAGCTTCGTATGTACTTCGTTAATGGTGGATGCGCATGCGCATAAAGGAAAACATTATCGTCAATGGGGAAAATTGAGGGGCCTCTCTCTCCCTCATTTATTGAGCTATCCTAATGAAATTTGCCAGTGGTAGAACACATTTACCACTGTTAGCTCACCAAATTTCAGAACATTTTCCTTATCCTCTGATTTTTGGCTAATTTTCATAGCTTTTATAATAAAATTTTTTTAATAATTGCAGAAATCTGTTCCTGGTTTGAAAGGCTTATTTCCTGTTTCATTGGGTTGTCTTTACTTTGAAAGTCATTGTTCTACTTCAGAAACTTTGTTTTTGTGACTAATAATAATAATTTATTATAATAATAATAATAATAATAATAATAATAATAATAATAATAATAATAATAATAATAATATCAGGGTAATTTAAAATAATAAGGGGGGAATTGCAGAAAATCCTTAGCAGGGTGATAATTTGCCATTGGATGGAGAGTTCTAGTTTGGGGTTTTGCCAGCACATTGAGATTGATCCCCCCTCCTTCCCCCCCCTCCCCCGTTCCTCACTTAAAGTTTTTGGCAAAGGCAGGAGGTGTTTTGCAAGGGAGATCCTGCAGAATTAAAGCCCTGCAATTATCAGGCTCTCTCCCTTCTGCAAGCCCCGGTTTAAGCTCGGGAAGACGAAGTGGTTTGCAAGAGAGATCCTCCTTCCACTTTTGCAAGCCCGAGTTTAAGCGTGGGAAGACAAGATCCAGGCTCCTTCCACTTCTGAAGCCAGTTTAAGAGACCCATAGAAAGCAACAACTCCAAAATGGGAAGGGGGATTTCTCTCCTGAATAGCAAAGGTTGGTTGAATTAAAACACTTCCCCATATATCCAAAGGTTATCCAAAGGTATTTAGAGGCATGGGCACCAACGCTTCGAATTGGAAGGTTACTTCCGAAGCACCAAACCACCTCGGAAACCCCTTCGTATCTATTTTGAATAACGAATTTATTACGATAAACGACTTATTCCGAAGATTCGCCCATGCCTAGTAGACATACTAGACTTTAAAGCAGTGGTTTTCAAGCTATAATTCTCTAGGTGTTTTGGAATTCAATTCCCAGTAAACCAAGCAATCTTACCAGCTGTTAGGAATTGTGGGAGCAGACCAAAGGTTGGGAACCACTGCTTTAAAGGGAATAAAATGGATTTTTACTGTCACGGCTGCACATTTCAATTTATATTCTGGGCAACATTTCTCAGACTGTTTGAGGTGGGGGAAACAGCAGTTAATTTTTTTCTAGTGTGTTCTAGTGTGTTCTAGTGTCTAGCACTATTTTTGTGTCTATTGGCAACAATCAGTTATTTCTTTCCTGGAAACTCAACAGGGAGCCGCAGCCAATGGCTCAGAGACCAGTATGTTGTATAGTACTGTTCTAAAGTGCATAGTAGGACTCTTGTTTCCTTTTAGAAGGAGAGATTTAGAACCCAAGGTGTAGTGGTGGCCTAATATATTTGTTTTGACTATGTTTGTTGCATATGGAAATATATGTTTGACAAGCAAAGTAACACCAATTTATACATCACTTTTTTTCTAAAAGGAAAACAAGAGCCTTAATATTTATAAACGGTGATAAAAAGGAAGGAAAAATAATTAAAATGTACAGAAAAAGATGTACAGATTTGAATGTCTAAATCCAAATAACTGTATACAATAAATAAAACCCACATTCTCATATATTTCTAGATTGTTTAGGTGGTGCTATAATAGTTCCTCTGCTTTTGTACTTTTATAAACAGCAAAAGGAATCCTTTGCTTCTATGCATTGAAACACGTGCCATACAGAACTATTTTTCCATTTGCTATATTTTGTGCCATTTGGAGAAGACAAAGAAGAGGAAGCTGTCTGCCTACTGACTGAAGCAGAGCCTAACTATAAAAACAAATTTACCCCCTGACAAACGGGAAAAGGCAACAGTGTGAACTAATGATAACCGTTTGAATTTTCTTTCTCTAGACACATCAATTTAGTAGTTTCAATTCAGAAAATGTTGCTGGAGGGATATCACTGTAATAAAGTTTAAGCCTCTTCTTTGCTGCCTAAACATCCTCTGTAAATTTTACATGAAAATATATGTTCCATGCCCAAAAAAGCACATAGAAACAATTTGTTGTGACTATTCAATTTCAGAGCAAATGGGAGGGAATTGCATGTTTGAATACTATCTATATTAAAAAAAATACTTATAATGCAAAGAGTATGTTGGGCCAAACTGAATAACTTTCAAAAACTGAAAAGATCAAGGGCCTTTTAGATTTAAATTGGATTTTAAATTGAAAAAATGGATTTTCCTTGGCTCTCATTTAAAAAAACGGTTCACACCGATTTCATCACAAACATGCCAGCATAGACATATGCTTACACTCATAAAAATGAATTACTAACTCTGTTGAAATCATGTGCATAGTGAGTTACCTACAATCAAACAAAGGCATTTATTTTTCATCTCCTTCAAATGGCTCTAGTCTGTCCGATATAGCACCATAATTACCAACTCTTGCTTTTCAGAAGAGAAAGTTATGTGATGTGCAAAGATGTGGGGGGAGTGAGGCTATGCTCCTGTGGGTGGAGCTGGGCCAAGTATGGCAAAGGAATTAGCTAAAGGAGAGAAAGGAGGGTGGCATTGGGCCATGAGGTGAGTGCAGTTCTTTTCTCTTATACTTGCTAGTGGAAGTATTCATGTGCCAGCAGATCTTAGGAATCTGCCAGCAGAAAGGTCTGTCAGCTAAAGAGCCAGAAAGGGAGTGAAGAAGATCAAGGAAGTGAAGACTTAATTTATCCCAGGACCAAACCTCTACAGCAGGGGTCCCCAAACTTTTTAAACAGGGGGCCAGTTCACGGTCCCTCAGACCGTTGGAGGGCCGGAATATAATTTTTAAAAAAAACAACCCTACAAATAAATTCCTATGCACACTGCACATCTCTTATTTTGAAGTAAAAAAAACAAACGGGATGAAATACAGCCTCAATGTTAATCATAATCATAATAAAAATAATAAAGAGGGTTGAAAGAGACACCTTGGGCCATCTTATCCAACCCCCTTCTACCTTTGTGCACCAAAAGCACAAGCAAAGCACCACTGACAGATGGCCACCCAGCCTCAATGTTGTTAATAATAATAATAATAATCATCATCATCATACATCACACAGTCCTAAACACCGGGGAAGTGTTCAACTTGTGATTTTGTGATACGAAATCCAGCATACATATATATATCTCGTTTGCTGTGTTATGCTGTGTCTTTGTGCCAATAATAATAATAAAGAGGTTTGGAAGAGACCCCTTGGGCTATTTAGTCCAACCCCCTTTTGCCTTTGTGCACCAAACGCACTGGAAAAGCACCCCTTAGTAAATTATTAATTAAATAATAATTAAAATACTATTATAAACAAAGCTTTAGAAGGTGCGCAACAGGTGAAGGAAGAGGTGGGAAAGGTGGAGGAGGAGGGAGCCGCCGTCGTGGGGGCCAGATAAATGGCTTCGATGGGCCGCATGTGGCCCCCGGGCCTTAGTTTGGGGACCCCTGCTCTACAGGTTTATTTATTTATTTATTTACAACATTTATATCCCGCCCTTCTCACCCGAAGGGACTCAGGGCGGCGTACAAATTGGCAGCAATGCCTGCACATAATTAAAACAGCAATGAAAATCCAATAAAACAATTAAAACAATAGAAAAATATAAAACATATGATTAAAATCCATTCCTCCAAAATCCTCGTGCTGTAGCCGTAAATCAGTCCGGGGTCGTCTTTTATCATTTAATCTTTGAAAGCCTGGGCACATAGCCATGTTTTCAGGGCTTTTCTAAAACTCAGAAGGGTTGGGGCGTGCCGTATTTCTCTGGGGAGGGTGTTCCACAGCCGGGGAGCCACCACCGAGAAGGCCCTGTCCCTCGTCCCCACCAGCCGTGCCTGTGAGGCAGGCGGGACCGAGAGCAGGGCCTCACCAGATGACCTTAGGGATCTTCCTGGCTCATAGGAGGAGATACGTTCGGACAAGTAGATTGGGCCAGAACCGTTTAGGGCTTTATAGGTCAAGACCAGCACTTTGAATTGGGCTCGGTAGCATATCGGCAGCCAGTGGAGCTGGCTTAACAAGGGGGTGGTATGCTCCCTGTAAGCTGCCCCAGTTATTAATCTGGCTGCCGCCCGTTGTACTATTTGGAGCTTCCGGGCCGTCTTCAAAGGCAACCCCACGTAGAGAGCGTTGCAGTAGTCCAAACGAGCTGTAACCAGAGCGTGGACCACCGTGGCCAAGTCAGACCTCCCAAGGAACGGGCGCAGCTGGTGCACAAGTCTTAGTTGTGCGAAGACTCCCCTGGCCACCGCCGAGACCTGGGGCTCCAGGCTCAGCGATGAGTCCAGGAGGACCCCCAGATTGCGAACCTGTGTCTTCAGGGGGAGTGCGACCCCGTCCAGCACAGGCTGTAACCCTATTCCCTGTTCGGCCCTACGACTGACCAGGAGGACTTCTGTCTTGTCTGGATTCAGTTTCAATTTGTTCACCCTCATCCAGTCCGGCACAGCAGCCAGACACCGGTTCAGGACCTGGACAGCCTCCTTAGTGACAGGTGGGAAGGAGTGACAGAGCTGGACATCATCTGCGTACAGATGACACCGGACCCCGAAACTCCGGATGATCTTTCCCAGTGGCTTCATGTAGATGTTGAACAACATGGGGGACAGTACTGAACCCTGCGGGACCCCACAAGTCAATGGTTGTGGGGCCGAGCAGGCGTCCCCCAATGACACCATCTGGGAACGACCCTCCAGGAAGGACCGGAGCCACTGCAGAACAGTACCTCCAAGACCCATCCCAGCGAGGCGTCCCAGAAGGATACCGTGATCGACGGTATCGAAGGCCGCTGAGAGGTCCAGCAGAACCAGCAGGGACACACTCCCCCTGTCCAGTTCCCGGCGTAGATCATTGACTAAGGCGTCCAAGGCTGTCTCGGTACCATGCCCCGGCCTGAAGCCAGACTGTGCCGGATCCAGAAAATCGGTATTTACCAAGAATGCCTAGAGTTGTGCAGCCACCACACGTTCCATGACCTTGCCCAAAAAGGGGAGATTGGAAATAGGCCGAAAGTTCTCCAATTGAGTGGGGTCCAGTGATGGCTTCTTCAACAGCGGTTTGATCACAGCCAATTTGAGGCTCGCTGGAAAAATGCCTTTCTGAAGGGAGGCATTCACCACCACCTTCACCCACTCGGCCAACCCCCCTCTGGCTTCCTTTATCAGCCAGGATGGGCAGGGGTCTAGGATGCATGTGGTAGCCCTCACCTCTCCAAGCACCTTGTCCACGTCCTCAGGCTGAACCAATTGAAATGAATCCATCAAAATAGGACAAGCAGGTGCTCGTGTTACATCCTCGGAGACTGCCGTTAATATGGTGTCAAAGCCAGAACGGATCAAAGCGACTTTGTCCGCAAAGAACCGAGCAAATGCTTCACAGCGGGCTGCCGAGTTGTCAGGGATCCCGTCTTGAGGGACGGGATATAACAAACCTCTGACAACTCGGAACAGCTCCGCTGGACGGTTCTTTGCCGACGCAATATTAGCTGCAAAGTAAACGTTCTTTGTAGCATCTATTGCCGCGGCATATGCCCTAAGATAGGAACACAGCCGTGTTCGGTTTGGCCTGCTCGGCTCCGAACGCCACACGCCCTCCAGTTCCCTCTTCTTTCGCTTCATCGCTGCCAACTCCTCAGTAAACCAAGGAGATGGTTTAGCTCGGGTACTCGAGAGGGGACGTTCTGGAGCGATCGTGTCTATTGCCCTAGCCGCCTCCTTGTTCCAGAGGGTGACCAGAGCATCGACAGAATCACCAGCCGAGGTGGCGGGGAATTCCCCAAGAGCCGTCAGGAATCCATCCGGATCCATAAGCCTCCTGGGGCGGACCATTTTAGGTCCTCCACCCCTGCGGAGGTTGGGGGGTGCAGTGAGTCTAAACCTGATCAGGTGATGGTCGGTCCATGGCAACGGAGCGATGGTGAGCTCCTCTACACCGCCACCTTCCTCCCATCCCTGGCAGAAAACCAAGTCAAGTGTGTGCCCCGCTCTGTGGGTAGGGCCAGATACTAATTGGGACAGCCCCATGGTTGCCATGGCGGCCATGAAGTCCTGAGCCGCACCGGAGGGAGTGGCCTCGGCATGGATATTGAAGTCCCCCAGCACAATGAGCCGTTGGGACTCCAAAACCACGCCCGAGACCACCCCAGCTAGCTCAGGCAGGGAGACTGTAGTGCAGCGGGGTGGTCGGTACACTAGCAGAATCCCTAAACTGTCCCGGCTCCCTACCCTCAGATGAGCACACTCAAACAAGGTAGACTGCGGGATGGGGCACCTGGTCAGGGGGATGGACTCCTTATAGACCACTGCAACCCCTCCTCCCCTCCCTCCAGATCTTGGTTGGTGCTGCACGGTATATCCTGGTGGACAAAGCTGGGTAAGGTTAACTCCCCCAGCCTCGTCCAACCAGGTCTCAGTTATGCATGCTAGGTCTGCCCGCTCATCCAGAATGAGATCCTGGATGATTGCAGCTTTACCGTTGACAGACCTGGCGTTCAGCAGCACCACCTTCAGATCGGAGGGTCCGCCAACCTGGGCACCCAACTTTACTATGTCAGGAGGCCATTTTAGATCTACAAGCACTCTATTTCTCACCCTAGGCCAAATTAAGTTATGCCTCCCTTTCCCGTATCTCCCCCTCCCCTGGATAACTTCGATGGGGGCCCCCCAGCTGCTAAATGCACACCCTCTCCCTACATGGTCTACCATAGTGGTAGACTCACTTTCACATCCGAGGATCATATTACCGCTGCTTCCTACTCCTACCTCCTTTGAGGGTTATATTGATGTTCTGATTGGAAGCAGTAGTATACTAAGTGTAAGGAGATAGGATGTTAATTTCTTTACCCCAACCCCTATAAAAGTGCTCCAGTGCTTCAGTGTTGTTTGTATTGTTATCTGTGGATGGTAATTGCACTGGCCCAATAGCCTCTAACCACTGCCCTCCTTCCCACCCTCCTATTAGCCTCCCTGACCCTTAATTAATACCCTAGCTACTAACACACCTTGATCACTACAGATGTTGACTGTGGTTATAACGACCTCAGTGCCAAAGTGCTATAGTGCTTAATTCAAGTCCAAAGGAGGGTCCAGCAAGAGGTATTTGATGTTATCATAATAAATATTTGATGTAATATAGGTGGTAAGCGGTTTAGTTCATAAAGTGCAGTGCAGCAGTTCAGTTCTACTGGAAAGTGCTTATTGGTGTCCCTTCTACACTTAAAAGTGCTTTAATGACGACAACACTGTCCCCCCAAAGTGTTTGACAAACTTCTGGTTTTTAAAGTGCTCAGCAGGCAGCAGTTCAATAGGACAGAAGCTATACAAAGTTCTTTCCCCTCTGTTCTTATTCATTCCAAGGTGAAGTGAGGGAGGGAGTGAGGCTGCAGAGCTATAGCCAAAGGCAGGATGGTCCCTTAAAGTAAGCTCCACTGCCCTCTTCCTCCAAGTTGTTTCTGGAGTTTGCGAAGTTCCCCTCCGTTCTTATCAACTCACCGGCGTGGAGTGTGGGAGGGAGGCTGCAGAGCTGTAGCCAAAGGCAGGATGGTCCCTTAAAGTAAACTCCACTGCCCTCTTCCTCCAAGTTGTTTCTGGAGTTTGCGAAGTTCCCCTCCGTTCTTATCAACTCACCGGCGTGGAGTGTGGGAGGGAGGCTGCAGAGCTGTAGCCAAAGGCAGGATGGTCCCTTAAAGTAAGCTCCACTGCCCTCTTCCTCCAAGTTGTTTCTGGAGTTTGCGAAGTTCCCCTCCGTTCTTATCAACTCACCGGCGTGGAGTGTGGGAGGGAGGCTGCAGAGCTGTAGCCAAAGGCAGGATGGTCCCTTAAAGTAAGCTCCACTGCCCTCTTCCTCCAAGTTGTTTCTGGAGTTTGCGAAGTTCCCCTCCGTTCTTATCAACTCACCGGCGTGGAGTTCAGTGATATGGACACAATGCTAGCAGAAAGTTAGCCCAGGACAATAATAGTCCAGAAATTTCTAAAATGTATATGTTGGAGAGGTGGTTGGATTGACGCAATTTCACCTAATTTGGTGGCTTGGCAGATCCATGTCCAATTAGGAATGCACACCTTACTATTATGTTGATGTAAGTGATGTTAGCTTTCATCCTTTCTAAGATGTAGCATCCACAGCTTGTTACAAGTGATAAATATATTTTATACTGCTATATACCTTCCTTGGAAACTAGATAGGGTAAGCTCTGTGAAGTCCTTGGGTGCAGGCCACCAACAGATTCTAGGTCCTGCAGGTTATCAATTTCAGAGAAAGGAACTGATAAAACGAACTTGGAATATTCCTTGTCTAAGAAAACTCTGTGAAACCATGGAGTTGCCATAATTCAACAGGGGGCTTGAAGGTGCATGTGCTCACACACACTGCTATTTATTAAAAAAAATCAAAGGAAGTTATCTTTAAAAACCACCCCTCTCCTATATGCTGTAAATTAACATATTCTAGTGCACAGATTTGCATCGTTGCTCAAAATGTATGTAAAGAAGTATCAGCGTAAATTATATAGATCCATGATTTTTATCAGAAGTTTTCTCTGGTGGTAAAACAATTTTAGTAGAACTTAACAGTTAAAATCAATATTTTAAATTGGTTTGTTTTAAATTTGTCAATGTTGGACCCAGCTATGGAGAATGTGCAAGATACCCGGATCTGAACATATCAAATGCATTAGATTATTTGCTTCTGTCAAGTGTTTGTTCTAGTTTAAATGCAAAGAGCCAGCAACCAGATACTATTTTTTAAAATGTGAAGACAGTGATCAGTGATTTCTTTCTCTCTCTCTTTCCCTCTCTCTTTTCTTTCCTTTCCTTTTTCTAGTAAAACAGTACATTGCTCATAGTCAAGTATTTTTCCATTGGTTTCTGCGTGAGTTGTAGAAATTTGCTGTGTTGTTCCAATTTCCACTGAAGTCTCTCCCACTCTCCTCCCAGCCTGTGTCAGTGGGCGGGCTTCAGTAATGAACAGTATTCGGTTACACTTGCTTGACACACTCAAGAGCTTTTCGGCTTCCTGTTTCAGTGGAGCACAAGTGTTGCCTTTGGTAATGTTATCAGAAGCCTAGTGCAGCTGGAGAAGAACAGTTCAATTCTCCGGCTTTTGGCTGCCAGAGAGCTTACAGGCGGAAGACCTGGCTTTGCTTTCATACTGTGCAGACACACAGTATCAGCGGTGACATCCGAAACTGCTACTCCTTCAGCCACAATGGTGGCAAAGGATTATCCATTTTATCTCACAGCCAAGAGGGCGAACTGTGGATTGGAAGTACAGGCAGCAAGCATCTCGGGAAGAGAGACAGAGGTATGGTCTGTAGGCATTTGAGAGTTTGCACAATGGCTTTTTTTTTTGCTATTCTAAAGAAACTGCAATTAACTGAGGCAGAATAATAAATTAGACCTCAACTATACAGAGAGGTTCTGCCCAGCTTTCTTTAGCTGTTTCTAATTTACAGTGAAATAAGTCTGTTGCCAGATTTGGTAAAATAGGATTTCGTTCTGGAGTAAGTAGTTTAGGATGATATTACTGCAGTCAAATGTATAATATAAACAATTTGTGTTTCATAAAATTAGTGAACTTCATGAAAACAAAAAACAGATGTAATGATAAAATGGGCAACACCTTTTAGGATAGCTGAGTATGGCTATTTTAAGTTCTTGTCATTTTCATAGATAAAGAAGTGGCATTAAAATACATTATTGTTTTAGCAAGAATACATTATTTCTAATGTGGAAATGAAGTTATGCACGCTCCACAGACTGTTTATTTCAATACAACTATGATCCTCAGAGTTTTCAAGATTAAATACTTCTGTTAGATATAAAAGTATATATCAGTTCAAATTCATGTATAATTTGTAGAGAAATGTGTTCCACTGCTACAGAAAACTCATTTCCATGGATGCATGATGAAATGTTCATGATTTGTCTAGAAACAAATGTAGCCTGTCTCTTAAAATGTGCAATGCTTAATATTTATAAAACAAGTAGAAATCTCAGTACTCCTGTCTGTTTTGCAAAGCCTGAGAATCTATTTGTAATTACAGCAATCAGGCATCATTGCACTATTTTACATATTTAATTGTGTAGCAGTATAATGAAAGATTGTAAAAGTTTTCAGAGATGCCTTCCTTGAATGCACATATGGTAAAATATACTATGTTGGTCTTGTTAGGAGAGCAGTTGTAGGGGTCTCCTCTTGAGGAGTATGAATCTTTTCATAATTAATAAGCATTTAAAGTATAAATGATGTGTAAAATGCCACTTTGAAAATAACTCTGACAGAAATAGTTGCAGGTATGGGCTATGCATATTAACATGATTCAGATGACCAAATCTCAGTTTAACAGATACCCACAAATCTTCTGCGCCCACATGCAGCTGCTTCACTTCTCTCTTTGTACAAATGGGGTGGGGGAGGATGGGACAGGACAAAAAAAAACCTCAGAAAAGCTGAGAAGCTGCAGTGTCACGTAATGTCTACACAGGGAAGCTATGTGGTAATTTCCAGACAGGTTGGCTATGGAAACATAATTTAAAGTTGACTTCTACATTGTGATTTGTTTGGAGATCATCAACCTTAGTTCCTGGTTTGGATGCAACAATGGTTAGACTTCCTAGCTTTTTTACTTACTTATTTTGAGAGCAAAGTGATGATCTGCAGTTTCACAAAAGTTTCTGTGTAACTCACCTGATGTTCCAAATGTGGCTAGAATTTTCCAACATAACAGTGAAATTAATATCAAGTAATTTCACACACTAACTATGGTGGTAGAATTCAAAGATATAGCCATGCTAGTCTGGATTAGAGTGAAAAGGGGATTGTACTGTGCCTATCCAATATTAGTATTGAAGCACATTTGAATAACACCAGTCCTTGTCCTTGAAAAGGTTCTGCTATTTGTTGACTCAAGCAATTGAAACTGGTTGAGATCTTTGTCAGCTAACACATTACTAATTTGGCAGCTGAATAAATATTGGTGAAGTAAAATAATTGATCCAGGTTATCAAGTGATGAAAGTTGACATTAACATGATCATCCCTCTTATGTTTCTTTCTGCATACAGAGTGGTACTCCAGAGTGTATATATGTAATAATAAGCAATAATCAAACAACTGATTTGATAAATGGGATTGGAGTATATTGAGTGGCAGAAATTCTTCCTGTCATTTGGTGCTCATTAGTGATTGTTTGTGGGATAAACATGTATAATCTCATATTCAAATGCGATTTTATCTATTCCATCTAACATGACATCACTTTTTATGTAAGGTTTATTCTTAAAAATGGATGGAGTTAATTTTTGGCAATAGTCTTACCCATAAAACCTTGGAGTATGTGTCTAGTGTGGGTGTGTTCTAAATTTAAATGCATCTGAAAATGTGGAATGGGAGGAAGAAACAATATTCATATGTATGTGTCTAAAATAAGACTAAACCAAGATTACAACACTGTAAATAATATCCATGGGTTATCCAGTTCTAGAAAGGTTAGAAAGTGCTCATCTTTTTGGTGGGTGGATGAAGATGCAAATGTTGGTCTCATCATTGGCAGGAGGTGTGAGCAGGTCCCAAGGTAGGTATTTAATGTGTGGATAATTCAGTTTGCATGGGATGGCAAGTTATTCTGAGAAGACACGCTGAAATTATGTAAAGACTGGATGAGGGTTTTTGTTAGCTCCAGTCACTGATCCTTGCTGACAAATGCAATATGTCTTCCAACCCACTATGGTGCTGCACACTTATTAGCAGGCTACTTTGACTACAACCTGCCTTATCAAGGCATGTAACAGGACATTGGGTTCATCTGCCAAACACACTTGTCATGCTCCACAGTACCTGTTATTTGTTGAAGGGAGAGTTCTTTGGGAACCTGTTAATTTGATATCCATATTATGTGACAGTCCTTAAGGAACCTGTACATTTTCTATCAACATGGAACAATTTCTGTTATAGTTGCTTTTGATTTACCAATGATTCAGGTCGTCTCTCTGTCTAGAAATTATTTTTTAAATTTTGCGTTAAAATGTCTTACTTCATTGATATTTCTATACATGTCAGCTTGGTGTTAAAATTCTTGAACCATGATGGAGTCAGGAGACGTATCCTTTGGAGAAAAAAAATCTATTTGCATTTTAGTTAGCCATAATGATTGCTATTAATCTAATTAAAATTTGTCCAGAGTTGTGTGGAAAGTTGTGTCTCTGTGCTTGTAGTTTCCAAGGCAGTGGGTGTTTAATTATTGCTATTCTTACTGACTTACACCAGGCAATGAGCAGCAAAAGGGTACCAGTTAATCATGTAACAAAGCAACGTCTAGCCTTGGCTAATCCATCTAAAACCAGGAACTTTGAACTGTGTGATGTAATGGGATCAAAACTGAAAAACTGAGAGCTTAACACTGTGTTGTGCATGGAGGAAGTGGCAATTGTGGGAGTCAAGTGAAGCTGAGTAGTACTTGAAGTAATGCATGTTCATGTTTCTCATTTGTTCAGCACTCACTTTCAAGAAGGAATGATGTGCAGGCTAGGTAAACAAAGTAATTGCAAAGGATCAGCATATTTTAGCTCCTGGAATTAATACTGAAGATTGCATTATTGCTGTGCTACCTGGATTACTGCTAAGGAGAGCTGCTGTTGAAGAGTTAAAGCTTTTGAAAGTGTGGGAGTCATAATAAATGTATCCTATCCTATATCATAAGCTCTCAGAGCAACACAGAATAAAATACCATTTAAACAGTTGAAAGATTTAAAACAAACCCTCAAAACAAGCAACCAAGGGCTATGAGGCTTTAGAGAGAAGTTTTTGCACCTTCCCAGTAAAGTCTTACAGCCAGCCTTAAGTGGCATACACTACCATGGTTGTAGCACAGTGGTTCTCAATCTGGGGTCCCCAGATGTTTTTGGCCTACAACTCCCAGAAATCCCAGCCAGTTTACCAGCTGTGAGGATTTCTGGGAGTTGAAGGCCAAAAACATCTGAGGACACCAGGTTGAGAACCACTGCTGTAGCACATCAAGAGATGGCTGTGGCCATTTTCCCTTTCTCTGTAAGTCTGCCCTAATGTATTCTGTTTCTGGGACAGATAACCTGTTGTCAGCAACCAGGAAGCTTTTGATTCAGAGGTTTTCAGACTTTCTGGTTATGGAAATTCATCTCCTTTGGGAGTCTGTATCTTTGCAGTTCTGAGAAAGTACTTTTAGCATGTGTGGCAGTGGGGTCTTGGATTCATTTAACTAAAAGATATGTGAGGCTCGTTTCTTTTGCTTTTAAATAAGACAAAAATATGAAATTAATGGAGTCTCCATAAGACAACAGTTGACTCGTCGTACACACACACACACACACACACACACACACACACAAATATTAAACATTAATACATTTCCCTCTCCTCCTTTTGTGGCAGGAGTGGGCAACTAAACAGCGGCGGGAATCCAGCCCAGCCCCACATGCTGCATCTACCCGTTCGGGTTCTCAAATACTTCCTTATTTGATCATATATCAGCCAGAGTGGCTAACAAGTGTTTCAATGTCCTTTCTGCCACAAATTTGCCTGGTGTATGGCCTAAAATAAAAGGATGGAGGGGACTTCTGAGTTATGGAGGTTTGAGGGGGTATGTGTTTTGACACATTTTTGAGGCTATAATATAGGTTTCAGGTGAAAATTATCCAAATTGATGTTCAGGTTTTTAAAGTACTTGTTGTGTTATGTTGTTTATATTTATATTGCTACATTGTTTTAAATTACTGATTGTATGTAAACTTACGTTGTTGCTGGGCTCATCCCCATGTAAGCCGCCCTGATTCTCTTCGGGGAGATGGAGGCGGAGTACAAGAATAAAGTTGTTGTTATATTATTATTATTATTATTATTATTATTATTATTATTATTATTATTAATTAAATTGCAACCAAAAAAAGAATTCAGGAGGATTAAGGGGGTTGCAGGGACTGGTGGTGGATGGGCAGCAAACAAAATGAATTGCACTTTCTTCATCTCTGTCTTTGTCCCTTTTTGTGGTTTCCCACTTTCTGTTATTATGACCATATGTTGGGTTTCCACAGTTTAGATGCCCAATGACTGGTTCATCAGCACTTCCCACCCACATTTCCTACAGTTATTTTGACTTCCTGTGGTCACCTCAGCTCTTCCCCTTGTCTTTGGACTCATATGATCAGTAAAGCCTTTTCATCCCTAAACTCATATTCTTTCAACCCACTGTTCCCTGCTTTCTCAGCTTTAGTAGGGAAGCCATAGACAACTGCTGGAGAGGGAGCAGAATAGAAACTGCTTCTTTCAGATTTTCTCAGTCATGGATAATTCTTGAATGCTAGAAGTTTACTCCATACTGGGAGAGCTGGGGGAAAGGGGGCCTAGTAATTGCTGCTGCCCTCACCTTACCTGATGAAACTATGAACATGCACAAAGCAGTCCCAGCTTTGGGAGGCGGTTGGCAATGGCATTCACTCGCCCCTACCTCCTGAAGCTAAGATTGCTTATGAATGTCCATGGAACAGCCCAGCTTTGGGAGGTAGGTAGTGGCTGCAATCACTCACTACCACCTCCTGAGACCAGGGTTGCCTGTTAGTATGGACAAAGCAGCCTCAGCTTTGAGAAGCAAGTAGCAGTAGCAATTGCTCTCTCCCACTACTCCACTCCTGTAAGCCGAGCTGTTACGTGAATGTGCACATGGCTTTGGGAGCCGGGCAGCATCTGCAGGGTCCAGCAGCCAGGCATGCAGTTTTCAGCCTTGCACCTGTCTCTGCTGTATTTGCACTTTTTCCACTTTTGTGGCAGCCCTGTGCTGCTAACCCTGACAAGGGGAGATTGTATTTGGTGTGAAGACTTCAGATATGAGGTTATAGCATACTCTTTCAAAAACAACCCCTATTTAATGTGTAATTTCCAATTTGTTCATCACGTACTTAATAAGAAAATGTGTCGGTTGTGGCAAACAAGGGTAAATCTACCTCTTTCAGCCGGTAAACAGGATACATGAGAAAGCATTTCCTTTCCAGAAATTCATGTTGTGTATGGAACGACAATGGCACCATTTTATTTTCAAGTTAAGCGACACACACATAAAGCAGCAAACTACTTTGTTGTGAACAAGTTTGTTGTTCAGCATTGTTCGTTTAGCATTAAAATTTCAAACATCCAGTTCTTGTAAGAAAAGGAAGGAAAATAAACAGGATAAAGTAGCATCCTGTGTTATAAATATTTATAGCTTCTCCTTCAGTAAAGGTCTTTGTTAATTTCTCTACTGTTTACCTTTTTGTATGTGGCCGCAAGAGCTAATATTCTAGGAAATCTAAGATACAGGAAGCGTTTTTGGAAAAATAAGGCTGTGATTGAGACAGTGGTTTCCAGTGCACCTCTCACCTGTTCTTGAATACAAAGGGTTAGTGGCTTGTTTTCTGGAATATTAACATGTTTCCATGTGACTGTTATGACTACACACTGGCTAGTATCCATTCCGCTTAGAACTGCTTTGAAACAGGTGATTCCCGCCCCCCCCCCCCCTAAACATCCCATCTTTTTTAAAAGCACAATTCTTTTAAAAGTCCTGTACCTGAAGAAATAGGTGAATAGCCTGTGAAAAACCATATTATATCATACAGGTTGAGTATCCCTTATCAAAAATTCTTGGTAAAAGAAGTGTTTTGGATTTTCTATTTTGTTTCTTTTTTTTTGGGGGGGGGGTATCTGTATTTGTATATATATGCACAATAATATATCTTAAGAGATAGGACCCCTAGTCCCAACATGCAGTTTATTTATGTTTCATAAATGCACATAGCCTAAAGGCAATTTTATATCAGAGTAGCTTTTATACAATATACTTAAATAATTTTGGGCACAATGAACCTTCAGAAAGCAAACGTCTCACTATCTCAGTCAGCTATATGGATGATTTTGGCTTTTGGAGTATTTTGGATTTCAAAATTCCAGATAAGGGATGCTCAATCTGTAAATCTGCTTATCTTCACAATGCAGACCCAAAATTATTTGTTGTTTTTTTGGGGGAAGAGAAGGCAAATGATGCCTAGTTTTCTTAAGTATAAATTGTACAGTATTCACTTATTTGCTTAAATCCTGATATTATGTTGCTATTATTAACAGTTAGCTTCAGAGAGGTTTACAGGAAACAGAAAGCCAAGATATATTAATATTAAACAACGGTATAGGGCCAAAGGATACCAGATCAGTTTAAAGCTTTAAATGGAGAGGAGAGATGAAATGACATATAATTTACTATGTCAGGGCAAGTATTCTGCAAGCAGGAGTTAAAGAGGGAGTTGGATGGATTTTATGGGTCCCTGTTCTTCTTTGGCAGTTTTGTCATGGGCTTGATCCACTGGGAGTGAGAGATATGACTTATATGCTGGTCTCTCTTGCTTTGAAGATCCCCTGAAGAAATCTTGAGGGTCTACTATTGACATTAAGGGAAAGCTGAGTTCAGAAACTACCAATTGCTTTGCTCCCCAGTAACATTACACAATTCCTGGCACCCATGTCAATCCCATTTGCTATCTTGCAGTTTTCCAGTAGACTGGCTCCACCAGTTCAACAGCTAGGTTGGCCAATGGATAGATCCTTAGTGCCAGGGATCTAACAGCTACAGTATATCAAATGAGATTGTTTCTAGTTAAGCTTCAATAAAGTTGTATGTATCATTTATGTGCTTGTCTTACCAGATTTAGTCTCATGTGCATTAGCATTCAACTATTAATTAAAGAAAAAATAAGATAAATAATGGAGGAGGGATAAAACAACATACCATATAATATTCCCTCTCGTGGAAGGGCATTCCACATGCAGGAATTAAATAATCTGCTGACTCTTTGCCAGTCACCTGGCAGTGAACACCCAGGAGTGTGTCTTGAAGCAGATCTTAAATTTTGCAGAGGTTATTCTGAGAGAAGATAGACCTTTAAGTACATTGGTTTCAAATTGTGTAGGACTGTAAAGCCTAAGACTAATTTAACTTTTAAGAATGTACTGGAATCCAATACAGTTCTCTTAAAATTGCTGTTATATATTCAGATTTCAGATTGCGGTTAATACATATAATACATATTGAATGCTGCCAAACACCTGGCAATTATCTTCTGAAGCAGTCTATGTTGTTGAACTACCTTCAAGGGCATCCCATGTAAAATGCCTTCTTAATCTGGTAGAATAAGCTTGAAAATGGTAACAAATAGTTTTCTCCTCAGAGTAAATCAGTGCTTCCTTTTATCTCTGTTAATTGCGTACATTTATCAGACTTCCAGTGTGGGATCAGTCTACATGCATGGAAATTTTAGACAAAGTCAATACTTACAATGCTCTTTTGTTTGGGTTTAGAAGCAAGCCTTTATTTAATGGTACTTAGTATCATAAGTATGCATAGGACTGCAGCCTTCAGCCTAGGATACACAGTGGGATTTTACTTCTGTTGTAAATTGCACAAAAATCATACCTATGCAAAATTAGACTGAGACTGAACACTTTACTGCTGGTTCTGTATTATTGTTGAATGCACCTTCAAATTATCTGAATTACGGTAACCTTATTTTGGGGGAAGGTGGTTGGCAAGATTTATTCTGATGAGGTTTGCTCTAAGACTGTGATTTGCCCAAGGTCACACAATGAGTTTCCATGGATGAAGAAAGATTTGCACCCTGGTCTCAAAGAGTGCTAGTCAAAGACTGGCTCTCCTCTTTGTCCTTCTTTTTCAAAAAATATTTGAAATACCAAATTGATACCATCGCAGTAGAACATAATCATCTGATTCCAACTAACCAGGTATAATATATTCTACAGAAAGCCTTACAACATTGTATCCTTTGTTCTTCTGAAATTCTACAGTGCCGGTATTGAGGCCTAGATGCAATGATCTAAAGATGAATTTCCAAGGTGGATTCTGAGCCAGAGTCTCTCAAAACCAAATGTGACATTTCACTGTTTTTGACATTGTTAGCTAACAAGTGTACATCTCTCTAAGACTAGAATCCCATATGTATGGAATGAGATATTGTCAACACATTGGTACTTATCTCCAAGCATAGAAATTGTGCAGAGTTCCATAGCCATGTAGAGCTGGTGAAGATTCTTAATTTTTTATCCTAGTCCATTTCCTTCCACACTTTTCTGGCTAGGAGTGGGTTATTCCGCAATGAGAAGGGTATTCTAATGCAGATTAATAGCTACAAAATGAACGGAAAGAGCCTACCCCCCACCCCAGTAAGAAACACCCTGATTTCTAATGTGTTTTTTTTTCAGCAGTTGTGAACAAGAAGCAAAAAAAAAAAAAATGGACCTGATCACATGTACAAGTGATGAACAGCAGGGGGTTAGAGCAGGCAGAAGATGCCAGGAAGAAACAGCAGGAAATTTGCAGAGAAGTGGCAGAAGAAGTAGGAGATATTTGTCTTACAAAGCATTCCCCCCCTTTTCATGAAACCAGGCTATTCCTGGTTTTCTTATCTGTATTGCCTGTGAATACTGAAGGGATAGTTGTGTCATACAGCCAAGTAAAGGTTATTATTTCAGTATACAGCACAGGTCTGTAACTTGTGCCCATTAAACGTACATGGCTGAAGTTGATTCTTTGTTTGCATTTAGCCCAGATATGCATGACTGCCCTGGATGAGGAATGGAAGCTGACATGCCTTGGCATACCTAATTAAACTTTTCAGCTGCACCAAATCATGGGCCCTTCCAGATTTGTGAAGTAGCCCTAACTTAATGATTTGTTGTTGCTATTAGGAAATAGAGAACAAATTAGTGTAAGTATATAGCACTGGGAAGAGGAAGACCTGCAGCCTTTCATCATTGAGAATATAACACATCTCCCCACCCTTTTAAACCACATCCTCCTTACTCTTGTGAAATTAGATCACTTGGGTAACCATCTCTTTTCAAAATCCTGGTTGTTGAACTATAATGAGGGGAGATCCTGTACAGTGTCATATAGCCAAGTTTTCCTGCACTTCAATTTGCTTCCCTTTCTAAGCGAGGTTATTTCATATGATGAAGCATATCTGTTATACAGCTAAGGGCACAATATAGCCCCTCTCTTTAGAAGCCAGGATTAGATGATATGTTATTTGATTTGATTTGATTTGCTATCCAAAAAAATTAGGATCAAGTTATTTGTTGTATATTTTATAATGTTTTCATTTATGTTGGCCATGAATTTAGTATTTCCATCTATGGGTAGTCAGTAATATATGATGCTCAGAAGTTAATCAAACAGCTCTTCTTGTTGGGAATAACTGCAAAGGTGTTTATGCACAATAGTTGTACTACAATTTGCAACTAACTCATTACTATGATATAAACAAATTATAAACTATAGTCCTGCTGTAATAGATTCTTAGTTGCTGTAAAATGTTTATTGTGATGTTGTTCCTATATTTGTTCAAGCAGTAGCTTAACTCAGTCCTTATAACCCAACAGTGATGGCATACATATATAATCCAAAAAAAGATGAATTATCAAATTGAGTTGCAAATTGCCTTCCTGTTTTACTGGGCATCAGATATCCCTCTGATGTTTTTGCGGTGCTGTGATCAGTATAGCACAAATCACTTCTTGAAAAAAGATTATCCCAATGTCCTGATTAAGAGTTCAAGGAGTTCTGGCAGAAATCTGAAGGTGTTCATAGCCACATCCTCTTGTTCATTATCTGGGGTCATACTCGGGTCACTGTGAGCTTATCTGAAACAGGAACGCCACCCAACTTTGTCTGGCAGAGGCACTCACCATGCCATTATTTGCACAATCTAGCTCTGAAACGAAAACAGTCAGTAAAAACTACTGGTCCGTGATTTTTTTCTTAATTTTGTTGCTTTTAATTGTCTTACATAACCCTCTGATTACAGAAAAAAGCGAAGCTGTGTTGTGAATAAAAGTGGTTAAATTACCAGTTCTGGCAATTAATCTAAAGCAAAATTACCTCAAATATAGATTTTCTCAAACTTGAGCAAATTGAAATTGCATAATTCAAAAACAGCTGAAGATGAATTCACATGACAATATTTATGTTAATTCACTTTGGCTATGGTGAAAGCAAATTAAAAGTCAGAAGAGGGTAATTGGTAATGTACATCCTTAATGTATTACCTTAAATAACCTGTTTGCTCTTTCAATCCTTCTAAAAGAAAAATAAATCCAGGTTTGTTTTTGAAACTCAAGCAAAATTAAGAAATCTAGTCTTGTTCCAAATACTTGACTTGGTAACTGAACCAATGGGCATGCTTTCTTTGGGAGTGAAAAATATGGTTTGTTAGCCACATACACCTATCTACTCAAGATCAATTTCCATGGTGTCTAATGCAATTTAAAGCATAAGATGGCAATCAAAAGGACTCCATCTTTGCAATATCCCCGACCCACAGAGAAAACAGTGTCCTATTCTAAATATTGGTAACATCCTGTGGAACAGAGCTCAAACACAGCTTTCCCTAATGTGGTTTTCCACTTAAGCTCTGTACTTGGGGTTATTTTATTACACATATTTCATCCAGTGCCAATTCCATCAGTAGCAGACTAATGCAAATAATATTTTTTTAGGCTTTCTGCCATTACAAATGTTGACATACCACTACACTGTTGACCAAACTTGTAACTTTGAAATACAATGTGCATAGAAACTGTGCCAGGAATAAGGTCTCTGAAACAAAGTGATCTATCTGGTTTCATTTTAGTTGTTACAGAACTGTGGTTTCTATGTGAAACAAAGGCTAAGTACTGTGTCAGCTTAAAGAGTCTTCTGTTGCCCTATTAACTACAGGGTAAGTTGCTCTCGGGGTGATATCTTTCTAACCCTAATCATTGCTCTACTCCTATTAATATAATATCCTATGAAAAATCCTGTGTTTTTGCAATTACAATTTCCAGTGTGCTGCATTGCATCCATTTTTCCTGACCATTGGACAATGTTGGTTGGGGCTTTTGGGAATTAAATTTAATCAGTGCCCATAGGTAACAGGTTCCCTCTCCCTGCTTTATAGCCACATGCCTGGTTATTTGGCATAGCATCATGCATGTGCAACACATATGTGCAACACCACATGACCTCTTTTGTACTGAAATGCCAACTTCAAGATCATAATGCATCATCTGGATCACATAACTCTTGCTGGATTTATCACAATGTGTTGTGAATTTGTTGTGATTTTAGCATGATGAATAAAACATGTAATTGAATAATTTAGGCGATTTTTATGTATTCAAAGAAATGTTGTTTTGAGTAATATATTTTTGTCTTAACTGATTTGGGTTTTCACCCTTCAGTGATTCTTGTGAGCTAAGCCCAACATTAGTCTTATCTAGAATAGATCCATTAACATAAATGGGATTTGAATAACAACTTAAGTTGCATTTATTTCAATTGATCTCTTCTAGATAGGAGTTAACATTTTGGTTTTTTTTTTCAATTAGTGAGGAAGCTTTATTATGTTAATAAAATCAAGGTTTAGAGTAATATTCCTATTTCTAGCTGTTGCATAAAGACAGTCCCACCTTATTTACAGCAGCTGAATTTGCTATGCATTCAGTATCCGCAGCTCAAGCTGGCATCACACTGTGAAACACTGTACTGGCACAGATATTAGTATGCCCACTGAATACATTTATGCACTTTTTTAACTTTCAGGGTTGGGCTGTTGATAAAATCTTGTTTAAAATGTAAGATTTATGATTGTAGTACTTTCTTGTTCAGATTTTCTTCAGAATTTTGTGTGTAAGGTTTTCAGTTCAACACTATATATGTACTTAGTAAGTGCCCAGGGATTCAGTGGGGCTTATTCTCAAGTAAATGCACATATGAGAATAGCTTTAAATGTTGCCAGTTTGTAGGCCACTATAAGGTTTTGCTCATATAGAGTGATGAATCACCAAAATAATAACTTGACACTCAGTGCAAAGTGGATGCATGACCGCAGGATACATTAGCGACTCCTGACATGTAGACCCCAAGGAATATTTTTCTGAATACTTGTTTTTCAGGGTTTTTAAAAAAATGTAATCCCATCAGAAACTGCATGTTCCCCTGAATTACAATCATAAACACTTAACACACACACTTAAACTAGAAGAAAATACTTATTTAGATCAAAAACTCAAACAAATCGTTCAGCTAGTTGCACCTGCTTCTTTGTTTTCTAAAACTTATTCAGCTCATTGCCTCTGTTAATCTAAAGACAGTCAATCTGGCTCATTCTTTTTTGTTTGTATATTGAGAAAATTGAAACTGTTTTCCCTTTGGTTACTTGTAATGAGGTAAGGCACCTTTGTTGGTATTATTGAATTAACTATCAAGGAACCTCATCAATATTGGGATACAAATTAATTTATCCTGACAAGTAAGTCCCTTTCTGGGACTAGATTAATTCCCACTCCTTAAGTAAGCTACTTAATTTTTTTCTTGTGCATGGACTGTAGCATGGATAGGCAGCATCTCTCCCTCTCTCTGTATATGTGCCTGTCTGATTATGACAACCTTGTGGATTTCATAGAATTTTGTCAGGTAAGGAATACTCAGATGTGGCTTTGCCAGTTCTTTCCTCTGAAATGTAGCCTATAGCGCCTGCTGCTCAATGGCAGTCTTCCATCCAAGCTCTAACCAGGACAACCCTGTTTTAACTTCTAAGATCAGATGGGGTCTGGTGTCTTTAGATCAGTATCTATACCCTAACCATTTATAAAAGGTTAAGAGCTCCATCATGTGGACTGTAGCACATAGATACACTAAAATGATCATACTTCTGATTTTAAAAGCTGTGATATCAGCAAGATACTGGCACATACACTGTTTTTGCTAGAAGTAAAGCATTCGCTCAGGCCCTTGGCTCCTCCTTTCATAGCATGTTGCAGTGAAACCAGGAAACCTCTAATTAAATGTAGTTTTCCATTTCATTGAAACTGAGACACTGTAATTATGTGTTGTGTTTTTAAAAAACCCAGATCTTAAATGATTACTTCAAGTTGGTTTGAGACCTATAGGTGTTCCAGAATTAATAACCAGACTTTCTTGGTTCAGGCAAAATAGAAAATATTAATTGAAGACTTCATGGTTTAATTGTGACATGCCATGAAGAGAGAGGCTGAGAGCCTGGCTCATGCATATCCCAGCTTACAAAGCAAACTAGGTCATAATGCTTAGGGACTAAACAGAATAATTTCAGATGTATTTTTAAATGTCATTTTGATTTTATCATCAGAAACCATATTCCTTTTTAAAAGGGATAATCTATTGCTGTTAATGAGAAACTAAAGGTAAAGGTAAAGGTTTCCCCTGACGTTAATTCCAATTGTGACCAACTCTGGGGGTTGGTGCTCAGCTCCATTTCTAAACTGAAGAGCCGGTGTTGTCCGTTGACACCTCCAAGGTCATGTGGCCGGCATGACTGCATGGAGCACCGTTACCTTCCCGCCGGAGCGGTACCTGTTGATCTACTCACATTGGCATGTTTTCGAACTGCTAGGTTGGCAGGAGCTGGAGCTAACAGCCACCGCTCTCGCCGCTCCTGGGCTTTGAACCTGGGACCTTTCGTATATGTAGCCCTATATTGTTCATTTATTCTCATGGTTTACATCTGTGATTTACAATTTCAGGAGGGATAGAAATCTCAGCTGTAGTGTCTTAACAAGCTACAAACACTAGTACTTCCATAGGATGTTGCCAAGACAGTTAAACTGAAATCATTGAGCTATAATGTAGTGTGAATGGTTCCATAGTTTTTCTCTCCCTCCCCCCCCTTTTTTTTTTTTAAAACCTAGGCTGTAAGGATAGGTTGTTTGATGAGAGTGAAGGGAACCACTTGGGGAGAGAAAATGTGGCTAAAACATCCTGAAACACCTTGTTGGGGACAATAGGGATTTTGTAGTCTCAGAATAACAGTCCTCAGACAGCCTTTGTGTCTTAATTTTGAAAGCATACTGTCAATACAGTTATTAAATACCAGTAAGTTATTATATTCTGGAGGTATTAAAGTAGATGAAATGTATAACAAGGTGAGCTTTATGAACTGAG
The DNA here is from genome assembly GCF_035594765.1 of Anolis carolinensis. NCBI lineage: Eukaryota > Metazoa > Chordata > Lepidosauria > Squamata > Anolidae > Anolis > Anolis carolinensis. The sequence continues at coordinate 67,553,504 of NC_085842.1, forward strand.
CGTATTGTAGCACAGCTCTAGCCTACACACTTAAGGGTCTCCTGACTGCAGTGCAGTATGTTTGATGAGAAGCTTCGCTCGGCTAAGGGAGAATCGTAGCACAACAGCATTGGCATGCTAAGTAAGAAACAGCTGGTGGCTGAGGCGCCATCGAGAGGGGAAATATAGTGAAAGCTCAATGACTTTTTTTTTTTTACTGTGTTCAGTATTCCAGTGATGCTGCAGTGGCGTAAAAAAATAAATGTACCTTTAAAAAGGCTGAGCCAAGTGACTGCTGCCGAAGACAAAAGGGGATGAATGTACCTTTGCTGATGAAGATGAGGGTGCAGCCTGCTGTTTTGTTTTGTTACGTTACCAGGATCCACAAGTGAATAAATCAATTTGCTAACATCTTAGCCAGTTTTGTACCATGTTATAGGGTACTAATGGATTTCAGCTTTATTTGTGGAGAAAATGAATATGTATCTGACATTCAGTTCTCCGGCTTTTAACTGTGCTGATGGAAATAATATTGCTGTCCAATAACAACGAATCTACTGCTATCCTAATTGTTTTTTGTTATGAAGAATTGCAAACATTAATATGCTAACATGTGGAAGATTGTAGTTAGATTGGTTTTCACATGAATTTTTCTAAAAAAGCTATAGTTACAAGGTGCTTAAACAAACTTCAAAATTATGGCTGAAAAAGAGAGGTGAACAGGTTTTGGATGTACTTGAAAATATGATTGTTGGTGGGTTTATTCACATCTCCTGGAAGATTTGGAGTTTTTGGTCAATTTTATTCATACCACTTGGAAGATTTTGGATTTTTTCTCAATCTTGCATTTTACATGTGCTGCCCAGGATCCCTTCAGTGTCGGATGGAGATAAGGAAGGCAAGGGTAATAGTAAACTCAAAATTATTTACTGCTTTTCTGCCCTTATGTCATAGTTTTGCTTGTTGTCTTTTAATCTGTTGCAACAGAATATTTGGTTTTTATGAGGATTAAATATAACGAGATGTTAATTATAATGTTTAGTTATTGCCAGGTGCTTACTAAGTTTTTAATGTCTCATTTCATTTCAATACATATTGGATTTTGTGTGATATTCAGCATAATGCCTTTGAGAAGTGTACATATGCATAGATGTACAAATAACCTTTCCAGATATCATTTTTAACTGTATAATTTTTGTCTCTAGGGATGCATGATCTATTGTATGCAGAAATGTATATTGATTTGACTACTAAAAAGAAAAAAAACTGAAGGAAAATATTTCTGGTTTTTTTAATTGTTTTCTATGCCCTTCAGTAGCAAGGTCATCATGACAAGCAGAGATTCTGGACATTTTACTTTATTACAGCTGGAAGGAATGTTTTCAGAGAAGTCATTAGATGCAAGTGTACAGACATATGACTAAAAGTACAATCCTATTCACACTTAGGTGGAACCCACTGAACCCAAGAGTCAATGATAGGATGTGTTTGTGTATTTGTGTGTGTGAGAGAGAGAGAGAGAAAGAGAAAGAAGCTTCATAAGCCCAATGTACCTCTTTTCTCCTCTAACATAATATCTTCCCTGTGGTCTTCATATGTCTGCTTTTTTTTTATATACACAGTAAAGAGAAAACAAAACTCCCCCCCCCCATAATAGAAACAGAATAAGAATGAGTTATGTTTATTTATTGCCATGTCTGAGTCACCCTATTGCCAAAAAGGCACAGATTTTGGGGGACCTAAGTATGCAGAATAGTATTTGTTTGCAAATTAAAAGAGAAGAAAATGTTTTCAAGAATCCTTGATCTGCTTTTTAGGGGGTCATTGAATCATGGAATACTGAGGATGAAAGATGTTTTATTGGGGGGAGGGATGAGTAAGAGTTAAAGTGTCTGCTTGATATTGGTAACAACTTACAGATTCCTGGAGGTGGATGATAAGATGGTGGTGGTGGTGGTGGGGGGGGGGGGATTATATGCATCATGAAATAACACCCCTCCCCTCAAAAGAGGATTTTGAAAAATGGGAAGGAAAAGGATACATATACCCCAGCTATGTGGCAGTTCTTAGAAATCGCTTAGTCTCACATGAATGTGGTCAGCGATGGAGACAGACATCCAAGACTCCCTGTGAGAAGGAGGGCCTGCTTGGTGATCATCTCCAGCCTGTGCAATGCTTCTCAATAGAGATCCTCCTCTTCCCCTTTTTAAATTTATGCTTAGATTGCTGGTTTTTTTTTTAAAAAAAGGACCTTTATTATAGCAGTTTTTATCAACTAATATAATCACCAGACTTTGGTCTTGAAGCTAGCCAGGGTCAATATTTGGATGGGAGGCTGTCATCAAATCCTAGGTGCTGTAAGCTATATTGTGGAGGAAGGAACTGGCAAAACCATCTTGTGTATTTCTTGCCTAAGAAAACCTTGTGAAATTCATGGGTTGACAGGCAACCTGAAAGCACGCGCTCTCACACACAAATTGTTTTAATTTGTATTAATGTTGTATGGATTGTGTTTTTGTTTAAATGTTTCAAACAAAAAGCAGGAAAATATGACTAAACAATAATTATCAACACATTCATATTTGGCCTTAACAGCTAGGCTTTGATCTAAACACATCAGCGCTATATATTGGAAAAATTAAACAATGATATGTGAGGGGAGAAGTACTCTCTTTGATTTCACCAACCTGAAACTAGGTTCTTGTTTTTCATTGGATAAAGTTATGAGAAATACTCATGTAACAGGCTGTGGGTACAATGCAAGATTTTATTGGGAAACTTTCTTGTGCTGTTAATTTATGATTCTAACATATTATTTTGTCTGCAATTTACAGGAGCCCAGTAATAAACGGGTCAGGCCTCTTTCTAGAGTGACATCACTAGCAAGTTTAATTCCTCCTGTCCGAGCAACTCCTTTGAAGCGATTTGGTCAGTCTCTTCAGGTAAAACCTGTGTATTTGTTTGTTTGATTCCCAATCTGCATGTAGTATAAGGTAGATAACTGCTGTTGACTGGAAATTATTGAAATAGTCCTTTTCCATATTATTCAGGTAGAAATTCTGGCATTAAAAACATCTTTATATTTATAAACTATTGTTTCATTTCGTTATCAACAAAAATTCAAGATAATAAATTTTGGAATAGAAACTCTTTTAACAGTTTGAAATTATAACTTGAAATGCAAAAATAGTAAAAAAAAATACTTACAATAATCTCTCCTTTTTGGATCGGGCAACTTCAACATTCCTATTCCACCTTTACTGCCACATCTGTTCAATTTTAAAATACTTGTTAAAAATACTTAATTTATCCACATGTATTATGGTTTCAGTAATCGCCAGCATATTATATATTACCTAAAATATGCATTGCTGAAAGAACTACCCTGGTATTTGTGAACTGAGGTTGAAATTGTGTACAATAAGAAGAACAAACGTTGATTGAAATTGCAGATGACACCAAATTGGGAGAGATAGCTAATACTCCAGAAGACAGGAGCAGAATTCAAAACGATTTTAACAGATTAGAACGATGGGCTGAAACTAACAAAATGGAGTTCAACAGGGACAAATGATACAGAATGGGGGACACCTGGCTTGATAGCAGTATGTGTGAAAAAAAATCTTGGAGTCCTCGTGGACAACAAGTTAAACATGAGCCAACAATGTGATTCGGCAGCTTTAAAAGCCAATGGCATTTTGGCCTGCGTAAATAGGGGTCTAGTGTCTAGACTCAGGGAAGTCATGTTACCCTTCTATTCCACCTTGGTCAGACCACATCTGGAATGCTGTTTTTTGTGTGTGTCAAGAGTGACTTGAGAGACATGAGAAAAGCCTCCCGGGTGTCTCCTGGGCAACGTCTTTGTAGACAGCCAATTCTATCATATTGACTAGCAAGTCACTTCTGACATGGGAGATGTTGATAAGCTGGAAGGTTTCCAGATCAAGGGTCTGGAGAACAAGCCGTGTGAGGAGCTGCTTAAAGAGCTGAGTATGTTTAGCCTGCAGAAGAGAAGGCTGAGATGAGACATGATAGCTATGTATAAATATGTGAGGGGAAGTCATAAGGGAGGAGGGAGCAAGTTTTCTGCTGCCCTGGAGACTGGGATGCAGAACAATGGATTTAAACTACAGGAAAGGAGATTCCACCTGCACTTCCTCACTGTGAGAGCTGTTCAGCAGTGAAGCTCTCTGCCCCGGAGTGTGGTGGAGGCTCCTTCTTTGGAGGCTTTTAAGCAGAGGCTGGATGACCATCTATCGAGGGTGCTTTTAATGTGATTTTCCTGCTTCTTGGCAGAGGGTTGGACTGGATGGCCCACAAAGTCTTTTCCAACTCTAGGATTCTTTGGTTTTGTGGTGTAATTGCTAAATAATCAAAATAAATCTTGATTTCTTATATCTCCTTTCTGTGGGAGGAAATTGCAAACTGAACTATTGCGAGAAAGCAGAAAAACAGGGATATGAAGTAAACTACATCTCCCATTCTGCTCTAAATTATTCAGTTTTGAACATTGCATGTTTGAAGAAGTAATTTCGGTTGTAACATTTCATCAACATAATTATCATATAATGAGCTAATGGTTAGGTGACGAAGAGGAAGAATATTCTGTTCCAACATTTTAAAGAAGTTGGTAGTCCAAATAACATGTACATGGTGGCAGTGTAATATATGGATATCCAGTCTGTGACAAGGAGAAAAAACGTGTCATTTTAGAATGTAGTCCAGGAAACAAATGTGATTCTTATGTAGAAATGGATACAAAACATTGAAGCCACAGGTATTGCCAGGTCAACAGCCAGTTAGAGAGCAGGTTTCAAAGGTTTGTGACTATTTATGCTTGCTGGGCCTTTTTTCTTGAGCTCAAAGTGCAAGAATAAAAAAATCCAAGGATGAGAACTTTTCACCCTCAAATGTGGGATCAATGGAGTTTTTGATTTAGAAATTACTTCTGTGTGCAAAACATCATCCTATTGAAACAATCTGTAAGAAAATATCAAATCAATAATAAATATTTTAAAATATACTAGCTGTGCCCGGCCACGCGTTGCTGTGGCGAAGTCTGGTGGTTTGGGAAATAAAGTATTGAAGAATTTGTGGTAGTTAAGGTAAAGGGTCAAGGTTTTCCCCTGACGTTAAGTCCAGTCGTGTCCGACTTTGGGGATTGGTGGTTATCTCTATTTGTAAGCTGAAGAGCCGGTGTTGTCCGTAGAGTCCTCCAAGGTCATGTGGTATGACTGCATGGAGCACTGTTACCTTTCCGCTGGAGCGGTTCCTATTCATGTACTCTCATTTGAATGTTTTTGAACTTTAGGGTTGGGAGAAGCTGGGGCTAACGGTGGGGGCTCTGTCCGTTCCTCGAATTCAAACCTGCGACCTTTCGGTCCAGAAGTTTAGCAGCTCAACGCTTTAAGACAGTGCGCCATCAGGGGATATTATTTTCGAAAGGTTGTGAATATACAATATTTTTGATTGTTTTTGTCTGTTGGAGGGAAGTATGAATGCTGCAATTAGGAGAAATGATTAGCATGTAATGGCCTTGTAACTTTAAAGCCTGGCTGTTTCCTCCCTGAGTGAAATTTTTGTTGGGATGTGTTAGCTGGCCGATTGTTTCCTGTCTGGAATTCCCTTGTTTTCAGAGTGGTGTTGTTTGTGATATTGTATGTGCTTCTAGTGTCTGTGACCCTGAGAAAACAGAGGATTTGCCAGACTTTGATGATGGGAATACTTTGTTGGTAGGTGTTAGCTGGCCCTGATTGTTTCCTGTCTGGAATTCCCTTGTTTTCAGAGTGGTGTTGTTTGTGATATTGTATGTGCTTCTAGTGTCTGTGACCCTGAGAAAACAGAGGATTTGCCAGACTTTGATGATGGGAATACTTTGTTGGTAGGTGTTAGCTGGCCCTGATTGTTTCCTGTCTGGAATTCCCTTGTTTTCAGAGTGTGGTTCTTTATTTAGTGTTGTGATTGTAGAGATTATATTGTTATGTATTATTGTACCACAGTAATTATTTCATCTTACAGTAGAATCTCAGTTATGCAACATTTGGTAATGCAATGTTCTGGATTATCCAACGTAGTCTGCGTTTTGGTGGTTAATTTGTATAATTATTCCCTAATTTGATGTTTAATTGGGTTTTCTGAATTGGTTCTTATTATCCAACATATTCAGTTATGCAATGTTGTGCTGGGACGTTTATGTTGAAGTGAGATACTATATTATAGATATTATATACAGATTTATAATGTTGCAAGGAAGGCGTTTGCATCATCCCCCGGGCACTGGAAAAGGGTAAATAAATAAGAGAAGAGGAGAAGGCGCTCTGTACCTGCTCAGGGGCCAGGCGGGAGGCGTGGGGGGTGAGGTCTGCCCTTCTCCTTTGCCCCTCGTACCGGAGCGGAGGCGGCGCCGGTGTGGTGGTGGGTTGGCAGGCCTGGTAGGCCAGGGAAGAGCGGGCTCTGGTGGAGGGGCGGGCCCGCCTCGTGCTTCCCGGTGCCGGCCTCCATGTTCTTCGACCCAGGAGGAGGAGGAGGAGGAGAACGGGGCAGGGAAGGCGGGCGATGGGGCGCTTGTCCGCCGCTGCAGGCCCGAGAGGAAGAAAAAGGAGTGGGAAAGGACGGAGGGAGGGAGCGGGAAAGAGGCCTTTTTTGTTTCCCAGGTGAGATGTGAGGGCAGGGAAGGGTCGGCTTAGGCCCTCCGGATGTTTTGGAGTGGAACTCCCAATTCAAGTATGGGGAGCTCAGCCTCCTGAGGCGGAGGTGTGCCTTCTCCTGCCGAGTCCCCGGCTTTGGCGGTGGAGGCGGCGCAAGAGGGGGTTCTGTGTGTGCGCGCATGCGCGCGGGAAGAGTTGGGAGGATTGTGTTTGTACGCATGCGCACATCGCCTGTTGTGTTTTTTTTGGTGTTGTGATTGTGTTTTTTGTTTGTTTATATTGTATCTTACTGGAGGCGGGGATGATGGATTGTGTGGGTAATTTTAGAGTTTGGGGGATGTTGGGTTTTGTTGTTCTGTGCATCGCCACGATGCCAAAAGCCTTTTATATATATAGATATCAAAACCTACAGTATAAATCTTTGCATTCCACATACTTTGCAGCCAGTATTCCCCACACTTAGATCCTGGCAGTACTGTATCTAGAGAACAGATAAGAGAAGCTTATAAAACAAAAGCCACAGTATTTTTTTCTTGAATGCTAAACATGCGTGATTTGTAAAGTACAACCATTCGCATACAAATGAAACATTTAGTGTAGGGGAAATGTAACCGTTGAGTCTAGACAGTGAACTGCTGTGTTATTACTGCAGCTATGTCTGGCTTTTGAGAAGCATATAAATGTCAACCTGCTGCTGCTTCTCTGGCAGGCTGACTACTCCAGGATCAGCACTCTTTATAAGGCTTCCAGAGGTGTTTTCTCTTTCAGCAAAAAAGATGAACTTCTTCAGATGCAAGATGTACACTGTTGTAAATAAAAGCTCATACCAATAAAACCTGTGATTCACTAAGGTCGCACAGGATTCTTTGTATCCACAGAAGAGCGTCATCCCATTGTAGCAGTCCTATGTTTTCCCCATTGTCCCTTTATTTATACTATTGTACTGATTTATATGTTTAGAATACCGTAAGGTTTTCCAATAATATATACTAACATTGCAATCAATTTTCAGTCCCATCTACAGGATGTCTCATTATGTATATGCAAATACCCCAAAATCTTAAATCCAAATAACTTCTGCTCCCAAGCATTTCAGATAATGGAAACTCAACTTGTAATACATTACAGTCATTGGGGATAATTGGTTGACTTAGTAATCAGAGAAGCACCTGGGCAAACAAATGTGTTTTAGTTGATTATAGAAATACTCCAAACTGGGAGCCTGCTCAGGGTTAATGAGATTGTTCTGTATGGTAGGTGAAATAATGAAAAAAAAGTTGTTTTCTGTGCCACAAATTAATCTCACTAGGCTGCAGTATAGAAAGCAGAAATCTTCTTTTAATTGGTTTGGTTTAAATGGGAATGTCTCTCGGATAACATGGTCTTGAACTATTTAGGACCATATAAGCAAAATGTAATACACTGGTCATGGCTTACTACCATGATATCCAGGTTAAACTTTTTTTAAAACAGAGATGTGCTGTATATCTGTAGGCCTTCTATGATTTTATATATGGTGCGACAAAATATTATCGAGGACATTTAATTGTTGCCAGCACTCTGAACCACCATGAATCCCCTTCGGGGTAGAGAAGGGTGGTATATAAATACCACAAATAATAAATAATATTTCGGTCATGGGCCCACCAACTTGCTCCCAGAGGACATTGCCCTGATTTAGAAATTGCCCCTAGGTGCCCATCCACCTACTCTATTCCATCACTTGGGGCATTCGGGCCTCCTCTTACCCAGTCATGTGTGACTGGTGTGTCATCTAGGATCATGCCAATGAAAGTCATGATCAATAGACTAGTGCTTGTGCATGAGTTATTGGCTGCTGGTTCATGGCAAATGGAAAAGGATAGCCAATGGGCACAGTTAAGTATTTGTTAGGGCTTAATGGAGACAGCATTTGAAAGATACTCTGTGAAATATATTCATTCTATACTGTTAATTTGTTATGTGTATTTCTTGCCTTTCCACCAAAGAGCTCAGGGTAGTATACATGCTTCCAATGTCCCACCAATTTTATCTTCATGACAATTGTGGGATGGATTAGGGCTGAAGAAAGTGCCCATTTCAATGACACCCAGTGAGTTTTATGCCACTTGCATCAAATCCAATAATTTAAATAAAGTATGATCCAAGATATAATTACTTTAATATTTGATTTTTTCCCCCCTATAGCGCTCCATCAGTTTTCGCAGTGACAGTCGGTCTGATCTTCTTGCATCACGTCCTTGGACTAGAAATGTACCTCCAGCTATCACCAAGCGAAGAGACAGTAAACTCTGGAGTGAGACCTTTGATGTCTGTGTCAATCAGGTGCTCACATCCAAAGAAATCAAGCGCCAAGAGGTTTGTCTGTTTCTATTTTCTTTGAACGTTATGGGATTAAGAAATCCAAGAGAACATACAAATGCATGTGTGCACACAGATACAGACACTGGATATAAAGGCCAATATTCTTCATTTCTCCAGACAGTAACAGACTGTGTATTCCTTTGGCCTGCACAAAGTTCAGTGAGAGCCATGACATACACCAGCTATTCCAGGCCTTTAAAATATCCCTATCAATACAATGCATTCTTTACCTAAGCAGAAGCTAATGTTTTTCCTTCTAAAGTGAGGGAAGTAGGAGTAAATGATTTCACATCTTTCTTGGATAAAATAATTTGTGGCAAACAGGCCATAAAATCAAAGAAAACGTTTTAGAAATAAAAGGAAATGCCATGCATTACATAACATAGTATTCTGCATGCTGTGTAAGTAAACCTGATTAAAAGCCCCAGGGCACAGTCTGAAGGTACATGACTCAGCAATCTGTACGTGTCTGGATCTATTCTGTTCCTAATGGGAGTCTGATAGGGAGCTCTGTGTTATCTTCATTTTTACAGAAAGGCTGTTAAGCAAAGAGTTGCACTTTAAAAAGAAGATTGAAAAGCTATCCCTGTTGTTTTTTCTTTCCTTGCTCTTCTTTGACTGCACCCTGCTCTTTTTTTAGGGATACTGTTTTATTTTATCTTATATGTTTGCTACCAAGCTTCACGTCCAAATCAGTCTCATCACTGCACTGTATAGCATCACACCCTACCTCAAACCAAGCTAGCATTTCTTCTCATATAGTCTAATATCTCTGTCCTGGTAAAAAGTTCAGGTAGAATGTAATGGGAAGAAAATTTGCTTGAAACAAAGATAAGTAGATTGCACTAGGCTAGGCTACATGAATAGCTGTTACTTGTTATTTCTATTATGTTCCTTCCAAAAATATCTGTGATGTTGTAAGTCAAATTATCATTAATAACATGAGATGCATTTACACTTCAATGTCCAGGTACATAAACAAAAAATCCGAATGCTTTCAATGACACGCAGACCACAGGGCTCAGACAGAGAAAGCTCAAGTAGCCAGAAAAGAAGCAGTGTAGAAAGCAAAGTCTATTCCTCCACATCAATTCACCAGCTTCTTTGGAGTTCATAGGCGATTAGCTAAATTATAATAACAACCAATCAGTCTGCACTGGGGGTTAGTTTTGGTAGATGCCATCATAAAATAGAATCACAAAAATTCAGCCAGGGTGTTTCAGAGGACACATTCAGAGATAATTAGAACTGGATGCTGGAAAGATATTATAAAAGGACTTTGGGTCTCAGACTAGTTATTTATTTATTTATTTCTGGTATTTCTACCCCGCCCTTCTCCCCTGGGGGACTCAGGGTGGCTTACAAATTGGCAACTACTAGAACTGCAGCTCATGGCTGGTTGGTCAATAAACCAATGTTAAATCTTTGTCCCTGATGAATACTGCCTCAACACTAATATTGTTATAAATGTATTTAGGTGTATTTCAGAATGCATTTAACTTTTTTTTTAAAAAAAAAACAATTATTATGTTTGATTATTATTCTTGCCAGAATTAGTTCAATAATTCCTTTTGTTAGATTCTTGCTATAATCTGTCCCCATTTTAATGCTTTGTTGAGGATTCAGACTTCTGTTTGATTTTGCAATATACTGTTAATTGATTATACATCACTCTGAAATAGATTTCAAATAAATATCATAATTAAATACTTTCTACTGGGTTCAGACTGTAATTAAAAAGCAATACACTCAGAGGTGATTGAACAAAATAAACTGAAATATAACAGCCTGACATTCTTAAACTCTCTTGAAAGAAGGAAGTAATGTAGCAGTAACTGATACATTTTTTCTAGAGGTCCATGTGTTCAATCACTCTTTTCTTTCAATAGCAGGAACAAAATATGTTTCTTACAGTTGATTTCCAGAGTGTCCATGTATTCCTCCATGGTGATAAAAGCACAATTCTCTTGCATTCCTCAAAATAGTGGAACAAAGAAGAGCAACATGTGAAAGGCAAAGCAGATATTCGGCAACAGTTTTATAACCTGAAGCACTTTGATAAAATGTGTCCATGGAACAAACTGAGAAATTGTTATGCACTTCTAAGCATGAATCTATCACTTCTAAACTAAACAGTTCAGGCTTTAAGAATATCTTCTCATTCAAAACTGATATCCACAGCAATCGCTGTGAGGTGAATGACATTTCCAAAACCCCTCTAAGGGGTTCTCAGGCCACTGGACGCGCTGACTACATTAGTTCGGATTTTTTCCCAGCATGCTGGAGACCAGTACTACATTTGAGCTCATTATATACTTTTCTTTCTTTCTTGGAAACATACCAGGGATTGGCAGCCAGTGGTTCAGAGGTCTACATTGATGTAGGGATCACCAATTTGAGTAACCCTGTTCTAAAGGAACTCTTCACTCAATCTATGTAGTTGAAAGCACTAATTATTTCTGTAATTATAAGGCTATATTACAACAGTAAGAACTGTGGGAAACAAGGTAGTACTAGGATCTGAGGAAGATATGACTTCTGTGTTCTACAGTTATGAGATCATATATGCAAACCAAGGCAAATCAATTGCAGGTGTCTTCTTAGAAATCAAATGAAAGACTCATGCTGTATTTTCAAAATTAATTTGATAATATATGAGATTCTTTGTAAATGATTTCATTTTGCTTAGCTAGATAAATCAGCCACCCATAATTTTATTGTAATTATCAAACATCCATTACACAAATGTATTACAAACAGTATGTTTAGTTTTTGTATGCAAGTATAAGACCAAAATCAAGAATCTAGCAATCCTGACAGTTATATATTTGTTAACAACCACGAAATAAAAAGCAAAGCTTCTTCAAAGAGGACCATGTTTTCACCCTAGTCAACAATGGAAAGATGTATTTTTCTCTAATATCAGAATAATAACTTTAAAACAAAATTGGCAATATCCTCCACAATTAAAGAGTTCCAAAGGAGACCAGCTTCTGTAGGCGGCCCTTGGATGCATCCATTCAAATTTGCCAGGGGAAGGGCATTTAGCCCTACCAATGTTATACCAGTCTCATTTTAGTGAGGAGTAGGTCAATGAGATATTTTGTAAGATTAAAAGAGCAGGGGCCAAAGTGCACGTATATTGTCTTCAGTAAATAGCTTGCATAATAGATATTTGGGATTCAGCATCTTTAAGGTGTTGTAGGAAGATTATCTTTGCTCTGCCATAACCCAAAGCCAGTAATAAAGGAGCTGAAAAACCCGTGTTTGCAACAGCAGAAAGGATCTTGTGTTTGAAGGAATCAAGGCCTATTCCCTATGCTGTGAACAATATAAAATGCTAATGTGTGCTTATATTTTATCTTTAATCAATAGAACAGAAGAAGCTTAAAAGTTTCAGGTTTTATCAACACAAGTCCTAGTTCAGTGCAAATGGTTGACATTTTTGTGCAAACTGGAACAAAAAGAAGTGCTTGCAAAAATATTTTGGGCTCTATTAGATCTAATTTGGCAATAGCCCATACTGGAGGCCTATATGACAGCTGTGGCAATATCCTAATGTGGTATAATGCTAAATCCAATTGCACAAGCTGATTGTCAACCACTGAGGATCTTATCAGCTAGTAAAGCATTAGTGGGCATTTTGAGACACCAATCCCTTTTGCTGAAATATAATTCCAAAATACTTAAAAGAAGATACTTGTTTTAAATTATTTCCATCCAAATTCCAGTTGTAAACTTGCTTAAACTTACTAAATACTATTACCTTGGTTTTGCTATAATTTACAGGGTGCTATTCATTTTGGCAGTCATGACTAAAGTGTAAATTCTTGGCACATTCCCAATGAGCTCTGATGGCATCTCTGATTAGAAATGTTTCACCCAAAATTTAATTGGTCAGCTAGTGCATTCAATTGAGTTCCATTGTATCACCTAACCTTTGGTGGTATCCAACTTTTAAAATGCGCATAGAAGTCTTGTCAACAGCAGATATGTTTGTTATCTTCTGAGAGAGTTTTCTACAGTCCTTCTTTCTAATTTTGGCTGCCATAACTATAATTTGCACAGGCACATCTTTTTCATCTTACTGTCCCACTTTTTATCTGTTTGTTGTCATATTTGACTTCAAGCTTCCATTCTTCTACCAGATCAGCTTTTTTTTCTTCAACAAGTCTTACTACTTGTGTGACAGACTGCTAAAAATGCTTCCAAATAGGAAAAAAGCTAAAGAAAGTCAGAAATGGCCAGAAAGCTGATTCTGGGGAAGAGCCTTCACAGGCCATCCAGTCCAACCCCCTGCAAGAAGCAGGAAAATCTCATTCAAAGCACCCCTGACAGGTGGCCATCCAGAAGCCTCCAAAGAAGGAGCCTCCACCACAGTCCGGGGCAGAGAGTTCCACTGCCGAACAGCCCTCACTGTGAGGAAGTTCTTCCTGATGTTCAGGTGGAATCTCCTTTCCTGTAGTTTGAAGCCATCGTTCCGCGTCCTAGTCTTCAGAGCAGCAGCAAACAAACTTGCTCCCTCCTCCCTATGATTTTCCTTCACATATTTGTACATGGCTATCATGTCTCCTCTTAGCCTTCTCTTCTGCAGGCTGAACGTGCCCAGCTCTTTAAGCTGCTCCTCATAGGGCTTTTTTTCCAGACCCTTAATAATTTTAGTCGCCCTCCTCTGAACACTTTCCAGCTTGTCAACATCTCCCTTCAACTGCGGTGCCCAGAATTGGACACAGTATTCCAGGTGTGGTCTGACCAAGACAGAATAGAGGGATAGCTTTTAATGAATGAGAACATGGACTTTACATGACCTGTACGAAGACTTTTTGAGGATTCTGGATGAATGGATTCTAATCTTGGACATGCTTAAAATTTTATATAATGTGATTTTATTTTGTAATGGTATCTGTTTTATATGAATTGTTGTTTTGTAGATTGTTTTATATGAATGGTTGTTTTTACATTGTTTTTAGGCATTGAATTTTTGCCTATTTATTGTAAGCTGCTTTGAGTCCCCTCGGGGAGAAAGGTGGGGTAAAAGTGATGTAAATAAATAAATAAATTGACTTCCCTCTATTCTGCCTTGGTCTATTCAACAGAATGACTTCCCTGGATCTAGACGCTACCCCTATTAATGCAGACCAAAATGCCATTGGCTTTTTTTGCTGCTGCATCACATCGCATAATATCCCAGCTAACAGTAGTGGTGCTGAAGGGTAGGGAAATAGGCAAGATTTTTAGAAGATTAGAAACATCTGAAATATCATGAGAAAAGGAATTTTAATGAAGGGTGGCAAATGTTGTTTGTCACCTAGTCATAGATACTAACATTTCTTCATTGATGACTCATCTGAAATATTAGAACAAATGTTAATTTCACAACACAAATGAAGTCAAAATATCACAGAAAAGCCATTATGCAGTCAGACAAACAGAGAAAAATGCACCACATTCTTGTTTCAATTAATTGAGTTATAACTTGTCATGGCTACAAAAACAAATTATATAATTAATTATATAACTAATACTTCCCAACCAAAAAAAAGTACATGGTGTCTAGGTTTTTGGGCTTGTTCCAGGGGTTTTTTAAGGTGCTGATTCAGAAAATGGCATTGGATAGACTGCATCAGCTCTAGTTTCTTGGATATGATTATCATGGTTTCTATGGGCGAGCGGATGGTGATTGGTATATGGCATATGTTCTCTGTTTCAAAAACTTAGACCTGATAGGGGAAAACTGGTGCAATTTTTAAAATCAACAAGTCAAATATACCCAAAAACAGGTCTAATATTGGGTTGCTGTGAGTTTTTCGAGCTGTATGGGCATGTTCTCCTGATGTTTCACCTTCTTCTGTGGCAAGCATCCTCAAAGGTCTGTTCAGAGGTCTAACGTTTAAGGCACCAAAATATGTGTTGGCCACTGTAATCATTATCTTAACTAAAGGAACCTATGCATTATAAATGTTAGATAAATTGCTTTAGTCCATTGGTTTTCTATTCCCTTTTTTACTGCAATATAAAACATAAGACAGGCTAAAATCCCTAGTTTTAAAAAGTTATTTGAGAAGCCTAGCAAATTTCTCAAGACTGTGTTTTCTATTACAGGCTATTTTTGAACTTTCACAAGGAGAAGAAGATTTGATAGAAGACTTGAAATTAGCAAAGAAGGTAAGTTGTGTTTAATATTTTATCTATTCTTTTACAGTAGATTCTCACTTATCCAACACTTGCTTATCCAACGTTCTGGATTATCCAACGCATTTTTGTAGTCAATGTTTTCAATACATTGTGATATTTTGGTGCTAAATTTGTAAATACAGTAATTACTACATAGCATTACTGCGTATTGAACTACTTTTTCTGTCAAATTTGTTGTATAACATGATGTTTTGGTGCTTAATTTGTAAAATCATAACCTAATTTGATGTTTAATAGGTTTTTCCTTAATCCCTCCTTATTATTCAACATATTCGCTTATCCGACATTCTGCTGGCCCGTTTATGTTGGATAAGTGAGACTCTACTGTACATTTGTTCATGGCCATTTAAGGCACCTGCATATATCAATAAGAATTCCAGCAAACTGAAACTTTATGTAAAATAGTCAGAGTTCAAAGGTTATCACTAAGCTTAAATTTCAAGCATGTCTTTATGGCTTCTCTGTTTGTACAGGCTTACCATGACCCAATGCTTAAGCTCTCCATACTGTCAGAACAAGAACTGAACCAAATTTTTGGAACACTGGACTCTTTAATTCCTCTGCATGAAGGTATAATTCTTGCTGTTCAAAATGTTTGTTGAATCAAAAACAGGATCATTGCCAATTCTGTTAGAGGCTTTGAAGAAAAGCCATTCATAAGTTGAACTTGTCAGAAATTCTCCCTATTCAATTATATATAATTTTATTTATGAAAGAAGAATACATTTTAGTTATTTATTTACATTGTAGACTGGTTAGCTGAGGAAAATCTCCCCTGAGTAACTTCTGCCATGAAAACCATGTACTAGGTCTTTGGGTTGCCATAGTCAGATATTACCTGAGAAGTACACAGCAATAGCAAAGATGCTGAATTCACCAGATGTTTGAATCTGTATAATTAATTTAAATGTTCTCAATAAAACTTACCATAATATGTGTAGAACTCAGAGAAACTTATTCTCAACATATCAGAGGTGTTTGAGAGGCATATTTTAAATAAGTGTGCAGTACAACTTCTTACTATTTTGATTTGATTTGAGAGAAAAAATAACACATTGGAACTTTTAAAATTTCTGGTTCTATTTTTAGTTAAAAGGAACTGCTAGATGGGTGTAGGTGGCTCCAATTCTAATAGCAGTGACAAGGAGATGACCTAAAGCATCCCATTCCATGGAGGTGGTAAATGAAGGCTTAATAATGATGGCTGTGCTTTGCCTTTTTGGACATGGCCACTGCTTGGAAGAGGGCAATTTGGCAACGCTGTGTTCCTGAGGAACATTTGACTCATGCTTCCACAACAGCTCTACTGTTCTGCTCAAAACCAGAGGCAGCATAGCAGCTTTTAAGCAAAAATAGATACACAAGGAAATATGGCTTTCTAAGTTTGACATTTATGTGACATATCCTTTGGTGTGGTCTGGCTTACTCATTTTTTTGACATGGAATGAGTGTTGCATCATTCGGCAGCATTATCATGACCAGACTGTGCTAAGCAGGTAGATAAAGGTGATGGTCTCAGTTCAACATAATAATAGCATAAAGATCCACATGCAGCTGTTATGCTGCAGTCAGCTCCTATTTACTTTAAAGCCCCAGAACTTCCTCATGCAAACATTCTGCTCTTCAACATGATCATGCAGGACTGGAGAAGATCTCCATAGCCAGACACATTAATGATAGCATCAGTGCTGAAGTCTGCAGGGGTCTTCCAGAGGTCCCAGTGTGTCTGTAATCATTATATGTCTGGATTGGGGGGGGGGGGGGAGGGTAGAGGATAGAATAGGGTAGAAATATGCATCTCTGAACAAGCACATTAAAGTTAAGATACGGCACACCTATATGAGATAGTGTTGTTGCGTGAAAGTTAGGAGGGGGCCCTTGGGTGCTGCGCAGGGTCACACTGCTTAGGACTGCAGTCCTCAATAAGGAACAGTTAGTTAGCATCAGGCTAGGCTGAGGGAATCCTCCACACGTGCTCCTGAATGTCAGTTCATGTATCTATTTGTTCTCTCTCTGTCTTTCTCCTCCCATTTTCTAACTGAAACCTCATGGTCTTACGTCTGATTTTTCCACCTTTGCATGCAGACCTCTCTCTACTCTGTGTGTTTGAAGAAATGTAGTGTTTGGAGGCTTTTCCTCTTTTTTGAATCTTAGAAATAAATAAAGTTAGAGAGAAGCTTAGACCCAATTCTTTTCTATCAAGAAATGTAGTTCTTACATTTTTTAAACAAACCTTTTTGAAACTTTAAAGATTGGACTCTGCATCTTTGCCTCATAAGCTCAAGAATTATTTTACAGCCACAAATCTCACCTTCTGCTTGCTGTGAGCTGACTGCTCAATTAAGTATCCTGTTTGTATTTTTGAATGCTCTGCTGATTTGGGAGAATTCCCTAACAATAAATGCTCATTCCCTCAATGCTTCCCAAAATCAGATAAGTGACATGTATACATACGGATGTCTCAAGCTGAACTCCAGCTACTGAAAGTCTCATAACTGATTTTATTGTTATTTTAACTATGTTTGTAATGTGGGTTTTATGTTTTATGTGTTAAACGTGTTTATCAAATGTTTTGATACGGCCAATAGACTAATCAATAAAATGTATTTGTTTTATTTTATTAATTTTATATCCCATCTTTCTTTCAAAATGGGATTGAAGGCAGCCTGACAAGTCTGTATGTTTTTACAACCCAGAATTTTTGCATAACGCTTTTGTTTCTACATTTTCAATAGACCTTCTCAGGAGACTGAAAGAAATTAGGAAGTCTGATGGATCTACGGATTCAGTTGGTCATATCCTTGTGAGCTGGGTATGGAAATTTTTCATCAGATGTTGTAACCCTAACCCTAACCCTAACTATTTGCCATGGTTAGAAAGTTTGGAGGATACCCTGAAGGCACCAGATCCTGTCTGATCTTGGACGTTAAACAAAGTCAGATGTGGTTAGTATTGGGAGGGAGATTACCAGGTGCTGTGGGCTATATTTCAAAGGAAAGAACTGGACAAACCACCTCTGAGCATGCCTTGCCTAAGGAAACTCTGTGAATGTCATGGGGTCACGATAAGTTGATAGGTAGCTAGAAGGTACACTGTGCATATGTTAAAATAATCGTGATGTTAGGATTCACAAATCTATTAAGAATATTTGTTTAGAATCACCTAGTGCAACTCTTTATCAAAGCCATATTTATATCACATAGGGAAGGCCAAAAGAAACTTCCCTAGGTGGCACACTTAGCATCTTCTGCACTCTTCCAAACATGTGCCAAAAATATCTAAGCACCCATTTCTGTGCCATTTTTGCAGTTGTGCATCTGGCAGTGACGGATGTTCCTAACACATTGATACTCGCTGCATAAATGTAGTGTTCTTACTACTCAGGCAATTCAAGCATGGCACAAAAATATATTTTTTCTAAGCAATGAAATATTGCACTCATTCTAATTCTTGCAGCTTGTGTCTGTGACATTACACTATTTGATAGGAGTAAGTAGCAAAACCAAAGTTTTAAGTAGCAAAACCAAGCTTTTAGTATACCCATATAGTCTTGAATACAAAGTCTTGAATATCAAAATAGAACTACTGTGCATCAGCTTTATTTGTTGAAAACAATTGATGTGAGGATACATTTTTCAAAAAAATGTATATATCTGTGCATGTCTTGTGTGTAAGAGAGAGAGAGAGAAAGAAAGTGCAAGAAAGTATATACATATTAGAAATTCTCGCCAAATAAATGACCCAGAAATTACTTTCATTTTCCCCTCTTTAGTTGCCTTGCCTGAATTCCTACGACAGCTATTGCAGCAACCAGGTAGCTGCCAAGGCATTATTGGACCATAAGAAACAGGATCATCGAGTACAAGATTTCCTGCAGCGTTGTCTAGAGTCACCTTTCAGTCGCAAACTGGACCTCTGGAACTTCCTTGACATCCCAAGAAGCCGTCTGGTGAAATACCCATTGCTACTCAGAGAAATCCTGCGACATACACCAAATGATCATCCAGACCAACAGCACCTTGAAGAAGCTGTATGTGTTTATTGATTTCATCTAAATTATATTTAACAGAGCAATGCATAAAAGGTGCTCCACCTAGTTTTTTGTCTATAACAGTCACATTTCTTTAAAATGCCCTTAACTTTTCTTCAACCTCAGAGCTACAAGTGCTGTTGGATTGCAAGTCCAATTATCCCCAGTCCACATGGCAGATAATAAAAAGTGATGGGATCTGTCATTCAATACCATCTGGTGACTCAAACTGGGCAAAGCTAAAGACCATCAACCACTATATAAAAAAATGACTCTCAAGCCATGGATTCAACAGCCCTTTGAGGGCGACCATAAGGCTGATGTGGCTTCCAGTGAAAATGAGCTTGACACACTTGGTATAGAATTTCTGCACATGTATTGGATGGATGGATCATGTGCTGAAATATGACATGGGGAGTAGTTTGAAAACTTCAACCAAAAAACAAAATTGTAGTTTGTAGTTTGTATATGTATGTTCCTTCCAATCACCTATTGGTTTGTGGTGGATTCTATGGATTTCATAGTGTTTTTTTAGGCAAGGAATACTCTGACGTAGTTTTGCCAGTTTTTTCTCTGAAACATAGTCTACAGCACCCATTCCTGGATCTTTAAGAGCATTTAGACCCTATATAGTATTCCTTCTACCAATATGCAGAAGAAAAAAGTTCTGTTCACTTTCAAGGTTTTTTTTCAATAAAAAAGCTAGGAGAACCATCAGTGAAATTGTTTTGGAAAATTATGACTTACTTATAATGGTCTTTTTCACAGATTAATATTGTCCAAGGCATAGTGGCAGAAATTAACAAGAAGACAGGTGAATCTGAATGTCAGTATTATAAAGAGAGGCTAATATATCTGGATGAAGGCCAGAAGGACTCCCTGATAGATGAGTCACGTGTTGTGTGTTGTCATGGTGAACTAAAGAACAACAGGGGAGCGGTAAGGAATTCATTTTTCAAAACAAGAAATCCTACATTGCTTCTTTTTTCCAGCTGTTTTCAGGGTTATGCTTATATAATTTATAATTAAAAGTTATCCACTAATTTGGAAATGTAAAACTTCAATTTGTATAAGCCTGGGTAGTTTATAATGGATTGGTGATGGGGGCAGGTAGGGAAAATAGCTGCAAGGGGTCTCTTTATGGCAGGCCTGCACAATCTGTGGCCTCCCAAATGTTTTAGACATTAGCTCCCAGAATTCCTGACCATTGGACAAGCTGGCCAATGACCCCCCCCCCCCCCCAAACACCTGGAGGGCCATAGGTTATGCAGGCCTAATATAGTGGTTTCTCATAGTTAATTTATACTTTAATTGGAAATTGGAAATTAAAAAAATAGCTTATCATGCTGCCTCTGATCCTCTCTTAAGCTTTCTCATATTTGATTTCCTATTCATATATTCTATTTAGGACATTTAATTTTATATTTGCATAATATTTGCATGAGATTAGAATTGCAGATGCTTATGAAACAAGGTATTTCCCATGGCTGTGTTTAAAGTATGGGTCTTTTGGCCTAGACAGTTTTATCAAACTCCATCTTCACATACATTATTTATTATTGCTTCTTTATGTACATCATGGGACCTCAGGCAGAATTTATAGAAATTTGAGGTGCTGTCCAGGCCAATTAGATCACAAGTAAGCATTGCTTTCAAGCAAACAAATCTTTACTACAGTCACAGGTCTAGGGGACTAGGAGATGGGAGCACTAAATCTACAATTTCAGTTTACGGATGAGTTAGAGTACTAACTTGTGGTACCAGTCATCACCTGGCAGATTTTAAGTGTTGCTGGACAAAACTTGGCAACATTATAACAGTGTTGGTATCTAAAAGCAATAGCGTGGTGTAAAATTGTCCCGAGTGGCCTGGGTGTTTATATAGCAATGGCAAAATGAGTCTAGTTCGCATGTCTCTGTAAAACAGGCAGTGGAGGAGCACATGTTCTTTTGTTTCTATATGTCCAGAGTCACAGGGCAGAGTCTCTCTGGGTATGGGGTCTTCCAATATTGACTCTTGAGTACAGCTGATGGAAAGGCATGACATTGAGCCAGGGTAAAGGCCATCCGATGATTGGATATCTCTAGATTTGTTAAGTATACCATAGGAGAAGCGAGGTGTCTACTGGCTTTGTTGACTATGAATGTTGGGGCGCTGGCTAGATCCAATTGGCGATGTATCCGAAATATGTTGTTTGATGAGTGCTTTGGCTTGATCGTGTTCCATACTGAGTAACAACCCTGGATAAAAGCCCAGGGACGAGATTTTAGTTGCTACTGCTTGTTTCCATATGGACTAGAAGTCATCCTTCATTGTTAGTGGGAGAGAGAGAGATTCTGAGCCAGTCGTTGAGTATGACCACCCACACCCTGGCCTCCACTTTAATGAAGCCTATCTCTAGTCGCAGAATGGCACTGGAGACATATTTTGGTAATTTCAGGGCGGATCTTAGAAATTTGGACTGTACAAGTTCTAGGGCGGAAAAATTGGAGAAGAGGCCTAGATGGGATCCATACATAAGTTTTGCTGCTGGTTTAGCTTCAAATAGTTTGAGAACTGCAGGTATGAAGTGTCCACCTCTTGATTTGAAATATTTTAAAATGGCAGTTATGCTTCTTTGCGCAATCTCAGCCATGTGGTCTCCATGGGGTTTCTGCTACTTGTGTACTATTACTGTACTGGCATAGTAAAAATATTATATTGGGGAAATCCAACATAGATCAAAACAATGTCTTTGGTTGTGGGTGCTTCTTCCAGAGAACTCATACTCTTTTCCAAAGAGTTCTGTTATGGATCACAGTTTGTACCAGATAAATCAATGAAACAATACACTGGGGAGAGATTATCTTCATGTGTACGCTTGATCGGAAGGAGGACACTATTAATAAAGAGCTAAGATATTGCACTATTTTCCTGATGATTATTGCTTTTAAAGCAATATTTGTTATATTCCTTCTGAAAAAAAATCTTTATGATACAGTTCCTCAATTTCTCAGTTCACAGATGAGAAATTTGTAGTTCATACATTGCAGTTCAAACATGTGGAAAACATGTTCCTGTATTCATGTCCCTACTACTTAACTCTCCCGAGGGACTAGTTTCTGAAATTAGTTATTCTTTTTTCTTTGTATATACTAAGAAATGTAGATATAAATTTTAAAGTGACCATTTCTTTTTTTCCTTTTGCTATCAGAAATTGCATGTCTTTCTCTTCCAAGAAGTGCTAGTGATTACTCGGACAGTTACACAAAATGAACAGCTCTGTTACCAATTGTATCGCCAACCCATCCCGGTGAAGGATCTTGTGCTGGAGGATTTGCAAGATGGAGAGGTGCGATTAGGTGGATCCATACGTGGTGCATTTAGCAACAATGAGAGAAGTAAGAACCTATTCGATTATTTATTATCAAATTTTGGAATCTATGAATTTTGGGTTTTTGTTTAATTGATTTTTTGAATGAAAATGTGTCATTTTTTTCAGTTAGTGCAAATCTTTAAAAACTTTGGAACCCTATGCTTGAATGAGTCCCACCACTTAATACTCTAGGGTGATTTGGCACAGAAAAGAAACATTGGGACTATGTGCAGAATATCTTTGTAGATCATGCAGCATTTAGGTCCTTAGTACTTGATGTGAAGATACAAACAAAAGTCATGTATTTCAGGATGTTATTTTTAAAATACATCTTTACAATCCTTGCCTGTTTGCTAACAGATCTGGTTTCTTTCAGTTAAAAACTTTTTCAGAGTCAGTTTCAAAAATGGATCTCAGAGCCAGTCCCATTCATTACAAGCAAATGATACCTTTAACAAACAGCAGTGGCTCAACTGTATCCGTCAAGCCAAAGAATCTGTCTTTTGTGCATCAGGCGAAGGACTTGACTCTGAGGGACCTTTACTAACATCCTCAAATAGGAACAGAATATCACGTCAAGAGTCAAAACTTGAGCAAATGGACCAGTCAGACAGTGGATCTGACTGCAGTATGGACACCAGTGAAATCAGCATTGACTGTGACCACATGGAACAAACAGACTCTTGGAAGAATGACCAAGAATTAGAAAGCAATGTCTGACAAGAACTTCACAGAGATCTTCTGTGTTTTACCTGTACAGTATCTGCATTCCATATATGGAGTAAGAAGCACTTTTTAAAGTATTTTTGTGACAATATCAGCTCAGCCACTATTATATTTGTACCTTTTGACCACAGTACTGTAACTGCCAGTGTGTAATTTGGAATGTAAAGCAACTATAATCCTGTGATATTCTATATATGTCTCAATGGCTGAGAGAGGTACTTGACCAACTATTTCAAATGTCCTGCTGGTAGATATAACCTCTATACTACTGTTTTTAATGCATATTACACCATAGATGTCTCTGCTCATAAAGTGCCCAGTTTTGACCTCTCATAAAAAACTGAATGCAGGAGATCTATAATGTGTTTAAGAAGGTTATCAAAGCCTGACACTAAATGTAAGTGTTGCATTACTTTGTGACTTGATATGAATCATCGGGTGACTACTTGCAAGTGTGAGTGAAACATTACAGGTGGGACTTCCTTATCACCTCAGACATGATTTTTAATAGTTTGTTCACAAAGTGTTGAGAAAACAAACAATGTACAGGCATATGGGAACCAGACCTACAGAGTAAGCTTACATAGATAACAGTATTGCTATCAGGTCAGCAACAATCTTAAAATACAGATAGATTCTTGCCTTTATGAAGAAATGCATATTTATTGTGGCTATTTGCAGTGTGCATTCTCGCAGTACACAGATACAATCTAAACAATCCTTTGAAAGGAGATGGTTGGCAGTGCTGAATCTCCTTGCAGACAAATAGATCATAGTGCATTTTCTAACTCATTTGTCATAAAATCTTAGAAGACTGCTCCAGAAAAAAAGTGAAACCGATAAATCCCAATCAATGACCGACTTTGTTAGAACTGTTATTTTTATGAAGCCACGAACTGAGTCTGCGGCCAGGAATTGTATGTGTAATGGTGTTCTCCAATATCAGATAGTTGTTTTTTTTGGGGGGGGGGGTTGCATTTGAGTATTTTTAGTTGCATCTATCATTGTTCTGAGCTTGGGACAGCTTATTCATTTGGGGGGGGGATTCAACTTTGCCTTCTCGACAGTTGTTCGGACCACAACATTCACTGCTGTCATAATATGCCATTTGTACATAGGGGCACTATTGGATGCCCTCCTCAAGAGCTAGGATTCCAAACAAAGGCCGAGCAGTTATTGCAGATATTGTTAAAGACATTCAGGGAAACTTGGAAAATTTAGAGGTATAACTCCATACTAAACAAGCTATCAAAATTGTCACTTGTTCACTGTGTTCACAGAAGACACCTTCATGATAATTGAGTGTTAATTATTAAGATTTTAATGGGGTTAATTTATTATGATTAAAATAATAAATTTGAATTGTAAACTGAATATAAAGCTTTAGTTCATAATCATTTTTCTAAGAAGATGCCCAAAGAAATTGTACATTATTGAGATACAATGTATTTGGCTGCATTCTCATTTACTCCCGAATACAACTGTCTGTGTAACTATATCCACTAGTACTCCAAACTCTGGCAGCACTGTTACATCTCAAAAAACCTTAGCCCTTTCTTCTGTTAGTGTGAAGGACATCTCTGGCTCTGTACCCTTGGTTGAGAAAATGCCAATAAAATTGGTAGTTTTGGGCCAAATTTTCATTGAAAGTTTTAAAAACACTGAAATATTTTATTTGAGCTACTTCCTGCTAATGCCATGCCTTTAACTTGCAATTCAGTGCACTGAAAGGTTTCCTTCTACTGTTACTACTTACTTTCCATGCAATATAAATTCTGACCTCGGTGCAAGCAGTAAAATTATTAAAATGTTGCCAAAATGCATATTTTGAATATTTTACATGTTTACTGAAAAAGTAGGGAAATAAAATAGTGTCAACATTAATTTGTACATGTTTTGCTGGGTGCTACAGGAGTCATTGTGTTGCAGCCATTATGCTGAAATAACGAATACAAAATAGGTGATTTTACTTTTATCTTTTAAAAAAGATATTAGTCTAATTTTACTCCTTAGAACATTACTGTACAGGGTTTAAACAGGATAATTATTTTGTATTTCGCTCGTATAATTTATTTAAATTGCTTCATTTTGGAAGCTGAATATTAAGAATAAGAGAAATATGACTTAATGCAGAAACCACATTTGGTCAGTGGAACTATTTACAAAAGCATTCCTGTACACAATTACCTGGATTTCCCACTGAATAAAGAGGATATGCTTTTCAGTAAATATGAACAGGACTGCACTATTAGGATGCTAACTACTGAAATTACAACAACTTGACAAAATGTTGGGGAACTGTACTCTTCATTTATTAAAAAGTAATATATGTTCTGATTACATTTTTTTGCCTACCACCTTAAACTTTTCTTAAAGAGTTTCAATAGATTAAACATAATGGGTTTTTTCATAACTTCTTGCCTAATATGTAAAGATGGATCCTTCAGGTTTTTTAATCAAATTCTTGCCAGCAATTTGACATTTGATATTTCATGTAAAATATGATTTTTAAAGTCTCCAAACTTAATCACAGTAGTTGAACTGTAATTACAATTAAAAAAAATAAAAGTTTTAGGATTAAGTACAAATAACAGCCTAGATCTATTCATTAAAATAACAGATCAGTGGAATCCATAAAGAATTGTAGGACACCAAAATAAGTAGCAGCAATCACAAGTCACCTACATTATACAGGTCCACACATTTGGGATTTCATCATAGTTCATTCTGTTGTGGATTGGATTGTCGTCCCCCCCCCCTTTTTTTTTCTTCATGGCAAGATATTTTTGTTGAAAAGGCATTGTCCATTCATGCTACAGGTAAGTGGTTGTTGTTGATGTCTGTCACTTGGTTCTCATTTCACATGCTTACTGTATGTTTTGTACAGTGTCAGACTTTTTCATGTCTGAGCATGTCTGCTGTTGAAAGGCCTTCCAGTTTGGATCCAGATGTGTGATTAGATAGTGTTATTTGGACGAGTGTTTTGCTTTCTCCCAGTGGTTGTTTGAAAATCTTCAGATCTGGGAGCCTCGTCTTAAAACATGATCTCTTCCTTCATTTTGGGCTGTCTCATTATAGGGCAGTGGTGGCGAATCTATGGGACACGTACCAGAAGAGTCATGAAATGCCTCCACTTGCCATCCCTCCCCCTGCTCGCTCACCCCTGCCCTCTCGCATGTCCACAACTCACCCCTCCCCCCCCCCCCCCCCAGTTTGGGCATTCAATCTCTAAAAGGTTCGCCATCACTGTCAGGGTTTTCAAGGTAAAATGTATTCGGGAATGGTTTACCATTTCCTTTTCCTGCCCAATACTAATGCTTTCAGATTAAGCCTCTGCCATTACACACACACTGCTGCTGCCCAGTACCTTTCATACACCAGAATACGGCATTTGACATATTTAGTTCCTTAACAAAAGCAGTTCCTTAACAAAACCCACAGCATAGCCTCTTATGTTATGAGGAAAAGAGGCAGCTCTTTTCAATATGCAAGATCTGCAGGAAGAACTGGAAGCCAGGAGTGGTTTTTATCAGCTCAGGCTGATTTGGCAAGTGAGATATTGACCAGTTATTTATAATTGAGTTACCTCTAAGTCAGAATGTTTTCTCTGAGGGACTTTAAAAGTGACAGCTTTAATAGAAGCTTGGACAAAATAAATCCATCCATTCACAGTCTGTACTGGTGAAGTATTCAAGATGTCAATTATTTATATTTAAAATGAATGTGCAAAGTGCTTCCTTCCAGATGTTGTACTACAAATCCCATAAGCCCTGGTCACCAGAGTCAATGGTGAGGAATGCTGGAAATGATAGATGAGTAATGCCAGGAGTCCTGGCCCTGTATTAAAGCTCCAGACAGCCCAGAAAAGGGCCAGGATTAAAACAATCATTGGATTACTTTCATGAATCCAATGAGAGATTGAAAATATTTTTCCTTGAACAGTAACCTACCATACTGAATAGTAATCTGATTTTAAAACAGACTTTTAAAAATGTATACTAAAGTAAAAAGATTCCACCAGGGTAAATAAAGTCCTCTTTTTGCAAGTTTTATTAGCTCTTTACATCCCCAGTCACAACTAATATTTTACTGTCAAAAATAATATGTACAAAAAGAAAAAAACAGCCTGTTGGTAAGTTCATGCTGCCATCTGCTGGAGGGTTTAAATGTAAAATGACAGTTGATTGGAAGAATAATCAATTGATGAAACTACCTTTAATCATATTTTTAAAAAACATAACACAGTGAACCGTTGCCTACTCAATGCTGAAATATGCAAATTAAAATAAAATATGAAATTATCTCGGCATGAAGAAAGAAGTATGGCTATACAAAGATTACCTTGTAACCACCTGTATCAAAATTGTATACATTCAATACATCTCTTGGCAGAAAATGCAAAGAAAACATTCTTTCTGTATTGCCTCTTACTATAATTTTGCCATGCTTAAAAATTTAACATGTTTGTTTTGTTTTATATTTTAGGTTGCCAATCTGTAGTTCTTGAGAGTTGTTCTAAATACAATTACTTTTTATTTTTCCTGTTTTGTGTATTCTCTTGTTTATTCTTTCTTGAATTTTTCATCTTTCTCCTGGCATAAGATAGAAGGTGCCATTGCCCTTCAGATTGCCATTATATGGTCAATAAGAGGCAATAAATGGATTGAAAGTGGGCTAGTGTTATAATTATTGTCCCCATTTTACTATGTAGAGTAATTTATGGACCGTTTTGTTGCACCAGCAATCGATAATATTGTAAACAAGGATATTTTACTATATTTTACAGTAGAAGTTGGTATTGGTTTGGTCCATGAGATACAAGGCATTTTAGCAGCAAACTGCATTCATTAGTTAAAGTTGTTCAGTTACGAACTTCCATAGACTCTAAAAGCTACAGCAAGTGATTGGTGAGGTCAGATATGAATATTTCTATAGATACCCCTTTTATCACATGTGCTAATTTCACAGATGACCACTCAAAAAAACATGATTACAGGTAAGCAACCATTCTTTCTTGTTATTGATTGGTAATAGCACTTTAAAGTATTTTATGGACTCCATAAATGTTAATTAACAATTAAATTATCTTGATTATTGTAAATTATCTCTTATCTCTATTGTAAGTAAACTAGATCTCCAATACACTACAATTTTATCATAAACGAAAGAACAAGACATATAAGTAAACATAGTAAATAAGCAAGTCTCATTCTAATGATGGCCTTTAGCAAGACCTCCAAAGGCTTTGCCTGAAAAGGAGATTGCCTTGAGACAACCTGGGTGGAGGGGGAATAATGTCCCTGTCTTCATTAACACTAGAATAGTAAAACTGCCTTACCAGAGCATTACTTTTATAGCACTGTCTTTCCATGGTGCTGTGTTTGCCTGTTCCTGTGAGGGAAAAAACTATGTAGGGTCTCCCAAGTCAGAAAGACTTTGGCTGAGGGGCCAGACTAAATGAGCTAAATACCTATTGGGCAGCAGTTGTATGTGTGTGAAATTGGCAAAGGATTTATCAGGAATAATGGCAGTGAAACCATAGTTAACACTTGTCAGTAATGTGCAGAAGGAGGCATGGTAAATCAGTTTTGAATGTCTTACACCACAAAAAAAAACTTAGTATGAGACAATCCAAAATGAAACAAGATTGGCAGGTACTCAACAAGCTATTGGGGAAGAGCAGAAAAGAAACATGAGTAACACTATGGTGAAGGATGCAATTGTATGTAAGATAAAAAGACGTTCAGCTATTGACTTGTTCAGAGATTAAGGGACAATCTGAAGCTGCACAACACATATTACAGGAACATGGGAGCATAAATCAGAAGTAAAACAAGAAATTGAATGTATAAACATTACAATACTGTACTTGGGTTCGAATGAGTCATTTTGATAATTACAGTGTTTTACTCAGGAAATGAGAATCTAAGAAGAATTGGTCCATGATCAAGAAATGAAGCACGAGTGCCACATAAAATTTTGCAAGGCTAACAGTTTGTTCCTCCCAGACACATAAAGGAACCAAAGAGATTTTATACGTGGACATCACCTGATGGCCAATGTAAAAATCAAACAGACTATATAATTGAAAACAGACGGAGAAGCCTTATTTCTCTATATGCAGGAACAAGGAGAATTGTGCTTTATAGATTGTAGCAAAGTTTTTGATTGTGCAAATCAGGAAAAATCACAGATTGCTTCTTTTAAATCCAGAATTACTTGTAGGCAACAAGAGCAATTCAAGCTTGAGCTCTCCCTGGAAACAACGATGACTAAACGGAGACTGTTGTATTTTGGATATATCATTTATTTATCATGCCAGAAGCAAATTGAGAATACAGTTATAATGTATAAAAAAACACAAAGTTAAAAACTTGTCATCATGCAAAATTTCCTTTGACCAGAAGCTGGCCTCTTCAAGTTGTCACTGTAAGAAGGTCCTCCATTGTGCATGTGGTGTGGCTCAGACTGCATTGTACTAAGTGGTCTGTGGTTTCCTCTTCCCACTCACATGTCCGTGGACTCCACTTTATAGCCCAAATTTCTTAAGATTGGCTCTGCACCTCATGGTATCAGAGTGCAGTCTGTTCAGCGCCTTCCAAGTCTCCCAGTCTTCTGTGTGCCCAGGAGGAAGTTTCTCATCTGGTATCAGCCACTAATTGTGGTTCCTGGTTGTTACCTGCCACTTTTGGACTCTCGCTTGCTCAGGTGTTCCTGCGAGTATCTCTGTAGATCTTAAGATGCTATTTCTTGATTCAAGACTTTGTCACACTGGCTGATATCTGAACAGAGGATGGGCCAGAGATGTCAATGCCTTGGTCCTTTCATTTCTGGCTGCTACTTCCTGGAGAATATCAGATGGGTGCAATACTAATTAAACAGTATAATTTATCCAGCAGTGTAGGGTGTAGACATCCTGTGATAATGTGGCATGTCTCATTAAGAGTCACATCCACTGTTTTAACGTAATGAGGTGTATTCCATACTGGCCATGTATACTAAGCAGCAGAGTAGCAAAGTGCAAGAGCAGATGTCTTCACTATATCTGGTTGTGATCCCCAGGTTGTGCCAGTCAGCTTTCATATATTATTTCTAGCATCCACTTTTTGCTTGATAGTCAAGCAGTACTTCTTGTATGGTCTTGTATGGTCAAAGCATGGTCCAGAGTGATTCCCAGGTATTTTAGTGTGCTGCAATGCTCCAGTGGGATTGCTTCCCAGGTAATCCTCAGAGCTCAAGATGCTTGTCTGTTCTTCAGATGAAAAGCACACCTCTGCATTTTATATGGATTAGGAATCAGCTGGTTTTCCCTGTAATAGACAGTAAGAGCACCTAAAGCTTCAGAGAGCTTCTGTTCAACCATTTCAAAGCTCCTTGCTTGAGCGGTGATGGCTCAATCATCAGCATAGATGAAACTCTCTGTCCCTTCTGGCAGTGGCTGATCATTTGTGTAAATGTTAAACTTTGATGAAGCAAGCATGCTCCCGAGGCAGACCATTCTTCTGTTTTCACCATCTGCTTCTCTGACCCTGGAACTCAACAAAAAAGCTCTTGTTTTGTAGCAGATGAAGCGGGTGACGTGGTAATCCTTTACAATATTATACATTTTTTTCAGGAGGAGGTGATGATTTACAGTATCATAAGCTGCTGACAGGTCTATGAAGACAGCTCCTGTAATCTGCTGTCTTTCAAAACCATTTTCTATGTACTGGGTCAAGTTCAACACTTGTGATATGCAGCTTTTGCCTTTCCTGAAACCAGCTTGCTGTGGGATCATAAATAGGCCTATTTTTTCCATAATTCTGTGCAGGATTATTATTATTATTATTATTATTATTATTATTATACTTTATTTGTACCCCGCTAGCATCTCCCGAAGGACTCGATGCGGCTTACAAAGGCCAAGGCCTCAACACACAATATAACAATACAAAACAAAAGGCAAATTAAAAACAATTAAAACAGTATAAACAACAAGCAATAAACAATACGCTAAAACACAATAAAACTGGGCCGGGCCAGAGTAATGGGTACAAGATTAAAAGTGCTGTTGTGACAGGTGATATATTAGGCTTATAGGGCAAGTGCAGAGTGCGATATACAATCTTAGTTCTAATAAAGTGCTTATGGGACTTGGTGTTGGAGATTTCCTATTAATCTGGGAAGGCACATTGGAACAGCCAGGTCTTCGAGTTCTTTCTGAAGACTGCCAATGTAGGGGCCTGTCTGAGATCCTTGGGGAAGGTGTTCCAGAGTTGGGGGGCCACCACAGAGAAGGCCCTGTCTCGTGTCCCCACCAACCGCGCTTGCGATGCAGGCGGGATCACGAGCAGGGCCTCTCCAGATGACCGAAGTGAACGCGTGGGTTCGTAGATGGAGATGCGGTCACGGAGGTAGGATGGTCCCAAACCGTTCAGGGCTTTGTAGGTAAGCACCTGCACCTTAAATTGGGCTCGGAAAGTAAATGGCAGCCAGTGGAGCTCCTTGAACAGGAGGGTTGACCTCTCTCCTGTTCAAGGAGCTCCACTGGCTGCCATTTACTTTCCGAGCCCAAATAAGGGGCCCCAGTTAACATCCTGGCTGCCGCTCGTTGGACCAGTTGGAACTTCCGAGCCATTTTCAAGGACAGCCCCACGATGGCACAACAAGGAGATTGGTCTATGCGGGGACATGAGAGAAGCTTCCCAGCAGGATTGTAACACATCCGGGCATCCCCTGGGTAAAGTCTTTGTAGACAGCTGGTTATCTCAAACCAGAAACAACTTGCAGTATGGAAAAATCATGAGAAGATATGACTCATCAAAAATACTTTATTTGGCATGTTAGAAGGGTATAAGAAAAGTGGTTATACCTATGGGAGTCCTTGTTTAGCTTTGAAGCCTGGCTGCTTCCTTTGTAGGGGAATCCTTGTTTGGCCAGCTTGAATTGCACTGAATAGTCTTGCAGCTTAAAAACCTGGCTGCTTTCTACTTAGGGGCATCCTTGGTTGGCCAGGTTGAATGGGACAGAGTAGCCTCATGGTTTCAAAGCCTGGCCGCTTTCTACCTTGTGAAATCCTTGGTTGGCCAGGTTGAATAGCAATGAATAGTCTCGGTGCTTCAAAGCCTAGCCACTTTCTAATTAATAATAATAATAATAATAATAATAATAATAATAATAATTTTATTCTTATAATCTGCCTCCATCTCCCCACGGGGACTAGGGGCGGCTTACAAATACAAAACGAACATACAATAATCTCAAATACCGAAAACGCGCAAATGAAAAACACATACGATAAAATCACAACCATTAATAAGACAAAGTTAAAACGCAGTCACAAAAACATAAGAATGGGCTGGTCAAAAGTGCACTAAGTGAGACTTGTAAAAATGGAGGAAGTTAAAAGTGCTATAAGATCATGGGGGAGAACCCAAAAATGTGAGTTGAACCCTGAGGCTATGTCAAGAAATTAACCATGCAGATGCAACAGATCAGAAGTAACCGTTAGTACGAGTAGTAGTAGTAGTTTCTACCTAGGGGATTCCTTGGTTGGCCAGGTGGAATAGCTCTGAATAGCCTTACAGCTTCAAAGTCGTGCTGTTTCCTACCTAGAGGATTCCTTGTTTGGTGATCTGGAGTACAACTGAATAGCCTTGCTGCTTTGAAACCTAGCTACTTTCTTTCTAGGGGAATTTGTTTTGTTTTTTGGTATTTTTAAAATTAATTTATCTGTCAAAATGTATAAGTTTACATTCCTCATTTTACAATATCTTAAACATATATTGTATACAATTCGACAGTAAAAAAAATCAAGAACATCTTTAAGCATATTTCTTATCAGTTTTTAACTTTTCCATTACAACTTTACTACATATTTCTCTACTACACACTTTTTAATCTACTTATACATGTTTTATAATTAATATTATTAATTTATCAATCAAAATGTATAAGTATATATTCTTCTCATTTTACAGTATCTTAAACATAGCATATTATATACAATCCAACAATAAAGAAAAATCCAATCCAAAATCATTTTTAAACATATTTCTTATCAGTTTTGGACTTTTCCATTACAACTTTACTACATATCTCTCTACTACACACTTTTTTATCTACTTATACATGTTTTATTTTTTTATTGTTATTATTGTTGTTGTTGTTATATCCTCTCTCCTCACCTTATTTTGTGCCCCCCTTCACCAACCAACTCATATTGTTTCACAAGTCCAAAATTTCATTGCCTCTGTTGCTGGCTTGCACCCCTTTCCCTCATTAAAAATATACTCAATAAATTTTCCCCATATTTTCCAAAAATCTGTTTGTTTTGATATTCCCTTTTTCATTTTAATATTACAAGTCAGCTTATCATTAATAGCTATGTTCCAGATTCCCCTATACCATTCTTCTAATTGAATTTCCTTTTTTTCTTTCCAATTTTTTGCTATTCGCAATTTTGCTGCAGTTACCAAATTAGAAACCAGTTCTTTCTCCTCTTGTGAGAGAATATTGTCATGCATAAGTAATAATGCTGATTTAGGTGTACTCTCCATCTCTATTTTTATTATTGCTCTTATTTCTTTAAATGTCATTTACCAAAACTTTTGCATAATTTTACATGACCACCACATATGAAGATATGATCCTATTTCCTGACAGCCTCTCCAGCACTGATTTGTGTATTTTTTTATCTATCTGATTTAGGGGAATCCTTGTTTGATCAGCTTGATTTGCATTAAATAGCCTGGCTGCTTGGAAGCCTGGCTGCTTCTTTCTTCTTCTTAATGTTTTTTTCCCCTGTGGTTTATATGACCAACTTTGAAAACTGGTGGGGTTTGAGCGGGAGCTGACCAACATGATGGTAATTGTAGTTCTCTCTGCACAAATACCCAATATGTCTAACTTTGAATACTGGTGAGGTTTGAGGGCGACTGACCCAACATGATGGTAATTGTAGTTCTCCCTGCAACATGGCCAACTGTGAATACAGGCATATGGGGGTTGTAGTTCCCCCGCATCCAAAGAGCACTGAAAAGTTGGTGGGCGACCCCTGTAGCAGCTCCTCCAGGCAAGAATTGCAGGGAGTGAGGTGCTCTTCTATTGGGACAGGGGCTGCTGCTGCTTCGGGGCAGCCCCGTCTCTTCTTTCTCTTCCTCCTTCTCCTTTGCTTTTGGGACCCCATCCGAGCCCCTCTTCTTCCGTGGCAACTGAGTCGAGAAAGGAGGCATGTTCCCTTTGCTGCAGGCTGCGTGGGTGGAGGATGTGTTCCTGAGAGCGGCGCAGCGAAGGAGGCGGAGAGGAGAAGGAGGAAAATGGGAAAAGAAAAGAAAGTGGAGGTGACTTGGAGGCAGGCCGAGGCAACAAGGATGGAGCCCGGTAAGGAGGCCCCAGACTCAGTGGGGGAGAAGCCTGGCGAGGATACAGTCTTCCTCCACCTGCACCCACGCCATAGCAAAGGGAACACGCTTTTCTCCGTGTTGTCCCCATTGCCTCTTCACCTTGGCTGGTCTGGGAGCTTGGCCAATAGTGGCTGCTTTCAAGATGGCGGATGGGATTGCTGCCATAAGCAGGAGAGCTCTTGCGCATGCACAGAATGTTATTT
This sequence comes from Anolis carolinensis, assembly GCF_035594765.1. Taxonomy (NCBI): domain Eukaryota; kingdom Metazoa; phylum Chordata; class Lepidosauria; order Squamata; family Anolidae; genus Anolis; species Anolis carolinensis. Next base: position 67,588,387 of record NC_085842.1, read on the forward strand.
GCATTTGGGGGGGATTTTTTTTGGCTTTGTCACTTTTTTATTTTTTGTTTTGGATGGTCACTCCTTGGGAAGTAATTAGTTTTGTGGCCAAGTTTGGTGTGATTTGGCCCAGTGGTTATGTTGTTAACTCAGTCAATGTCAAGACCCAGGCTGCAGAGCACCAATAACCATACACAGAGGCCAAAATCTATCTAATATCTTTATTGAAGGAGTATATAAAGTTAATAAAAACAAGTGTAGAAAATAGTCCAGAATTAGACCTTTCAGGAAAGGTCAAAATTAGTCCAAAGAAACAATGTCCAATATGAAATATTAAGGTCCAAAGTTGTAATCCAATAACCGAAACACTCACTTTGCCAGGCAAAGTGAGGGGAGATGACAAGGTCCTTAGTCCATGAAACTTGAGCGAGGCTATGGAGTAACTTGAAACAAGGCTTGGTACAAGGCAGCAAGGAACGAGAAGCAAGGACAAGATCCGTGGAATTACTTGGCAAAATCCGGGAAACAAGGCAAGGCTGAGTCCTGGAAAAACAAGGCTAAGTCCTAGGAAACAAGGCAAGATCCGTGGAGGTAAACAAGGCTGAAAACGGGAACGAAGGCTTGGAAACAGGAGCGCGCTGTCCACACACAACTTACTCCCGTAGCTGACGAATTGACTCCGCAAGAACCCTTTGTGGGCAAAACACCTAAATAGGGTCTAGTTTTCCCACCAAAGAGCAGTTCTCTGGGGAACCAGAAACGAAAGCTAATCTCTGAGTCCAGATGCATGACTCCTTAAAGTTTCCCATGGAAAGCAGGCTTAATCAGCTGAATACTTAGCAGCTATCCTAGCACTCCTGCGAGACGCTGCTTGAACTCCCCTCTGTTGTTTACAAAACTCGTGGCGAGAAAACACAGGAGATTTAGGCTCAGGGCTTGTTTGACAGACTTCTGGAAGACAAATCTCTTGCAGGTGCAAGGTTCCCAAATCTGGCTGGGAAAGTTCCAAATCTGAGACGGTGAAAAACCCAAGTTTTCCTCTTCATCTGGCACTACAGTGCCAGGAATGGGACTACATGGCCCATGACTCATCACACTATCCCCCTCCTCAAGCCTCCTCTCAAACTGGGACTCTCTCCCCGAGGCGCGAGGCCGCGGCTTGGCGGGATAGGTCTGATGGAAGCGGCGGGTTAGATCAGGAGCATGGACTGTGGAAGCGTCTTCCCAAGAGCGTTCCTCGGGGCCAAAACCCACCCAGTCAATGAGATATTGTAGGCGGCGGCGGTGAAAGCGAGAATCCAAAATGTCCTGAACCTCAAACTCCTCCTCCCCATCCACCCAAACAGGAGGGGGGGCCGGCCGGTCTGTATCAGGGCGCACACCATCCGCCGGAAGGAGCAGGGAGCGATGGAACACTGGATGAATGCGCATAGAGCGTGGAAGTTGGAGTTTGAAAGTCACGGGGTTAAGTTGCGCCACCACTGGATAGGGACCAATGAAACGGGCATCTAACTTCCGGCAAGGGCGATGGGAGGGCAAAAAGCGAGTGGACAGAAGAACCCGGTCTCCTACCTTGATTTCGGGGCCCGGCTGGCGATGTTTGTCCGCGTGACGTTTATAGTCCTCCTTGGCTTGGTCTAGTTGCTGGAGCAAGAGTTGTTGCACCGCTGCGAGTTCCTGCAGCCAGTCCTCTGCTGCGGGAACTTCTGAGGTTTCAATGACAGGAGGAAAGAAACGTGGATGGAAGCCGTAGTTTGCAAAGAACGGGGTTTCTTTAGTAGAAGCCTGGACCCCATTGTTGTAGGCAAACTCTGACAGCGATAACAGGGAAGCCCAATTGTCCTGCTGGTAATTCACATAACAGCGAAGGTATTGTTCCAAAGTGGCATTGGTGCGCTCAGTTTGCCCATCTGTTTGGGGATGATGAGCCGAAGATAAACGAGAGTCTATGCCCAATAGTTTTTGTAGTGCTTTCCAGAAACGAGAGGTGAATTGGGACCCACGGTCTGTGACCAAACTCTTGGGCAATCCATGCAATCTGAAAACATGTTGGAGGAATAGATCTGCAGTCTCTTTGGCCGTGGGAAGGCCTTCACAGGGAATAAAATGGGCTAACTTGGTGAAAAGGTCCACCACCACTAGGATCGTGGTGAATCCACAGGAAGGTGGTAGATCAGTTATAAAATCCGCAGAGATTATTTCCCATGGGTGGGATGGAGTAGGGAGGGGATGTAGAAGCCCTGAGGGCTTTTCCCTTCTTGTCTTGGAGCGCTGGCATACTGGGCAGGTGTTGACATATTTTTCCACATCCTTGCGGATCTTGGGCCACCAGAAATCTCTTAGGATCAAATGCATAGTTTTAAATAGCCCGAAATGCCCTGCTGGCTTGCAGTCATGACACAAACGAAGTGCCTTTTCCCTGCCCGGTCCTGGGGGGATGTAAACATGATTTCTATAGCAAAGTAGCCCATCCTTAAGCGAAAAGGGAAAATGTAGTCCTTGGCGAAGTTGGTCCTGCGCCCAGGCATCTACTTGCTGACTAGCCCTGATTTCTTGAGCACAAAGGGGCCCTGGAGTAGAGGGAGTTGATTCAATGGGAGTGGATTTGGTGTTTCCCACTGTGAGCGTGGCAAAGTTCTCGGGTTGTAGCAGCTGGGACTCAAAGGTCTCCTTGCGCCCTGCAGCGTATTCCGGTTTCCGTGACAGAGCATCTGCTTCTTTGGTCTGGGCTGGGGTTACATAATGAATTTGGAAGTTAAAACGTTCAAAGAATAAAGCCCAGCGTTGTTGTCTCTGATTTAGCTTGCGGGCAGTTTTTAGATGCTCTAGATTCCGATGATCAGTATGGACTTCAATGGGAAATTTGGCCCCTTCTAACCAATGTCTCCAAGTTTCAAAGGCTGCCTTTATGGCCAATAGTTCCTTTTCCCAAATGGTGTAGTTTCTCTCTGGTGCGGTCAATTGACGGGAATAAAAGGCACAAGGATGAAGATGATCTCCCACCGGTTGTAGGAGTACAGCCCCAATTGCCACATCGGAGGCGTCCGCCTGCACGACAAAAAGGGTTTCAGGATCTGGATGCTGAAGGATTGGCTGGGACGTGAATAATTTCTTTAGTTGCTGGAACCCTTTCTCTGCTTGATCTGTCCAGCGGAAGGGCTGTTTCCCACGGATGCAGCTGGTAATTGGGTCAGACCAGCGGGCAAAGTCTGGAATGAACTTGCGGTAGTAGTTCGCGAACCCCAAGAATCGTTGCACCTCTTTCTTGTTGGCGGGCGCCCGCCATTCCAATACTGCTGAAACCTTTGCCGGGTCCATGGAGAGCCCTAGTGGCGAGACGCGGTACCCCAGGAAATCTACCTCTTGTAGATCAAAAGCACATTTTTCCAGCTTGGCATAAAGTCCATGATCCCGCAATCGTTGTAACACCATTCTGACGTGGTTCTCATGTTCTGATTGTGATCTAGAAAACACCAAAAAATCGTCCAGGTAGATGATCAAGAACCGATCTAGATAATCCTGAAAGATGTCATTGACAAAATGCTGGAACGTTGCGGGAGCTCCACATAATCCATAATTCATAACTCGGGACTCGAATAATCCGAATTTAGTCTGGAAGGCGGTCTTCCACTCGTCCCCTTCTCTGATGCGAACTAGATTATACGCCCCCCGAAGATCCAGCTTGGTGTAGACCTTGGCTCCTTGAAGTCGGTCTAGTAGGTCCGAGATTAAGGGCAGGGGATAGCTGTTCCGCTTAGTGATATTGTTCAATGCTCTATAGTCCACCACCAAGCGTAAATCCCCTGACTTCTTTTTCACAAACATCACTGGAGAAGCGGCTGGGGATTGAGAGGGTCTGATGAATCCCTTGCGAAGGTTTGACTCTATGAACTCCCTGAGAGCTTCTTGCTCCGGTTCAGTCAGGGAGTAGAGATGTCCTCGCGGGATCGGGGCCCCCTCCACCAAGTCAATGGCACAGTCATAAGGTCTATGTGGGGGTAATCTCTCGGCCTCTTTTTCATTGAATACATCCCAATATTCTGAGTACTTCTTGGGCAAGGTGATAATGGGTTCAGTGTCTGTGGCATGGCAGACCTTGGCTACAAGGCAATGGTTTTGGCAATATTTTGAAGCAAACTGCAGTTCCCTGTTGGACCAGGAGATGCTTGGGTCGTGAAGTGTCAGCCATGGAATACCCAAAATCACAGGGAAATGGGGAACCTCGGTAACAAAGAAGGAAATCTCTTCCATATGTTCCCTTATCCACATTCTGGTGGGTTCCGACCACTGGCTTACGGGGCCCGTCTTGAGGGGGCGGCCATCGATGGCTTGCACCACACGGGCGTTCTTGAAGTCATGATATTGTAATCCCAGAGAGTCGGCATACTCTCTGTCAATGAAATTGTTTGTGGCTCCTGAGTCTATCATGGCATGGACCATGACGGGTCCTTTTTTTGCTGACCACAAGGTGACCACTAGAAGAAACAGGACCCCAGTTGGCGGCTCTTGAGTGGGTTTTTTGACCGGGTTGGCGAGCCTCTCTACTCCCGGTCGCTGGCTTCCCCCGCCGGCTGTGCGCCAGCCGCCTCAGACGTCTTCGTCTCCGTGGAGGACGCCGCCGCCAGACGGGCGGCGGGCTTCCCTTTGGCTGGGCACTCTCTGGCGAAGTGGCCCCCGTTTCCGCAGTACCAACAGAGATTTAGGCGTTGGCGGCGGGCCTTCTCGGCGGCGTCTAACCTGGGACGCACATTGCCCAACTGCATCGGCACCTCCTCGCTCCCTCTGGGGTATGGGGCTGGTGGTGGGGGTCTCCATGCTGGACGCGGCTGGACGCTGGTGGGAGCGGGAGGTTTCACCCCAGCTCTACCGCCCTGGCCTCGGACCCATTGTTTTCTGTTGGCCAGCATGACTTCAGCTCGTAAACATTGATCAATGAGTGCTTCAAGAGAGTGGGGGGGATCCACCTTGGAAATTTCCTCCAACATCTCGATGTTGAGACCCTCCCGGAATTGTCCTCTGAGGGCTATATCATTCCATCCGGTGCTGTGGGCCAGCACTCGGAACTCGGCTATGTACTGGGACAAGGGTCTGTCCCCCTGAGAGAGGCGCCGGAGTTTATGGCCGGCTGCCTCCAAATTGTCTTCGATCCCCCAAGTCGCCTTAATGTGATCCAAGAAGTGTTGCGCTGATCTTAGATGCGGGGAAACTTGGTCGAACAGTGCCGTCGCCCAGTTGGCCGCTGGCCCGTCTAAAAGGCTGTAGATCCACGCCACTTTGATGTCTTCTTGGGGGAACTCGGCATTGCGGGCCTCTAGATAAGCCTGGCATTGGCGACGGAAAACATGAACCTTAGAAGCTTCTCCAGAAAACTTGGTTGGCAATGCCAAGGCCGGGAGACGGATTCCGCGTTCCTTCAACCCCTTTATTTCTCCCTCCTGCGCATTGAGCTTATCACGGATGCGGTCCACTTCCTCCTTGTCGATGGTGTAGCTGAGTGGCTTACCTCCCGGTCCGGCTCCGGTAGACATTCTGGCCTAGGTTAATTGGTGCTTAGGGTGGCGGAGTCAAACTGTCAAGACCCAGGCTGCAGAGCACCAATAACCATACACAGAGGCCAAAATCTATCTAATATCTTTATTGAAGGAGTATATAAAGTTAATAAAAACAAGTGTAGAAAATAGTCCAGAATTAGACCTTTCAGGAAAGGTCAAAATTAGTCCAAAGAAACAATGTCCAATATGAAATATTAAGGTCCAAAGTTGTAATCCAATAACCGAAACACTCACTTTGCCAGGCAAAGTGAGGGGAGATGACAAGGTCCTTAGTCCATGAAACTTGAGCGAGGCTATGGAGTAACTTGAAACAAGGCTTGGTACAAGGCAGCAAGGAACGAGAAGCAAGGACAAGATCCGTGGTATTACTTGGCAAAATCCGGGAAACAAGGCAAGGCTGAGTCCTGGAAAAACAAGGCTAAGTCCTAGGAAACAAGGCAAGATCCGTGGAGGTAAACAAGGCTGAAAACGGGAACGAAGGCTTGGAAACAGGAGCGCGCTGTCCACACACAACTTACTCCCGTAGCTGACGAATTGACTCCGCAAGAACCCTTTGTGGGCAAAACACCTAAATAGGGTCTAGTTTTCCCACCAAAGAGCAGTTCTCTGGGGAACCAGAAACGAAAGCTAATCTCTGAGTCCAGATGCATGACTCCTTAAAGTTTCCCATGGAAAGCAGGCTTAATCAGCTGAATACTTAGCAGCTATCCTAGCACTCCTGCAAGACGCTGCTTGAACTCCCCTCTGTTGTTTACAAAACTCGTGGCGAGAAAACACAGGAGATTTAGGCTCAGGGCTTGTTTGACAGACTTCTGGAAGACAAATCTCTTGCAGGTGCAAGGTTCCCAAATCTGGCTGGGAAAGTTCCAAATCTGACTGAGACGGTGAAAAACCCAAGTTTTCCTCTTCATCTGGCACTACAGTGCCAGGAATGGGACTACATGGCCCATGACTCATCACAGTCAAACATATAGATTGCAAAATGATAATGACAAAATAAATATATCATAATCATATATAGGAATGCTAACAATATGCAATTTATATCCATACCTATACACACATACACTGAATTTTACAGATCAGCTATTTCCAATGTTTTTAAATATATACACACATACACATACAAACACACACACATACTGTCATGCCACCACAAAGCCTTTCCCGAAGTTGGTCTCTCTCTTAGTTAGAGGAGGCTTTTTGTGTATTGTTATTGTGGGAGGGAACAATAGCTAGCCCTTGTATTTAAGACCTTCCCTTCCCCTTGAAGACACTGTTGCACCTCAGGACTGATTCACCTTGCTGCAACACACACACCCCACCACAGCAGGCTTGGTTTTTTTCTTCAGTTTATTGATAAAGAATAGCAAAACTTAATAAACAGCAGTAAAGAAAGCAATAATCCGATTGCAACGGCAATCTACAAAACACGGTTCAAAGTCCTCGTAGATATTATTTCAAAGTCCCAAAAATAGCGAAGCAGTTCTGAAGAAACAAGGTAACATGAGCTTCAAAAGTATAATCCAAGCACAGATTGTAAGCATGAAATGAAGCAAGATATATTTCCATGAGCCAAGACAAGGCGAGAGTTAAATCTCCAAAAGCAATGTTGCTCTGTCTAAAATCTTCCCCAATTACTTCCCTTTTTAACCATTCTTGCAAGCTAGAAACACATTCCTCTGAGCTCTGGCTCCCCCATGCTTGCCTGCAATTCTCACAGAACGTCTGGGGCCCAATCTCAACTTTAACCTAGAATTCCTGTCTAAACAGAATTCTTCTCCCTCGCTGCCACCTGGACTTTGTTGATATTGACAATCCTGAGACTCCTGTGAAAGCTCACCCTTATCACTAACTTCAGAGTCTCTGCTAAACTCAGAGCTTTCCACATTCCCCTGATCAGTCTGTTTTTCTAAGCCATCAACATTTCCTGAATCAACCTGCATTTCTGAATCTTCAACATTTCCTGGGACAAACTGCTGTTTCACATTTCCTGGAACAAACTGCTGAAACCCAAATCCCCCTTCATCATCAGACTGAACCACAACAGACACCTCCAGAGGCAGAGCCTGACAACAAACTCTGGTAGTTTTTGGAAATCAGCCATTGTCCTGGAGATGCAGGAAGGAGCAACACACAAAAACATGCATGTCAGAGGTTGATAGATAAAAGTCAAATGCTGACGGTTAAAAGTTAACAGTTGAAAGGTTAAGCAGCAGATTAGTTGAAACTATGGACAAAAGAGACTTTGCTCCAGATATAAGAAGAAAGAAGAGACACATAAAATAAGCAAAGATAATCTTTAAAACAGACCTCCAATCCCTTTTCAGAGACTTAGAACTATCCGATTGGGAGGCGTTGGAATTTAAACCTTTTTATTGTTTATTAAATAATTATTAACTTGTTCTTTTGTATGCATCGACTCCTATTGGCCATCAACACCTCCAGCTCCTTCAAGGTCAAGTCAGTCACTTCAAGGATAACATCCATCCATCTTGCCCTTGCTCGGCCCCTCTTCCCTTTTCCTTCCATTTTCCCCAGCATTATTAGCTTTTCCAAGGAATCCTGTCTTCTCATTATATGGCCAAGGTACTTAATCTTTGCCTTTAATATCCTTTTCTCCAGTGAGCAGTCGGATTTTATTTCCTGGAGTATGGACTGGTTTGATCTTCTTGCGATCCAAGGCACTCTCAGAATTTTCCTCCAGCAACATAGTTCAAAAGCCTCTATCTTCCTTCACCCAGTGTGTGTGTTTATAGATATATAGATATATAGGATGTCCCAAAAGTTGCCATAATAATGAAAATGGGAAATGCTTGGTAAATGTACCTTTGATTACAAAATATTAATTACCATATTTTACAAAATATTATGTGTTGAATGTGTTGTCGAAGAATTTCATGGCCAGAATCACTGGGTTGCCTTTTTCTGAGCTGTATGACCATGTCCCAGAAGCATTCTCTCTTGATGTTTCACCCAAGCATCCTCAAAGGTTGTGAGGTCTGTTGGAAACTAGGCAAGTGAGGTTTATATATCTGTGGAATATCCAGGGTGGGAGAAAGAACTCTTGTTTGTTGGAGGCAAGTGTGAACATTGCAATTGGCCAGCTTGATTAGCATTGAATAGTGTTGCAGCTTCAAAGCCTGGTTGCTTCCTGCCTGGGGAAATCCTTTGTTGGGAGGTGTTAACTGGTCCTGATTGTTTCTTATCTGAAATTCCCGTCTTTCAAGTTTTGTTCATCATTTACACTCCTGATTTTAGAGTTTTTAAATACTGGTAGCCAGATTTTGTTCATTTTCATGGTTTCCTCCTTTCTGTTGAAATTGTCCATATGCTTGTGGATTTCAATGGCATCTCTGTATAGTCTAACATGATGGTTGTTAAAGTGGTCCAGCATTTCTGTGTTCTCAAAGAACAGGCTGTATCCAGGTTGGTTCAAGTGCTCTGCTATGGCTGACTTCTCTGGTTGAGTTAGTCTGTAGTGCCTTTCATGTGTCCTTGATTCGTATTTGGGCAATGCTGCATTTGGTGGTCCCTATGTAGACTTGTCCACAGCTGCATGGCATATGGTAGACTCCTGCAGAGGTGAGAGGATCCCTCTGGTCCTTTGCTGATATTTTGTGTTGGTCACCTCTTTCTACACACTATACATGTATTTCTAAATTGAACTATAATATAAATTATAACATTTGTTAATTTTCCTAATATTTGGAGACTTTTGGGACATACACACACACACAAATATAATCAATGGTCCCTGACCTGTGAAACAAGTGAGGGATATCTACACCTGTCATGCTGAGAAATATAGAATCATAGAGTTGGAAGAGTCCATCCAGTCCAACTCCCTGCCAAGAAGCAGGAAAATCACAATCAAAACACCCCAAAAGATGGCCACCCAGCCTCTGTTTAAAAGTCTCCAAAGAAGGAGCCTCCACCACACTACGGGGCAGACAGTTCCTTTGCTGAATACTATCACAGTGAGGAAGTTCTCCTAATGTTCAGGTGGAATCTCCTTTCCTATAGTTTAAAGCCATTGTTCTGCGTCCTAGTCTCCAGAGCAGCAGAAAACAAGTTTGCTCTCTCCTTTCTATGACTTCCCCTCACATATTTATACATGGTCATCATGTCTCCTCTCAGCCTTCTCTTCTGCAGGCTAAACATGCCCAGTTTTTTAAGCCATTCCTCATAGGCCTTGTTCTCCAGGCCCTTGATCATTTTAGTCGCCCTCCTCTGGACACATTCTAGCTTGTCAACATCTCCCTTCAATATAAATTGCCGTTGGTTACCACTTTCTAGACAATATATATATATATATGTGTGTGTGTGTGTGTGTGTATATAATCTAAACTATAATATGAAATGCAAGCTTCTGGTGGCGCAGCCGGTTAAACTGCTGAGCTGCTGAATTTGCAGACCAAAAGGTCAGCAGTTCAAATCCGGGGAGCAGAGCGTCTGCTGTATGCCAACCTAGCAGTTTGAAAACAGTAAATGTGAGTAGATCTGACTTGGCCATGGTGGTCAACACCTTAGTTACTTCCAGACTGGATTACTGCAATGCGCTCTACTTGAGGCTGCCCTTGAAGACGGCTTGGAAACTACAGCTGGTACAAAGATCAGCGGCCATAGTGAAAACTGGAGTAGGCTACAGAGAACAGTCAACCACTATGTTTAAGCAGCTCCATTGGCTACCGATAAGTTTCTGGGCCCAATTCAAGGTGCAGGTTATTACCTATAAAGCCCTAAACAGCTCAGGGCCTGCTTATCTCCACGACTGCCTCCTCCTCTATGAACCCACGCGGGCCTTGAGATCCTGTGGGGAGGTCCTTCTCTCGTTCCTGCCTCCGTCTCAGGTGCGGTTGGTGGGGACGAGGGAGAGGGCCTTCTCAGTAGTGGCCCCTCAGCTCTGGAATCCCTCCCCAGAGAGATCAGACTGGCACCTTCCCTGTCCACCTTCCTCTATTCCAGGGGTCCCCAAACTTTTGAAGCAGAGGGCCGGTCCACAATCCTTCAGACTGTTGAGGGGCAGAATTATCATTTGAAAAAAAATTCGAACAAATTCCTATGCACACTGCATATGTCTTATTTGTAGTGCAATACAACAATAACAATTAAAGAACAATACAATATTTAAAAATGAAAACAATTTTAACCAACATAAACCTATCAGGATTTCAATGGAAAGTGTGGGCCTGCTACTGGCCAATGAGATAGTCAGGTTAATTATGATTGTTGTTGTTGTTGTGTGCCTTCAAGTCATTTCAGACTTTGGGTGAGCCTAAGTCTAAAATTAATTATTTATTTACTACCTTTATTTACTACATTTATATCCCACCCTTCTCACCCCGAAGGGGACTCAGAGCAGCTGTATGTACATACAATATATTATATTATTAACATAGCACAATATTAGCATTATATATTACTAGATTGAACTATACCACTATACTGTAATATTATATGTAATATATAACATATAATTAATATTATTATATGGTATTATTATTAGTATTATATTGTATAACATTATAATATTATTATCAAGATTATATGTATATACAATATATTATATTATTAAAACTGATATAAAAATATTATATTATAAAATTGAGGGCGGGGGCCAGGTAAATGACCTTGGAGGGCCGCATCCGGCCCCCGGGCCTTAGTTTGGGGACCCTTGCTCTATTCTGTTGAACTATTGACCAATTTCAAACCTCCCATTCTTAGGCAAGGTTCTGGAGCGGGTGGTGGCCTCTCAAATCCAGGGATTCTTAGATGACACCGATTATCTTGACCCATTCCAGTCTGGCTTCAGGCCTGGTCATGGCACTGAGACGGCTTTGGTCGCCTTGGTGGATGACCTCCGTAGAGAGCTTGACAGGGGGAGTGTGTCCCTGTTGGTTCTCTTAGACATCTCAGCGGCTTTCAATACCATCGATCATGGTATCCTTCTGGGACAGCTCTCCGGGATGGGCCTTGGGGGTACTGCTTTGCAGTGGCTCCAGTCCTTCCTGGAGGGCCGATCCCAGATAGTGAAGCTGGGGGACACCTGCTCGGACCCCTGGCCTTTGACCTGTGGGGTCCCACAAGGTTCCATTCTGTCCCCATGCTTTTAAATATCTACATGAAACCACTAAGCAAGGTCATCCGGGGTTTTGGAGTTCGGTGCCGTCTCTACGCAGATGACACTCAACTCCACTACTCCTTTCCACATACTTCCAAGGAAGCCCCTCGGATCCCAGACCAGTGTCTGGCCGCTGTAATGGGTTGGATGAGGGCCAATAAGCTGAAGCTTAATCCTGATAAGACAGAGGTCCTCCAGGTCAGCCGTTCGACTGATCGGGGCATAGGGTGGTTACCTGTGCTTGACGGGGTCACACTCCCCCTGAAGGCACAGATCCGCAGTTTGGGGGTCCTTCTGGATCCATCGCTGTCACTTGATGCTCAGGTGTCGGTGGTGGCCGGGAGGGTCTTTGCACAATTAAAACTTGTGCACCAACTGCAACCGTACCTCGAGAAGTCTGGCTTGACCACGGTGGTCCACGCTCTAGTTACCTCAAGGATGGATTACTGTAATGCGATCTACGTAGGGCTTCCCTTGAAGACGGTCCGGAAATTACAGTTGGTACAACGGTCGGCAGCTGCGTTACTAACTGGAGCTGCTTACAGGGAGCGGTCAACCCCCCTGTTCAAGCAGCTCCACTGGCTGCCGATAATATTCCGGGCCCAATTCAAGGTGCAGGTTATTACCTATAAAGCTCTAAATGGTTCGGGACCTGCCTATCTTCATGACCGTGTCGTCCCTTATGAACCTACGCGATCTCTGAGATCTTCCGGGGAGGCCCTCCTCTCGCTTCCGCCTTCCTCAGTTACATTTGGTGGGGACTAGAGAAAGGGCCTTCTCGGCTGTGGACCCTCGGCTCTGGAACTCCCTCCCCAGGGAGATTAGGTTGGCACCCTCCCTACTATCTTTTAAGAAAGAATTGAAAACCTGGATGTTTGGGCTGGCCTTTGGAGAGACAGCTATTGGATGACCAGCCTCATTATAATTCTATTCTGAATGTTATTAGGTTCCTTTCATTAGGGTATTTTTATCTAATGATTTTATCATACATTGCTGCTATAGTCCCCCCCCCCCCACCTTTGAAGTTGACTGAATTGCATTGGTGGTTGTTTGATATTATTACTGTTGTATAAACCTTTGTTTTAACTTCTGTTCTATCATCTTCTTGTGTTTTAAATTGTGTCTATTGTTAATGTATTTGCGCTGTTACTTTTGTAACATTGTGAGCCGCCCCGAGTCACCACGGGGAGATGGTGGCGGGGTATAAATAGTTTTATTATTATTATTAAGGACCTTAGTACATGGCTGTATCGATGTGCCTTCAAATGAATAGTGCCAGTTAGATATTAACTTGTCACAATTATTGCACTTTATCAATGTCCCTCACTCTTGTTGATTTTAATCTTGTAATCTTTTCTGATTGCCCTATATTATTATCCTTGAGTCTCACGTAGAGTCTGCACAAGCTCATCCTTACATATTTGTACTATGCTATAGGTTTGACGGACCGAATATGTTTATGCTGTTTTATACTGTTATGTTGTTTTATATTGTTTTAAACTATAAATTATGACTGTTTTAATGTATGATGATGATGATAAGTGTGATGCTTATCCCCATGTGAGCTGCCCTAAGTCCCCTTGGGGAGATGGGACCGGGATATAAAAATAAAGTTATTATTATTATTATCAATAGGTACCGCTCAGGCGGGAAGTTAACGGCGCTCCATGCAGTCATACTGGCCACATGACCTTGGAGGTGTCTAGGGACAATGCCAGCTCTTCGGCTCAGAAATTGAGATGAGCACCAACTCCCATAGTCGGACACAACTAGCCTTAACGTCAGGGGAAACCCTTTACCTTTACCCATAATATGAAATATAACATTTGTTGATTTTCCCTATGTATGGAAACTTGGGACATACACACACACACATATAAATACAGTAGAGTCTCACTTATCCAAGCCTCACTTATCCAAGCCTCTGGATAATCCAAGCCATTTTTGTAGTCAATGTTTTCAATATATCGTGATATTTTGGTGCTAAATTCATAAATACAGTAATTACAACATAACATTACTGCGTATTGAACTACTTTTTCTGTCAAATTTGTTGTCTAACATGATGTTTTGGTGCTTAATTTGTAAAATCATAACCTAATTTGATGTTTAATAGGCTTTGAAACAAGCGAGGGATAGCTACACCTGTTATGCTGAGAAATATACTTCAGTGGAGGTCCGTGGACTCCGGAAACACACCATTTCCTTTCTCAAGTAGGTTGAACCACACCACTGGACAGAGCTGTAATTGAAAGGAGGCGGAAAGTATCTTGGAAAGAGAGAGAACAGCTGTCTATTCTCCTCAGCCTTCGAAGGCGGGCGAGGGAGCGAGCGACGAACGTGACTTCTGGCTTTTATAAGACGCGGGGCGCGCTGATTGGCTGCTGCGGAGAGGAGAAGCCCCGCCTCCTTTCTGACGCTCCGGCGCCATGTTAGAAAGAAGAAGAGAAGCAGAAAAAGGAGGAAAGGGAGGGAGGAGTGGCTGTTGGCGGCGGTGTAGCGGGGCGGGGGCGGAGAAGGAGCGGCGTTGGTGGTAGATGGCTCGGCGGGAAGGGCGCCTGTCTCGGTGGCGAGTGGGAGAGGCATTGTTTATTGCGTAGGGCGGCTTAATGGCGGAGGCTTCGGCGGCGGGCGGCTGTGAGAAGGCGCCAGGGCCGCCTCAGCGGGCAGAGAGAAGCAGCAGCAGCAGCAACGACTTCCCCTCAGGAGCCGAAGCGGAGGCCTTCTCACAAAATGGCGCCCGCCCTGAGAGGAGCCAAAGCGGCGACGAGGAGGCGGCGGCGGCGCTGCTGGACCTCCCGAAGGCCGCCTCCGCCGCCGACGACGTGCCTCTGAAGAGAAACTTTCAGATCCCCAGGAAGAGCCGAGAAAAGAAAGGTGGTTCCTTCGCATCCTTCACCCCCACGCTCACTCCCCTACATCCCTCTCTTCCTTCTCTTGTATTACATGGCGGTGCTTCGGCAAAGCGGTTGTCCTTTTCAGGGGAAGGAAGGAAGGAAGGAAGGAGGCCTGTGGAGAAGGAGGCGATGGAAAAGGCTGTGAGGGGGCCTAGGAACCGCGAAATGGCCTCCCCAAGCCCGCAGAGAAGACCGTTTTCTGAGGAGAAGATGGCTCCTTTGCCCCTCTTGCCCCAGAGTGGAGGGGGAAAAACATCCTTTTGGTCATCGCTTTCCCTCTTTTGAAACGGCCGTTCCGTTTCTCTGGAAAGTCTCTTGCACGTCCCTCTTTGCAGAAGGGGGGAAAATAGCTCTCAGCGGAAGTTCAGTTCCTGAGCCTAGGCTTACTCCTATTCGGTCTTCTATTTTTTTGGGGGGGGGGGGGTCATGTGCTAACCCAGGCATGGGCCAATTTGGGCCCTCCATATATTTTGGACTTTAACTCCCACCATTCCTAGCAGCATCAGTCCCCTTCCTTTTCAACTTAAGTGACTGAGGGGGAAAAGGAAAGGGTCTGAGGCTGCAAGGAATGGTGGGAGTTGAAGTCCAAAACACCTCAAAGGCCCAAGTTTGCCCATGCCTGTGCTAACCATTCCTTTCTTAACTTCTCCGTTAGGCTTTATCATGAATCTTTTTCTTCAGAGGTGTTCTCATTGTTTAACCTTAGGAAAGGGATGTGGCCTCCAAAGAAGTTGTTTGGCTTATCTTCCAAGAAAACAGTTCCACCTGAGTAGCATTAAAATGCAGGGTATCTCAAAAAGATGGACCCATATGAAATTGGGATATCTCTGCAGGCACGATCCGCCCGTGGATAAAACTTGAAACCACTTGAAAGAGTGGGGCATAGAGCTTCAAATGATGGCCGCTAGAGAAGTGGTTCTCAACCTGTGGGTCCCCAGATGTTTTGGCCTTCAACTCCCAGAAATCCCAACAGCTGGTAAACTGGCTGGGATTTCTGGGAGTTGTAGGCGAAAACACCTGGGGACCCACAGGTTGAGAACCACTGTGCTAGAGCCCTCCCCCAGCGCACAAACAGCCCCTGACCTCAAATCATTTACAAGATGGCGTGTCTGCACCATTAGGTCTAATAAGATATTCTCTGTTTGCGGAGTTATTTTTAAAATTGGTTTTGGCTCAAAATGGTTAGTGAAACTTGATAACTCATCAAACCATTTTGAACTTTGTGTAATTCTAACATGTTGCCATTGTAAAATATGCTGCTTTGAAATCACATCCATCTTTTTGAAACACCCTGTTGGACCGCCTTGCTCTGTAGAGAGAAAGCCAAGGTAGAGAGGTTTGGTCCCTTCCTGAAGTTATTGTCTCATTGAAGTCAACATGAGAACATCACTCAAGTAACCTAATAGATTGAGGATCTTTCATTCATTATCTTCTGATGGAAAACAGTAGATCAATTGCAAATGATTTGTCAAGAACCATTTATTTGGAGGAATAACAAATGGACAGAGCCAAAGGGAGTCTATTTTCTATTTTTACTAATATCTGCTGCTCTTACGAACGCTAACCAGACCTGTTGTAAAAGTTCTTACTCAGCTACATGTAAGAATTTATTTTTTGAGTTTGTTTCCTGTAGTAGGGCTTCTTACATTTTCCTGCCCGTGACTCTTTTCAGACTGAGACATTTTTACATGACCTCAGGTGTTTAGATGTATAAAATAGGTATACAAATCTTAACATTAAGTGACAACAAATCAGTATTAGCATGGGTTGATAAACAGGCTGATTTTCCTTCTGGTGAAATACAGTTGAGGCGTCTTTTGCAGAGTCCACTGTAAACTGCACAACAGATTAGTGTAAATGTCTGAAATGGTCACTAGGTGGCGGTCAGAAAACTTACTGTTGTCAAATTTTTCAGAACCCCAACATTAAGCCATTGGGAATCAGGACCCACAGTTTAAGAAGCAGTGTTCTATATGTGTGATACTTTCATCCCAGTTGATTTCTAAGAATTCTTTGAATATATATTACTGACAGATGCACATTGTAGGAACTGATTTATTCTGGCTGATTTCTCTTTGATACGCTTTTTTCATAATGGTAAGCTTACATTACCAAGAGTTCTCTAACAAATAATTTTGATCATTTTGAGTAATAATAGAACATTATAATGTAGACCAGTCTCTCATGTCCACTTCTTGTCTTCAGACATGATCAGTTGTCATGTATTATGAAGTGGAACCATCTTAAACACTTATCCCCTCATGGTTAATACCTTTTTTAGAAGTAAGCTCAGTGTTTAAAAAGATACAATTTTTCAGTAAAGAAGGTGATTCAAAGTGGTAGGTGGTCAAAAGAAGTGTATGCAAGATTAGAAATAGATATTTTCCATGAAAATGTAAGACCAAAGTACCAGGGTACTTTGATTGTGCTTTTCCTGCATGGCAGGGGGTTGGACTAGATGGCCCACGTGGTCTCTTCAAACTTTATTATTCTTCAAGGAAAACAATAGAGATAAACATTGGTTGCTAGTCCTGTATTGGAAGATGCTATCTCCATGCTGTAGTAGTTATATATTTCTCAGTGCAGCCCCCTAACCAATCTTTTCTCTGCTATAGCCCCCCCCCCCTCCCCTGCACCTACGAGGACAACCACTTCCATGTCAGCGCGACAGAGATAGACCCAGCTATTTTGTGAGTGGGAAGGTTCGTCATTGTATGGTTGGAATAGAATTCTGACTTCTGCAGTGATTATTCTATAATTCTATGACCATGGAAACAAAATACCTTCTTCCAGAAAGCACTTGAAAGCTTTCATATACACTACTTTGACAGTAGAAGGAATACACAGTATCTGCAACAGGTACTTTTTAATGTAACAACTTTTTTGTTACATTTTATCCCAGTCTTTTTCCAGAAAGCTCAAAGATGGCTTTCTGTGTGTCGTTGTTCAAGTATATCTATCTGTTTAGCTTCGGAATTGAAACTAAGACGTCTTAGACTATGGTTATCAAACTCAGTTTTCATTGATGGCCGCGTTGACCTTATGGTTGCCTTCAAAGCACTATTTGTAATTGTAACACTTATGAAAGTAACTATGTTACCCTGATATTGAAAGTCTCCGAGGCCGGATTCTGCCCGCGGGCTTTGATTTTAACATGTGCTTTAGACTACTTTGCCACTGAACATTTCTCTTAATGCTCATGTTCCCTCATACCTCTTTAAAAATATACTATATATTTTTGGTTTGTCGTTAGACTTAAAAAATGGCTTTAGAACATAAATTAGAAAGCTAGAAGAAAAAGTTAGGCAAACGGTGGTAATCGTTACCCACATTGCTGATTTATATAGCACTAGATTCTAATAACTAATATAAAGAGCATGGCATTATAGGAAAAATGCTATCATGGAATCCAGATAATAATAATAATAAATATAATAAATATAATAACTTTATTTTTAAAATCCCCCCAACCATCTCCCCGAAGGGACTCGTGGTGGCTTACAAGTGGGACCAGGTTCAGAACATACAGTAGAATTCACCAACTAAAAACAGTTAAAAACATAATAGCATATAACAGTCCAATTAAAACATAATTAAAAACAACAGAATATACAAGCAACCTTAAAACTATATCAATATTAAAATGGAGAAGTTTGCAAAAACAGCTAAGCATTGAAAAAGCTAATGGAAATTTTTATAGAAGTCTTTTCCTGCTGATTATTTACAGCAAGTCATAACTCCTTGGTGATACAGTATAACCCCTTTAGCCACAGTTTCAATTAAGTACACTAAAAAAATGCCTCTGGTTTGTGAGACTATATAGCTCCTCCAATGCAATTCTGTGTTATGCTTCAGGTCAAGAATTGTCAAAATATAGGGTTTACTGTTACCCATGATTTCAGGTATCCATAGGGTGAACATGGGGCTGTGGCGCAGGCGGGAGAGCAAGCCAGCTGCAATTAACTGCAACGAATCACTGACCAGGAGGTCATGAGTTCGAGGCCGCTCGGAGCCTATGTTTGTTTGTCTTTGTTCTATGTTAAAAGGCATTGAATGTTTGCCTATATGTGTAATGTGATCCACCCTGAGTCCCCTTCGGGGTGAGAAGGGCGGAATATAAATGATGTAAATAAATAAATAATAAATAATACTCCGTGCAGATACAAGAGTTGTACTATATAAACAATAAATTAATAGGAAAGCTTAATACAGCAGCCATTCTCAATTTTTTAGATGATTTTAATTTAAACTCCTTGGTTTAAATTGAAAGAGATCATGAATTCTGTGAGATGAGATCCAAAACATCTAGAGAGCCTAAAATAGAGAACCACTAAACTAGACAATAGGTCTTTAAGAAGTGAAATGTGAGGTTGTCAAATATAAAAATTCAAGACACTTGAAAGCATTTAACACAATGTATGCTTCATCAAATATGATATCATAGCTTCATTTTTCTTTCAGAGGTGTTACCTCAAGTAATAACTCAGGTTTATGAATTAAATCTCAAATTGAAATATCATCTATACTTTTCTTTTTTTATGTGATAATCCTGTGCTTTCATTTTTAAGGAATTGGCCAAATAATGCAGAGGGAATATAATGGCTTAAACAGTAATGTCAGTGTCTTGTTTTAGTCCAAAACGTTCCAGATTTTATTCCCATCACATCCATGTTCTTTAAAAAACCTGAAAGATAGGAGATGCCTTATGGAGTATAGGAGGAGGTTTACACAGCTGTTTTAAGTCTTTTTGCTTTTGAAGGTACATTCTTCAGTTCTTGAAATTGTCTTAAGTTAGTGTGGTTCTTATTTCTTCTAACTGGGTCACACTATACAAAATATCCTCTACCATTCTTTTGATTTACTGATCAAGAAGATCCTATATGTTTTATTGTATTACAACTTTACCATTTTGTTTCCTTTCCAGAACTTTGATCAGTTTTAGTGGACATTAGCCATTTTTATTGGAAAACATGACTTTGCAATTGCAAGTTCCTAATGTATTTAAGACACCATGATCTTCTGGGGACACATTTTTCGTACAACTATCGCAGGCGTCAATGAAATCTGTAAAATCATTTTTAGTGATGTATAAAAAGGGTGCACACTCTTACGGTGAAAATACATGAAGAGTTCATACTGTTAACAATCACTTTTAAAAACATGAGAAATTTCTCTAGTATTTCTCTCATAAATCCTTCTTCCATAGGCTGAGAGTAGTGCAGTTGCATATTTAACATATTTTGATATTCCTCTTATTAAGAAAAATAATGTGGACACTCCCAACTCTTGATTTGGCTTGCTTGGAAAATGTGATCAGATGGCAATGAACAAGGAGTCCCCTGATCTCCAAAATAACAAATCCACTTTATAAAAATGAAGCACTTCCTCTGTTTTAAGATGTTGTGAAGTGTCATTCCTGTTCTTGTTGATATGGATCCTTCCTGTCTTCTTTCCATAATTTGTTTTATACCCGAGTTCTAAAATTTCAAGAACACGAGCATGGAGCCATTTGTGCAAGGACTTCTTGGAAGTGAAATGAGCCTTTCACTAGTTTGGTCCCTCCTGTTTTCACAAGGGTGGCATTCTGCTATTGTGGAACTTTTGAAAATCATAACTGATTAGGTAGCCCAGTGATATTCTTAGAGCGCATAGTGGCGTTGTAATCTCTCTTTTTTGGAAATAAGCTATTTAGAGGTAACATCAACTTTCCTTGCACATTGACTGGCTAATGACTTCAGAGAAAGCCAGTATGGTGTATTTGTTTGAGTGTTAGAGACCAGGATTTGAATCCCCACTCATCCACGGACCTAGGTGACCTGGGCAAGTTGCACTTTCTCAGAGGAAGATGAATGCGGTTGCCCTCTGAACAACTTGCCTAAGGCAAACCCCATGACAGCTTTGCCTTAGAGTCAGAAACACAACTGCAAGAAATGGCTTTAGAATGTTACCATGTTAACAGAATACAGTCTTTAGTAACATAGAGAAGATGGAGGAATGAGTCAAAAAGTATGTGAGACGGATTTATTTTTGAGAATAAGCAGTGTTTATGCATACCTAATATAAAACATTAAAGACAAATTTTACTAGATATGCTGTTATATAATTTAATTGCTTAGGCTACAGTATAATTAAGAGCAACTTCTGTTATACTTCACTTTGATAAGCATGTTTTTTTTGGTGGGCCATGATTATAATGTTTACTATATGGAATATCAGATCTCGTGAATGATATGTTTATCGTGTTATAATGGGGTCGAAGCTATTGAAGAATTTATTTAAATGCATAGCTTTCCCACATAGAATGCTCATTTGGAGCAGATACCAATTGCTTTTTTAAAAAGTAGATGTTGTCACGATCTTTCTCTAGTACTCGCTTAGCCATGCCACTTGAAAGCTCATTGCAACTATCATTCAACTCTTTTGAAAGCAGCTAACAGTTTGGATTTCTTAAAGAAAAAAAGTTGAATAGTAGCATCCATTTTCAGCTGTTTTTTTCCTAGTTGTTTATACTGCATGTTAAATTAATGTTTTAATTTAGTTCGGGTTGCTGTGAGTTTTCCAGGCTGTATGGCCATGTTCCAGAAGCATTCTCTCCTGATGTTTTGCCCACATCTATGACAGCCATCCTCAGAGGTTGTGAGACCCCACAACCTCTGAGGATGTCTGCCATAGATGTGACCGAAAAGTCAGGAGAGAATTCTTATAGAACATGGCCATACAGCCCTGAAAACTCACAACAACCCAGTGATTCTAGCCATGAAAGCCTTCAACAACACACAGTTTAGTTTGCTTACTAAGCATCAATCAAACTTGGCAAAGCAGGTCTTCACTCATTTGAGGGTAGCAACAAACTTGTGCATTCAGCTTGTTCAAATCTACTCTGAGGGAGAGGGAAGACAAGCTAAAAAAAGGAAGATATCTTCTCTGCATGACATCTGAACCTGGCTTGTCATGCATAGGTCCCAAACAGTTAGGATTTACAACAATGAAACAATCCATGTATAGAAGGTATAGAAAGGTATAGAAACTAGCTGGTTAGGAGCAGCAGACCCGGACCTCCAGTTTGGACACTGCTCATTTCTGATTTGTTTTACCGATTTCTTCAAAAAAAGGAAGTGAGCTAGGAATGAATGACATATCCATACATGTCTTGTACACAATGAACCAGAATAATTGAGAAATTAATTATTTGTAATATTAGTCATTTAACAATACAAGCAACATACATCTGGATATTGAAGAGATTTATCATTATCTTTCTGTACAGCACTTTTTCAACCTCTAACAAAGGAATCTCGTGAATTTGAAGATGTCATGAACATTTTGCATTCGTCATATTTGGAAGTCCATTCAAAGGACAATTTCATCTACAAGCAAGCTAGTTTGATTCATAATGAACTTTTTGAAAAGGAAGTGAGTACCTGTTATTTATGCATAATAAAATATCTAAATTCATACATAAAACTGGTATTTGCATTTCTTACAGTCTATTCATTTGATGCCTCAAAGATTGCTTGGAAGTTTTTTTAATTGAAAGTGAGCTGATTGTTTTATTTGAAAGACCTATTATCCAAATTGTCTGTATTTTTTAAGAATAAAAACAATCTTCAGGAGTTCATTCAATTATTTGCATATGCAGGCTTTAGTTCCTTTACTGTATGTTTTATAAGCATACTTGATATTGAAGGAATGGAAATCTTTAAAGAGGAATAAAACTTTCTGTGGACTTTCTGTGTTTATGTGTGTATGTAAGTAAACATTTGTATTTTTAAAAGTTGTACGATATGATAGTTCACATCACTTATGTTCACATCACTGAACAATGATATCGTACAAAGTTGCAACTTAGTTTATGCATTTTGATTGTAAGGTATGTTATAAGTTGTTTAGCATATTATAACCTTTTTTTAAAAGTTCATAGAGAAACGAAGAGAGTTGAAAAGAGATGGACGATTGGAAAAAGAGCTGGTTGAAACCTATGCATTTCTGAAGGTTGACCGTGAATTGGTGAGACTTACTTTAATATATTAACACTGGCAGTTGTACCTTTTCTGGGTTATGTGGTATCAAAAGGAAGGTGAACAAAGTTGTCATTGGGAGAGGGAGGCTTCCATTTTGTGGCTTCGTTGTGGGTTCAGACAGCCAAAGTGCTCTGGATTAGATTAGAAAATTCTCAATTCTTTTCAGTTTTTCAAGATAGACATATCAAAACACCCAAGCTTTGAGGATGCACTCGGAAGTGAGACCATGGAGAATTTTGGCTGCTTGATGCAAACGGCCTTCTCCTTCCAACTGTGTTGATGATTTTGTATTAGTTCCCTTGCAGTTGCTCTGCCTGTGCTATTCTGTTATAGTCTGTACTGGTGTAACAACTGAATTCTGGCCATATTTTTTTGAGGAATCGAAGTTTATGTGAAAATTTGTTTTTGGGGTGTTGATCTGTGAAAAGGAAACATTTTGTCTGATTGAATTGAACCCTGGTGTGCTACTCTAGATCTGATCAGGATCTTAGATTTGGCAGTATAGTGAATTTTTACTGCTACTTGTTCTCCATAACACCAGTTGTCAGTTTAGCACTTAGGGGCTGAAAATACACAAAATGTATTGGGAAGTTTTGGTTCTTCACAGAAAAGTGCTGTTATGTATAGAGAATATGTAAAATTTCAGCTTATGACATATTTTTGTGGAAATAGTTTCTTAAACTATTTCAGCAATTGTATAAAAACACTTTCTGTTGTTTCCTTTAGAACAATGGTTCTCAACCTGAGGTCCCCAGATGTTTTTAGCCTATGACTCCCAGAAATCCCAGCCAGTTTACCAGGTGTTAGGATTTCTGGGAGTTGAAGGCCAAAAACATCTGGGGACCCCAGGTTGAGAACCACTGCTCTAGAAGGAAGACTAAGCAACTAGATCAGTTTTGTTTTGTGCCACCTTTTCAAATGTACGAATTAGTCCCAGTTGGCTAAGCACATTTTTGTTAACATTGATGAGCTAATTTGAATACTTTCTTCTCTTTCAGTAGGCTAAATATTTATCTGCTATTTAAGGAGTCAAATGCAAGGATTCAGATATCTTGGCAGGTGTTGGTTTCAACCAGACACTGTAGTTATGTGTGACATACAGCCATCCCAGTAGTTGGAGGCTCTAACTTTGTGCTGTGTTCATAAACTTTGTGAATAAAATACAATGTGAGGTCAGGGAAACACTCTGGCTCCGCTTTCTGGCTGTCATCTTGGGCTTAGGATTTTGTTCAAGATGAAATAGAGTTCTGGTTGCCCTCCTGCTCGGAGCTGGAAATGTGTCTATGCTTGTTGTGTGCACACCGTGTATTTGGGAAACATAAATATTTTCAGTTCCTCTCAACAACTTAGCATTGGTGAAAAGTAAAAGTAAGATATAACGTGTTGCTTTGCCTGAGTTCACAGCTGGTGGAAAGACAAGAAGATCCATCTCTGACTTCTTCCTGTAAATCAAAAATAA
This sequence comes from Anolis carolinensis, assembly GCF_035594765.1. Taxonomy (NCBI): domain Eukaryota; kingdom Metazoa; phylum Chordata; class Lepidosauria; order Squamata; family Anolidae; genus Anolis; species Anolis carolinensis. Next base: position 67,612,419 of record NC_085842.1, read on the forward strand.
ATAAAAGAAGGAAACATCAGTTTCCTTTGCTTTTCAAGCCTGCTAGGCTTCTTAAGCTTGAAGAATTCCACAGGATCCTTGTTTCCATACCATTTTCTAATTGAAACTAATAAGCACCTTGGAGATCGATCTACAGACCAAGCAACACATATTTATCTTTCCCCTCCAGTTGAGAATCAGGGAGAGTATGTGAAGTGTTGTTCCTTTCTTGTGTTTGATTTTAGTTAAAGGCAAACTGTCTTAATGCAAGCATCTCCTTAAATCAACTGATACCTTAAGTGATGTGAATTAGTTCTCAAATTTTCACTTCTGCAAATGCAATAATAATAAGATTAGCATTGCTTGCTGTTCAGTATCTAATGCTATTTGTATCTATTATCAGTATTTACTAAACTAGATTTTTGCTTCTAGGTGCAAAACATATGTGAAAATGGATTGCAGGCAGGCCATTCTAAAATAACTGTTCTTGGCAGCCCTTTTCGAGGTAACTATTAGTAGCTTATAGATTACTAAAGGTCTAGCAAAAGAAATTTGACTTCTCCTTTCTAATGAGTAGGAATTCTACTCTCTTTCTCTTTCTAAACACAATGAAGTACAGTTTTCTCTTGGTTCTCTGTAGTTGACCACCTGGTTTTTTCACCTATATTGGCCAGCAGGATTTGTCTTGCTTTTGTTGTACCTTTAAATTTAAATGCATTTTTACAGTCATTTGTTGGTTTGTTTTCTTAATGATAGTATGCTTTCCAAGATTTATAATGAAGAAAATTTTTGGGATTTGATTTTGCTTCAGTTGGTTGTTAAATATTCTTGTTTTTTTATTTTATATATATCAGTACTGCCCTTTCGGATAGTTATGGTTTTAGTAATTTAATCAGTTATGAAGCCCGTGGAAAATATATTTTTATAATACTGATGCTTTAAACATTTTTTGCATAATTAGAGAACAGGCCTAATGCTAGTATAATTTGAAACTATTATGACTGTTCATTCTTCTCTTGATATTTGTTTTCTGTATATTTGCAGGTGTATATCTTTCTAAATATGCTGATTTATTGCAAGCTAATCCTTTGGATGGTAAAGCAACTGGTGATATTATTATATTTAAAGTAATTAAGGTAAGCATAAACTGGATAAATAGTTAATGAATGGTAACTTGGTTCACCTGACATACATTACTGCACGAATATAATATTTTCTTTTTACTATAGTAATCCATTAATATGGAGCACTTTCCTCTACAAATTAACAATTTCTCTGTATAAATCAGATTGGTGCATTTTAGAGTTTACCACTTTATTTTCTTATTTGATTTATATCCTGTTTTCCCAGAATGGAAATATCTGTATAACATCTGTATAACATAATATCTGTATAACATCTGAGTTGCCTATGCAGAGGTTTTAAAATCGATAAGAGCACCTGTTTTGTCAACAAGAAATGTGAAATTTGAATTGGTTAGTACCTTGCCCCAGAAAGAAGGCAAAGGCAAACCCCTTCTGAATAATTTCTGTTAGACCCCTCCCCCCATTTTAGGGTCTCCATAAGCCATAAAAACTTGAAGGCATACAACAACAAAAGTTTATATTGAGCTTGATATTTCCAAACTTTGTTGTACCCACTGAATCTATAATAAACTTATTTCCCAGGATAGAGAATGTAGGCGGAAGAATGAGCTTTTGGTGATCCAGAAATACCTTGAGATATGTTGGATCATTGGACTGCTTAAAACAGTAACCAAAGATGTACAGTGGTGTTAACTTTTTGAAGAATGGCAACTTCAGTGCTTGCTACTCAGGAGGGTTACTAACCATCTCTAGAGTAAAATGTAATATGTCTGTGGAAATGGTTTCTGGCAGAATGCCCTACTGGTGGGCTTCCCATAGTGTAGCGATTTTCTGTTACTCTAGGTATCCCTTTAGTCTTCTACAGCATGACTCTTACATTCTTGAGTCCAAAATCTTGATGATATTGATACAGGTCTGGCAATTCACATTGGATCTGATCTTAACTTCATTATGTTGTACCGGTATGTGTCAACTTTCTAATTGTCATTTTCTGACCTTTCAGGGGAGAACAAAAACTATATATGATAACTTGGGAGGAAATCCAATGGATTCAATTGTTAAAAATGCATTGGACCCTACACCAAAGTATGAGTGCCATATTTCAAAGAATGCAAACAGAATTACTTCCGTTTTAACTTATAGAGCGTTTGAACGCACACAGGTATGAGAATGACAGTTACTTTAGCATCGTTGCATACAGTTAATGTACTTCAACCAATTTACTAAATTTTATGTAATAGTCTAAAAGCAACCCTTTTCAGCATAATGTTTTCTCTTGACAGCTACTCAGTGTGGAGAGTATATTTTGAGCACTTCTTTGTTTTGTGTAGATTTCTCTTGCAAGATTATTTTTACTCACAACTTCATAATACAAAGAGTGTTTAGGAAAAAATAGCATTAAAGTTTAATTTTAGTAGCCAAATAAGTTTGAGAATACAGTAAAATAAATTAAGTAAATTACATAATGTAGTAGCTATCTTCAAAGTTGAGTTTATTTATCTTGCATTTGTTTCTAGTATTACTTTTATGAATACGGCTTTGATGAGATCAGACAAAGACCAAGACATGTTTGTCCATATGCGGTTGTATCGTTTTCTTGCAAAGGTGAAAAGGTACAGAAGTATTTGCCCCAAGCAAGGTAAGTTACAGGTTGACTTTTTAAAAAGTAGTATTAGTGTGCTTGATTTGTTAACATACTCATTTTATTGTTTTCTGGTCATGATTGTTCATGCATAATTCAAGCTTTTGATGAAAAATTCAAGATGGAAGTGTTCTAGATCACATGTGAACAAGTATCTATTTAAAATATATTGACATATATAAATTTAACCAAATAAATCCCCAGTGTACCCTAAATTGAGTAAAAATGCAACCATAACAAAAAGATGAAATCTTAATAATGAGTTTTTAAAAGGCACGCTCAAATAAAATTAGATTAAGAGGACAGCCTGATTCAAACTGGTCTCATGGAAGATCAAGGAAACTGGAAGCCTAATTGTCTTGTGGCAAATATGAAATTGAAATATTAGATTGTAATTGGTTTATTGAGAATATAGCTTCAAATAAGTAACATGGCAGTAATATAATTTGAAAACTCATGGGAATGATTCATGTGTAACACCAGAACAAGGTATTTTTGTTTCTTATATGGATTCTGATGTAGCACCTGCTTTCAGATATTAGTATCTGTATTGGTTTCTAATAAGTGATTCAGAAAGTGTCATTGGCAAATTAATAGAAGTTCCATTATCGATTAAATTCAAGTTTTTCCCATTAAATAATTTATTCTTTTTTAAACATTTGTGTTGGTTTTCATCTTGGTCATGCTGACTTAAGCATTGGAATCCTAGTGTTAGTGGAATCCTACTTACAGTGAAGTTTTCTGTTAAGTTACTGTGCACAGCACATCCCTTAAGAATACCTTTGCAGTTTTTGCTCATTGTCCCCACAAAGAAGTCAATGACACTAATTCACAGTTGTAGAAAAAGTAAAGATACTGCAATTTGAGACATCCTGTTGCAGATACAACTGTGAGTAGGGCTCCCATCTTCAGTGCCATAATTATTGTCTTTTTCTTCCACAAAATCATAAGAGTTATCTCTCTTTAGCTGACAAAGTAAATACTAATTTGCTTTGGTCTTGAGCATTAATAATAATAATAATAATAAAACTTTATTTATACCCCGCCACCATCTCCCCAATGGGGACTCGGGGCGGCTAACATGGGGCCATGCCCGGGAAAAATACAATATAACAAAATATAAAAACAACATATCATAATACAATTACAACAATACAATAAAGGATCATATACAGTACAACACAAAGTCCAAAAAGCAATATAACAGGGCGGACCGCATGAATACTCAGTTAAAACTCGGGGTGAGAAAAGGATAAGAATAAAACCACAGGGAACTAGGGAAAAGATAGCAGACAGTCTAGAGGATAAATAATGGGGGGCGTAACAACATCAACACTTACCAGATCAAAATCCTACTTGGACCAGTCACTGCGGAGGAAAGCGAGCCTAAGTCTTTGAATTCATAATCACAAATTGTGATCTGTTAAGCCAAAAGTAGTAATAATAATAATAATTTATAATAATAATAATAATAATAATAATTTATACCCCTCTTTATCTCCCCAAAGAGATAATGTCTTATAGATGGTTAGGTGATAATTGGTTTGTCAATCATGGTACTAGTGATCTGTGTTTGATTTCTTCAACTGCATATTCCTCTTTGTGTAGACTTGCCCTGTCTAGATCTGTGATTGAGCCTTTAAAGTACTTGGTGCAGTACTTTCCCAACTCCCCTGTGTGGGAGGTCGGAAATCTTGTTTTCGTAGTCAGGTCTTTATAATGAAGTCTACATGTGCCAATTTGCTATTCTTCTGGTTTCTGTACATGTGGCTTTGTTCTCTTTGCTGTAATTCTTATCAGTCATTATATAGATATGCTGTACAGATTGATAAGTAGTACTAAATATCATTTATGCTTGTGTGGAGAAGTGAATTAGAACATATCTGCAAGGGTAGTATACCCCAAAATAGGTGAGAATGTACTCTGGCATTTACATGATACACAGAGCCATCTTGTTCCTGAATACAAGGCAAAGCAGCTTAACATGGTTCTTCCTTGTGTTAGGTAAAGTTGGGGAATGCTCTGGTGTGTGTGTGAACAGCTGAGCCATTTCTGATTTAGAACTGAACCTGTTTACACAGACCAGTGCAGCCACCTTGCTTTCCCCATGTTCCACAGCACAGGGAAATGGAGTGGTACTTATCTTTATTATTATTTGTTGCAGTAGTAGCTACGGAGAGCTTTGAACCAGCCAAATGAAAGTCCTCTAAGTATGTCTTAAATATATATAACAAAACATCTTAGTCTTTTACAATAGCTTTTAAATTTTACTGACCAGTCTATAATTGTGGCCATCAGCGTTCTTACTAATTTGATAGAGACAAGTACTTCAAACCAACTGTAAAGGAAGGGCACCCCAACCTTTCTACTTCAAATGACAGAAAGGGGATATTCTGGCTTCCACTATTGCTCATCACCAGAGACCCAGAATCCCTTTGAAATGATGTACTGAAAAAAACCCGTTAGCTTCTAGTGCTGCTTGGTAACAGGGCTTGGAGAAGCCAAGATACCCATGTCACCTTTTATTATGGTGGACTGGTGAGGTGAAGGCATTCTGGATATCTTGTCAGCACAGTTGCTTTCCTCCCTGCTTTCTTCGCAGACTTTGAGCATGGTATGGAACAGAACTTGCTACATTCTCTTTGAAACTTATTCTCTTTGAGGCTCATGTAACCATCTCTTTGTAATGTTTGAGATGATGGTGGAAGTTTCTTTATGACCAGACTATGGCTACAATGGACATAATCTTGTCAGTAAACTAGTTTTGCACTTTCCCCAAACTTAATTCAGTAATGGTGAGGGGAGGGCAGACAATGAACTGGCATGGGCTCTAAGATCTGCCAGGGAGGCCTCCTCTCGCTCCTGCTGCCGTCACAGGCGCGATTGGTGGGGATGATGAAGAGGGCGTTCTCAGTGGTTGCCCCCAGCTTTGGAATGCCCCCCCCCCCCGGGAGATTAGGCAAGCCCCCGCACTGTCCTCCTTCATAAGGAACTGAAGACCTGGATGTTCAAACAAGCTTTTGAGAGTGCCTAGTCCCTAGCTTTTCTGTGCAATTGTTTGGCACTCTTGCACTATACTCCATGCCCTTTTCCTATGGCTACATCTTTGCACTTTGCACTTATCCCATTCCCTTGCCCATTGTTTAAAATCTGGTCATGTTTACAGTTGCTTACCACCAGATGAGTGCTGTTTTAATTGAGTTTAAAATTATTGTTTATATGCTTATTGTTTTATTGACTTGTATTTCAGATTGTGTTTTATTTTCTGCTCTGTTATTAGGCACTTTGTACCATATGTATGCTGCCCTGAGTCCCTTTGGGGAGATGGTCACAGGATATAATAATAAAGTTGTTGTTGTTAGTATTATTATTATTATTAATAATAATAATAATATTTATTAATCAAGATCATGGAGAGGAGACTTTATGTGATGCGGAGCCCTATTTATAGGTTTTGAGTTTAACTTTGTTTATTTTGTTTATAGATCAAAGATTTCTAATGTGGATAAGAGCACTGGTAAGAATACAACTATTAAATAGAGCTTTGGGTTACTGTTTTGAATTTTAACATATACCATATGTTTATGGTACTTTCAGAGTTGCCTGGTGAGCAAGTCCCTCTTGTTCTGTGCCTACACCTTTCTTGACTCTTTTTATTATGGTAAATGGTAAATAGTTATCTTATACTACAATAGAATAATAGATGTTAGCCTTTTAATTTAATACAGTAGAGTCTCACTTATCCAAGCCTCTGGATTATCCAAGCCATTTTTGTAGTCAATGTTTTCAATATATCGTGATATTTTGGTGCTAAATTTGTAAATACAGTAATTACAACATAACATTACTGCGTACTGAACTACTTTTTCTGTCAATTTTGTTGTAAAACATGATGTTTTGGTGCTTAATTTGTAAAATCATAACCTAATTTGATGTTTAATAGGCTTTTTCTTAATCCCTCCTTATTATCCAAGATATTCGCTTATCCAAGCTTCTGTCGGCCCGTTTAGCTTGGATAAGTGAGACTCTACTGTACCTGAAACTTTCTGAAAGACAAATAAAGAATTCAGGGGAAATGTCTTGTATTGAGCAAGAATGTGGCACATAAGTCTGCCATTGCTTTTTTGCATAATAGATTTATGTCTGGAGAGAGTGAATTGAGTTAATCACTGAGCCACTCAGTGGATGAAGAATGTGTGACATCATTTTGTAGAAGATGTAGAGCTCTAAAATTGACTCTTTCGCAATGGTGCGAGTGTCTTCTGAATTGGATGTTTATATTTGGCTAGCAGGATTTCAGAGACAGCCTGAGAGAAAGAAGTGTGAATGTCCTAGAGTTGACAGCAGATTCACAAGTATTACAGAAATCAGGAAGTACTCAGGATAGTTCTGTATATCATGCAGAAATTCACTAAGAGGAGTTGGTGCATAAACCATGATATCACTTTCTGATTTGTGATACCAAGATTTGGCACATTCAAATATCATGGTATATCAAGTATCAGTATATTAGTTTTTGTGAACAAGAAAATCATTAAGAATGTACAATGGCAGAGGAGAACCTGATGCATAATCCTAACGATCAAGCCCACATTTGACCTTCATGTCTAAACTGGGCCAATGTGAGAAGCCTGTGGAGTTTATCTGTCAAACAAATCTGAAAATATCAGTGCAATTTTTCACAGAATAATAACTGAAAGGTAATACACTGGTTTCTTCTCTAGAAATAAATGTATCAGGGAGGCCATAATTTGGACAACCTACATATGAATATTTTCATTAATGAGGGGAATTAAATTATTAATGTTCCATTCTTTTAGGTGGAAGTAGAGCAGTTACACTTATCCTTACCATAATACTGAGTAGGATCAAATTTAAAACTATGGGGAAAACGTCCTTGGTATATGTCTAGTTCTAGCTTCATATTCTGTGCTACAAATAGCAACTGTTGAGTTTATTTCCACTTTCTTTCAGGTTTCATGTGTGTTTATGGGGATTAGAGCTAGTGATACTTCATGAGATGATCACTCTCCTGCCATTTAAGAAATCAGAAATGTATGACCAACCTTTCTAGTTTTCATTGTTTTTAGCTAAAACATTACTAAAACATTTTCAGAGTAGCATTATTTGACTATAATAGCATTTGTGATTCAAGGTGAGCTAATACAATGTCATATTAGATTTGGAATTGGCATATGAAGAAAATCAGATAGAAAGAATTTTCAGGTTTATTATTTTCTAACCAGCTACCACAGTTTGAATGAAGCGTACAGAAGTTGCACACATGCTAAAAGGCAAGCATTGTTTGCTTCCATGCTGAAGTGGAAATCTGCTATTAAATTGGCTGATAGAAGAAAGACAGAGCTGACCTCCCCCCCCCCCCCCCACCTGACACGGAAACCAAAACAAATTATTTTCAGGAATTCTGAGAGCTTGCTCTTCTTTGGAACATGCCATCCACCCAGAACTGTTAATTTGCTCATATGCGGTTCCTGTTTCTCTATGGCTACCATGTATTTTTTAATATATAAGAGGCGTTCTAGTTCTTGATATTGCCAATAATGTTTTATCTGGTATATAATTATAAATAATTATAAATAAATGAAGCATCCTATTCATTAGTGGTCAAGTTGATTTTATGACTTTTTCTTTTATCTTGGTCATGGTTTTGCCTGTGTAATTCATGCTTGAATCTGTTTTTATTTGATTGTTATATTGTTATTGCTATTGCTTTCTATTTTAACTTGTTTATACCTTGTTTCCTTTTGGGCTTGGCCCCATGTTAGCTGCCCTGAGTCCCTTCGGGGAAATGGTGGCGGGATACAAAAATAAATTATTGTTGTTATTATTATTATTATTATTATTATTATTATTATTATTATTATATTATCTCTTGATGTTTTGCCCACATCTATGGCAGGCATCCTCAGAGGGTGTGATGTATATTGGAATCTAGGACAAGGGAGTTTTATATATCTGTGGAAGGTCCAGGGTGGGAGAAAGAACTCTTGTCTGTTGGAAGCAAATGTGAATGTTGCAATTAATCACCTTGATTAGCATTTAAAAACCTTGCAGCTTCAAGGCGCGGCTGATTCCTGCACGGGGGAATCCTTTGTTGGGAGGTGTTAGTTGACCCTGAATGTTTCATGTCTGGAAGAGTGTTCTTTATTTACTGTCCTGATTTTAGAGGGTTTTTTTAAATACTGGTAGCCAGATTTTGTTCATTTTCAATGTTTCCTCCTTTCTGTTGAGATTGCCCACATGCCTGTGGATTTCAGTGGCTTCTCTGTGTAGTCTGACATAGTGGTTGTTGGAGCGGTCCAGCATTTCTGTGTTCTCAGATAATATGCTGTGTCCAGGTTGGTTCATCAAGTGCTCTGCTATGGTTGACTTCCCTGATTGAGTTAGTCTGCAGTGCCTGTCATGTTCCTTGATTCATGTCTGGGCATTGCTGAGTTTAGTGGTCCCTATGTAGACTTGTCCCCAGCTGCATGGTATATTGTAGACTCCTGCAGAGGTGAGAAGATCCCTCTTGTCCTTTGCTGAATGTAGCATTGGTTGTATTTTCTTTGTGGGACTGTAGATAGTGTGTAGGTTGTGTTTCTTCATCAGCTTGCTTATGAGGTCAGTGGTTCACTTGACGTATGATAAGAACACTTTTCCTCTGGGCAGATCTTTGTCTTTACTCTTGTGGCGTGTTCTTGGCCTTGCAGCTCTTCTGATGTCTGAGGTGAACTATCCATTGGCCTGCAGAGCCCAGTTTAGGTGGTTCAGTTTCCCTTGGAGGAGGTGGGGTTCACAGATTATTTTTGCATGGTCTGCTGGGGCTTTAATTGTGCTTCTTTTTTGACTTAGGTGATGATTGGAGTTTTTATGCAGGTATCAATCTGTGTATGTTCAATTCAATTCACCATGGAAAAAGAAAATGAAGAAAACTGCCATTTCTAGATGTCCTAGTCATCCACAAACCCAATCAACAATTGGGCCACAAAGTTTACAGAAAACCTACAGACACGGATACATAAAACCCCCAACTGTCACCCAAGTAAAAAAAGAAACACAATTAAAGCCCTGGTTTATATTTTCTTCTGGCCAAAAATAAAAATAAAACCTAAGTTCATTTAGCAACGTGGTTTTCAACCTGTGGGTCCCTAGATGTTTGGCCTTCAACTCCCAGAAATCCTAACAGCTGGTAAACTGGCTGGGATTTCTGGTAGATGTATGCCAAAACACCTGGTTGAGAACCACTGATCTAGCAGAAGACATACTGACTTCTATCCTGAGATGTATCTGAAACAGCAGGCAGGAAGGAAGGAAAGAGACGGGGACTATTTTAAATTTTGACTTTTACCAGTAGCTGCTGCATTTCCCACCCTTGGCTTCTACTCGAGTCAATAAGTTTTCCCAGTTTTCATGGTAAAATTAGGTGCTTCGACTTATATTCGGGTTGGCTAAGTCATGAATGATACTCTGTCTTTGTATCTGAAACACATTTTCAAGTGAAATTTTATGTCACACAGTATTACAAAGACCACTATTGTGTTTTTAATGTAGATAACACAAGTTACACCTTGTGGAATGGGCAGCTTTTAAACAGAGGGACACTTGTATGCCATGCTGCTCTGAAATCAGAAACACGGCCGTTGCTTCCATGCAAACTGTAAGTATTAACAGCTCAGAAGCAGGGTTAAAATCAATCTTGGTTAGACTAGGTTGTGTCATATCTTGAAAGTATTGAACATTGCCTATTTCTTGCTAGCATAGTTTTAGTTTTTCATCGGTACAGTTTTAACTCTTCTTTAAGATGCTAGATGTTAGAAATAAAAAAATAGCCAATATTTGCTTAACATCTGGTTAAAGAAATCTTTCAATTCCTTTATTATTTGACCACAAGTCCTGAAAAACTTGATGTTGACATGGTTATGAGCATTGAACACTTGAAGCAACGTTTCTCAACACGTGCCCTGCAGAAAGAAGCGTATTCAGGAGAAAGGGAAGGTAAGACTACATCATAATAAGATAATCTTATTTGTTACATATGATCTACCACCTCCTTTTTTGCCCCGTTTTCCAGCTTTGCTTCATGGCAAGGATGGGGCCTGCCACGCAGCATCACACAACGCACAGCAGGCCTCACCCACTTTCCTCCCAAAGCCTGGGGGGCGGGTCGGCGAAAGGTGCTCCCTCCACAACTAAAGGAGGAAAATGTAGTTTGGGTAGGTCCAATGGGGCTCGGACCGCTTTAACTTGCTTTGCTTAAATTGCCTCTCCAACCAGGACAGTTAGCAGAGAGTTGAGAGGACATGGAAAGCCATGTCTCACTAACAATTGATGGGGTTACATTTGATTTTGCAAAACAGGTTTACACATACAGTATGTTAGTTGACTTTCACTTGGGATGTTAAAATACAATCTTTGGCTGTGCTGGGATCTTTCAGATCTTGATTAATTCCAGTTCTCATCTTGTCCTAGCCTATCTAGTTTATCAACATCTGAATAGCCACAGAATTACAGTTTTGATCTAAGCTTTGACTTCTCTTTCAGCACTTTGAATTGGTTAAGTATGTGGCAGGCAAATAATAGCTAATCCTAAATGGTTTTCATCTGTTTTTAGAAAATGTATAGATTCAGTTCAAAACAGATTAGGTATTATAGGAATTGACAAGAGGGGTTTTCCAACTTTATATAATGTCCTCCCTTGATAGTCTGAGGAGGCAAGAAGCACTTTTAAAAAATCTTGTTGACAAATAAGTGACACACATTTCCTTTACTTTGGTAGTTTATTGTATTGCAGATTAACCTAGCTGTGAAGCTATTGTTTGATTTTCGGAGAAAATGTTCTTTGTTATTCTTTTGGTAGACTACTTTTAAATACAAATGCAGTACAGAAATATTTGTTAAATAATAATGCTAAATAGACAAAGCAGAAAGGCTCTTGTAAAAGGAACTTCCATCTTGCATCTCTAGAGGATCAGCCAGCCTTAATCTCTTAGGATGGGGACTAAAGGACTACTGGAGAAAGGTAAAAATGCCTCCAAAATGAATGAAACCGCCACCAGCAAAACAGAGCTTGCACAAAACAACCATCCAATTTTGTCCACTAACTGTTTACCCACTATCCAACCACATTTTTTTGCCAACCTCATGTGTGATCATTACAGAGATTTTTTTAAAAAAAGAATATCAAAGCAATATCAAGGGAGGACAGGGTGGGAATGTCTTTTTTGAGATTGCTTCTGTTTTAGGATATAAGCAGAGTGATAAAATATTAGCTTGTTTTTTCCCCTTGCCAGGGGGAATGGAATATTAACAGATGTCTTTCTGCATTCTCAGAGTTCAGGAGTGGAATGTATTGCAGTCTTTATGAAATCGTGGAAAAGACAAGATCAGGAAGTAATTTGGAAGGATTACTACAAAAGCTGGAGACAGACAAACTAGTGAGTATATTTTTTTTTACATGCTATGTAGTTATTCCACTGATAAGAGTTCCAAGAACGGCTTGTGCTTTCTGATAGTACAGAACACTTTAGTTCTGTACTTTAGTTCTACAGTTATCCGACATAAAGGGGCGGGTCCAATGTCAGATAACCAAAACTGACAGATAATAGGGAGGCCCTATTATCCAAGCCAGATAATAGGGCCTGGATAAAAGTCCCTTCCTTCCTTGCCACCCCCCCCCCCCCCCCGGGGCAGTATGTCGGATAATACAGTGTGTCGGATAAACGGAAGTCGGATAACCAGAACTCTACTGTACTTATAAAGGTACAGTAGAGTCCCACTTATCCACCATAAACGGGCCGGCAGAATGTTGGATAAGCGAATATGTTGGATAATAAGGAGGGATTAAGGAAAAGCCTATTAAACATCAAATTTGGTTATGATTTTACAAATGAAGCACCAAAAGATCATGTTAGACAACAAATTTGACAGAAAAAGTAGTTCAATACGTAGTAATGCTATGTTGTAATTACTTTATTTACGAATTTAGCACCAAAATATCACAATATATTGAAAACATTGACTACAAAAACATTGACTACTACGTTGGATAATCCAGAACGTTGGCTAAGCGAATGTTGGATAAGAGAGACTCTACTGTATTACAAATAAAGTACAGCATGTAATATTTTATACTGTGTAATTTTTCTTCTTTGTAGGTCATTGTAAAACCACTTGTAGATGGAGGGTATTTATTGCTGCTTTCTCCACATCAGATGGCTTCCCCATATGGTATGCAACATGTCATGTTTCTTCTTTGGCAGATTCAACTTTTTTTTAAAAAAAATACACATATTCTTTATACTGTGATATACCTTTCTTTTAATCAGAGAACCGAACAGGAAATCCTCGTACCTTGCAAGCATTGTTTCTGTTTCGGAATCCTAGATGTGTTGTGACTTCAGGTAGGTTTCAGTATTTAATACAGAGTTATATTAATTGTTACACAATATGTGACTATAATGGTAATAGTTGAAGGACATGACAACAAAGGAAAGCAGGAGACAAGAAAAACATATCTAGTTTTCCTATCTTTAGTGGGCATGTGGGATGTTTAGGCAATTTGTTGACAGATGTCACTAGGTCAGGATAGTCATCAAATGATAGGAAGAGGACTAAGGAGGATGTCTGTTGCCTTCCAAGGGGAATGGTCATAACAGGTAGATCAGCTTCATGCACATACTGGTGGCATGTCAACCTAGACTTTAGATTATTTGTTCATGTGTTTTTATATGGATAAACTGCAGTAAGAAAACATACAGTATTATCTGTAAGTTAACACAGCAATTGAAATGCTATGCATGAAAAGCTGAACAGGCATTGAAGTAACAATTTATTTCTTCAACTTGGTCTCTGCGATTTAAACAAATTGTTATTTGCACCTGTTTGTGGCATCATTCCAAACTGTAGAGTTGTTATATAGCTTTTGGGCAGTAGTTTCACTCATCCTCAGTGCCACTATATAGTAACCTTCTCACCCAAACCCTCAGTTCCTTTTTGTCCTCTGTTATAGCAGCATGAATAGGAATGTCAGAGTTTTGGATTGTTTAATTTGATGTTAGATTTTTAACATTATATTCATATGTGGGGTCTTGTTGGGATTTTATGCCAATATTTATCTGTTTGTTGAAGGGATTGAATATATGCCATTGTTTGTTGGAATCTATCCTGAGTCCCTTCGTGGAGATAGGGTGGAATAGAAATAAAGGTTTTTTAAAAAATTATTATTATTATTTTATTGTATGATACAGCAAACAAGATAGATATGCTGGATTTCGTTTCACAAAATCACAAGTCAAACACTTCCCAAGTGTCTAGGACTGTGTGATGTATTTTCGGATGATGCGTGCAGATCCCAGTAGGGTGGCCTTTTGCAGTTGACAGATCGTAATTTTGTCAATGTCTGTTGTTTCCAAATGCCGGCTGAGATCTTTTGGCACGGCATCCAGTGTGCCCATCACCACCGGGACCACCTGCACTGGTTTCTGCCAGAGTCTTTGAAGTTCAATTTTGAGGTTCTGATAGCGGCTGAGTTATTATTATTATTTCTAATGTTTGTGTTGGACTTCATTTTGTGGGGCTTCCCTTCGGCTTGATTATTCTTTAGGCTTTACTTACCAGCTTGGCTTATTTGACTCATTCTTTGAGTAGCACTGTCAGTTTAGGTAACACTCTCCATTCAGAGTTTATTGTTTTGCTGGCTTTGTTTAAAAAATGCTTCATCTATGATGTTAAATTCCGTAGAGTGATAGCAAGTCTCATACTGCCCTCGGAGAAACTCATTTCATAGCCATGTGGGCTTATTGCAGAGCTTTGAAACTTCAAGTGCATCAGGGATTTGATACTCAAGGTCCTGTTTTATGGACATATGCTCAGCAAATTACTAGTTCTTGTCATGTAACAGAGTGGGGCTGTAAAGGTCTTACAGATACGGTGATGCAGCCAGCAAGCCTTAGCTTCAACCTTGCTTTTGATGGGGGTAGTCTCTTCAGTGTTGATATTGACACCAAACACAAAATATATATGACTATGAAAGAAGTTTGGATTTAATCCAGTGTACCAAGTGTTCTCAAAATCTAGACTCTCTTTGTACATATGTAGTTTTATATTATTACTATAGTTTTACTGCAACACTAGTCTCCTTCATTCACTTTATGCTTTCTATACCCAAGAAGCCATGCAAAAAGGCAAGAGCTGGCAGGTGAGCGGGTGGAGGGAGGGAAGGCAGAAGAGCTGAGGGAAGAACCAAGCGGTGGCTTTCCTTGAGTTTCACCTCAGTTGCTTCCCAGGCATGCTCTGACAGGCAGTGCCTCGGACCCACTCCTCCTGTTGGCTGGTGGCTTTTCCCTGCCGAGGGAAGGCTGTGCCACTTGGTGGCAGAGCTGCTGCTTTCCGATGGGAAGTGTGGGCAGGGGGCTCCCCGCCCAGCAGCACTTTCAACATAATATAAGATTATAAATATAATAATATATAATAAATACTGTAGTATAATAATACAGGACAATATAATCCCTAAAATCAGGACAGTAAATAAACAGCAACACTCTGAAAACAGAGAAATTCCAGAAAGGAAATGATCAGGGCCAGCTAACACCTCCCAACAAAGGATTCCCCCAGGGAGGAACCAGCCAGGCTTTGAAGCTACAAGGCCATTAAATGCTAGTCAAGGTGACTAATTACAGCATTCATTCTTGCCTCCAACAGATAAAGAGTTCTTTTTCTCACACTACATAATATTCCACAGCTATATAAACCACACTTACCTGCCTCTTTCTTACCTAGGGAAATCCATTGAAAATGAACAAAACCTGGCTCCCAGCATTAAAAATCTCTAAAATCAGGACAGTAAATAAAGAACAACACTTTGAAAACAGGGGAATTCCAGACAGGAAACAATCAGCCCATCTAACACCTCCTAACAAAAGATTCCCCCAGGGAGGAATCAGCTGGGCTTTTAGGCTACAAGGCCATTAAATTCTAATCAAGGTGGCCAATTGACTATGCCACAGCAACGTGTGGCCAGGCACAGCTAGTCTATATATATATATATATATATATATATATATATATATATATATATATATAAATAAATTAATGTGCTGTTTTATTATGTAGTAAACAACAAAACCACTGAAACAAATCACACCCAATTTGGCCACGAAAGACATAGTCATCCGGTCTATGTCTTTCAAATAAAAAAACCTAGAAAAATAAAGCCCAAATTAGTGGATGAGAAAGAGCTGTTTTCCCCCTTTAGAAATGGCTCAGAAAGGTAGGCCCCGCCCCCTTTAAGCCCCACCCACTTGATATCCTAGCAGTTCTCTCATAGAATAGTAGAGTTGGAAGAGACGTCATGGGCCATCCAGTCCAACCCCCTGCTAAGAAGCACCCCCGTGCATTCAAAGCACCCCCGACAGATTGCCATCCAGCCTCTGTTTAAAAGCCTCCAAAGAAGGAGCCTCTACCACGGCCCGGGGGAGAGAGTTCCACTGTCGAACAGCTCTCACAGTGAGGAAGTTCTTCCTGATGTTCAGGTGGAATCTCCTTTCCTGTAGTTTGAAGCCATTGTTCCGTGTCCTAGTCTGCAGGGCCGCAGAAAACAAGCTTGCTCCCTCCTCCCTATGACTTCCCTTCACGTATTTGTACATGGCTATCATGTCTCCTCTCAGCCTTCTCTTCTGCAGGCTAAACATGCCCAGCTCTTTAAGCCGCTCCTCATAGGGCTTGTTCTCCAGACCCTTAATCATTTTAGTTGCCCTCCTCTGGACGCTTTCCAGCTTGTCAACATCTCCCTTCAACTGAGGTGCCCAAAATTGGACACAGTATTCCAGGTGTGGTCTGACCAAGGCAGAATAGAGGGGGAGCATGACTTCCCTGGATCTAGACGCTATACCCCTATTGATGCAGGCCAGAATCCTGTTGGCTTTTTTAGCTGCCGCATCACATTGTTGGCTCATGTTTAACTTGTTGTCCACGACGACTCCAAGGTTTTTTTCGCACGCACTGCTGTCAAGCCAGGCGTCCCCCATTCTGTATCTTTGCATTGCATTTTTTCTGCCGAAGTGAAGTATCTTGCATTTGTCCCTGTTGAACTTCATTTTGTTAGTTTCGGCCCATCTCTCTAGTCTGTCAAGATCGTTTTGAATTCTGCTCCTGTCTTCTGGAGTGTTAGCTATCCCTCCCAGTTTTGTGTCGTCTGCAAACTTGATGATCGTGCCTTCTAACCCTTCGTCTAAGTTGTTAATAAAGATGTTGAACAGAACCGGGCCCAGGACGGAGCCCTGCGGCACTCCACTTGTCACTTCTTTCCATGATGAAGACGACACATTGGTGAGCACCATTTGAGTTCGTTCGCTTAGCCAATTACAGATCCACCTAACCGTAGTTTTGTCTAGCCCACATTTTACTAGTTTGTTTGCCAGAAGGTCGTGGGGGACTTTGTCGAAGGCCTTACTGAAATCCAGGTAGGCTACATCCACAGCATTCCCTGTATCGACCCAACTCGTAACTCTATCGAAAAAAGAGATCAGATTAGTCTGGCATGACTTGTTTTTGGTAAATCCGTGTTGACTATTAGCAATGACCGCATTTGTTTCTAAGTGTTCGCAGACCACTTCCTTAATGATCTTTTCCAGAATCCTTCCTGGTATCGATGTGAGGCTGACGGGACGGTAATTGTTTGGGTCGTTCTTTTTTCCCTTCTTGAAGATAGGCACCACATTCGCCCTCCTCCAGTCTTCCGGGACTTCTCCTGTTCTCCAAGAACTCTCGAAGATGATTGCCAGTGGTTCTGAAATAACTTCCGCTAGTTCCTTCAATACTCTTGGATGTAGCTGATCTGCCCCTGAGGACTTGAATTCGTTTAGAGCGGCCAGGTGTTCCTGGACAACTTGTTTCCCTATTTGGGGTTGGATTTCCCCCAATCCTTCGTCCATTCCATGTTGCTGAGGTTGAAGATGGCTTTCTTTTTGTGAGAAGACCGAGGCAAAGAAGGCATTAAGGAGTTCTGCCTTTTCCCTGTCCCCTGTCGCCATCACCCCATCTTCTCCTTGCAGTGGCCCTATCGCCTCCTTTTTCTTCCTTTTTCTACAGGTGTTGGCTATACGTTTGAATTCTTCTTTGGTGATTTCTCCCCTTTTCCACTTCTTGTGCATGTCACTTTTGAGCTTTAGCTCAGTCAGAAGTTCTTTGGACATCCATTCTGGCTTCTTTGCACTTGTCTTATTTTTCTTCTTTGTTGGCACTGTTCGCATTTGCGCCTTGAGTATTTCACTTTTGAAAAACTCCCATCCATCCTTAACTCCCTTGTTTTTTAATATTGGCGTCCATGGAATGCCGCTCAGTAATTCCTTCATTTTTTGGAAGTCAGCTCTCTTGAAGTCCAGAATGCGCGTTTGACTTGTCTTAGTTTCAGCATTCCTTTGTATTGCAAACTGTAAGAGCACATGGTCACTTGCCCCTAAGGATCCAACCACTTCAACTGTATTGATCAGGTCTTCCACAGTTGTTAAGATTAGATCAAGAGTTGCTGATCCCCTTGTTGCCTCTTCTACCTTCTGGACCATAAAATTGTCTGCAAGGCAAGTGAGGAATTTTTTGGACTTTGTACTCTTGGCTGAGTTTGTTTTCCAGCAGATATCGGGATAATTGAAATCGCACATGACTACTATATCTCTTCTTTGTGCCTGTTTGGTCAGCTGTTGACAGAAGGCTTCATCAAGTCCTTCATCCTGACTCAGAGGTCTGTAGTAGACGCCCACGACAAGATCTTTTTGAGTCCCGGTTCCCTTGATTCTTATCCAGATGCTTTCAAGCTGGTTTCCCGGATTACAGTCTTGCATTTCTTCTGCAACGTAACTGTTTTTGACATATAAAGCTACTCCCCCTCCTCTCCCCTTTGTTCTATTTCTGTGAAAGAGGTTATAGCCCTCAATGGTTAAATTCCAGTGATGGGAGTCATCCCACCAGGTTTCAGTGATGCCTATGACATCGTATGTGTGGTGCTGTGCTAGGAGTTGGAGTTCGTCTTGCTTATTTCCCATGCTCTGAGCATTAGTGTAAAGACATGTAAGCCCCTGTGACCTCCCCTCGAACTGTTTATTTGGGATTATTGTGCTCTCTGTACTTGGTCCTTGCTGTGTTTGTGCAGCCCTCCGTTTAGCCTTACGGCGGTTCCCTGTGGTCGTGGGTAATATAGTGTTCGCCAGGCTGTTGTTCCCCTCCCCCAGTGGATTTAGTTTAAAGTGCGCCTGATGAGGTTTGTGAGTCTGTGTGCAAAAAGATGTTTTCCTACTTGTGTGAGATGCACCCCATCGCTTGCCAGTAGTCCATCCTCTTGGAAGAGTAGACCATGGTCAAGGAAGCCAAAATGCTCCTCTTGACACCATTTTCTGAGCCAGTTATTGACCTGTACTATTTTTCCGGCCCTTGTAGAGCCATGTCCTACAATGGGGAGGAGGGATGAAAAGATCACATGTACATTATACAGTTTTAGCTTTGTTCCCAGAGCTCGAAAATCATTTGTGATCTTTTGAAAAGTATGCCTAGCGGTGTCATTGGTACCTACATGAATCAACATAAGGTGGGGAGGGTGATGGGGCTTTAGAAGCCTGCTGAGCCTTTGAGTGATATGGTGTATTTTTGCCCCCGGGAGGCAGCATGTTTCTCGAGCCATCCCATCCGGTCTGGAAATGATGGCTTCCGTTCCTCTAAGGAGAGAGTCACCTACTACCAAAACCTGTTTCCTTTGAGGATTGACAGGGTCCCTTTTGTGCAAGACAGTGTGTATGTCCCCTGAAGAGTGTTCCTGTTGAAGTGAATTGTGTAGGTGTAAAGTGTTGTCCTCCTCCTCAACATCCCCAGTGCATTCATCAATGACAATCCATTGAGATACATCCGAGAGCCCATTACTCTCCCAAGGATGTTCCTGTTGCTCCTGGTCTACGATTGGGGATGGAGCATTTGCATGATTACATAAGTGTGAATGTGGTAATGCACTGTCCCCGTCAGGGCTATCCCCTGCGCATTGATCAAGGGTGGCCCACTGAGTGGTATCTAAGAAACTGTGGTCCTCCACAAGATGAGTTTCCTGATTGTATGTTAATGATGTATGAATTTCAAATCTGTTGTGTAAATCCAGCTGAGCAGAGGAGTTCTGCGGAGGCTGCCTGGTCCTGTGTCTCCTTCTATGGGTGACCTCCTTCCAAGCCTGAGGGTTGTCTACCTGTGAGTTGATCTCCCCATAAGGTTCCTGATCATGGTCATGGTGGTGTTGGTGTGATGCAGGCTGCAGATCTACAGCAGAGTGTTGTGCAGTGTCCAAGAAGAGCTCGAGTGCCTGAATGTCCTTAAGGGTCTTAATACGGTGCTCGAGCTGTTGGATCTTCTGCTCCATCAGAGTCATCTGTTTGCATTTGGAGCAGATGTAGTTGACTAGTTTTTGTGTGTAAAAGCGGAACATGCCACAGCTGGTGCATGTGATGGGAATGTTTTGCTTTTGCTGCATCTCTTGGTGAGTGTGGTGGCCAAGTGGGATCTTTCAGCCGAAATGGGGCCCAGGGCACAGGCAGAGTGCACTTAGGCCTCATCCACACTGCCTATAAAATACAGATTATCTGATTTGAACTGGATTATATGGCAGTGTAGACTCAAGTCCCTCCCACACAGCTATATAACCCAGAATGCCAAGGCACATAATCCACAGTATCTGCTTTGAACTGGATTATTTTGCCCAGTTCAGTGTGGATTTTATACAGTTGTGTAGAAGGGGCTTCATATAATCCAGTTCTAAGCAGATAATAGAAGATTATAAATATAATATATAATAATTATTGTGGTATAATAAAACAACAATATAATCTCTAAAATTAGGATAGTAAATAAAGAACAACACTCTGAAATCAGGGAAATTCCAGACAGGAAAAAACCAGTCAGCTAACACCTCCCAACAAAGGATTCCCCCAGGCAGGAAGTATCCAGGCTTTGAAGCTGCAAGGCCATTAAATGCTAATCAAAGTGACTAATTGCAGCATTCATACTTGCTGCACCAAGACTATTAATTGCTATTCAACCTGGTCAACCATGGATTCCACAAGGTAGAAAGCGGCCAGACTTGCAAGCAGCAAGACTATTCATTGCAATTCAAGTTAGCCAAACAATGATTCCCCTACAAAGCAAGTAGCCAGGCTTCAAAGCGGCTCTCTGATTGAGGGTGCTACTCCAGCTCGCCAAACAAGGATTCCCCGAGCTATAACACAGCCAGGCATTAAAGCTACAAGGCTATTCAGTGCAATTCAACCAGACCAACACAGGATTAACCTCGGTAGAAGGTGGCCAGGCTTTGAAGCAGTGATACCACTCTGTACTATTGAAGCTGACCAACCAAAGATTCCCCTACATAGCAAGCAGCCATGCTTTGAAGTAGTGAGGCTATTCATTGCAATTCTAGCAGCCCAGAAAACCATTCCCCTAGAACGCAAGTACCCAGCCTTCCAAGCAGCAAGCCTATTCCATTGCATTCCAGCTTACCAAACAAGGATCCTCAAAAGAAGAAAACAGCCAGGCTTTGAGGCTGCAAGGCGATTTGCTGCTATTCCACCTGGCCAACAAATGATTCCCATAAGCCACAGCAACGCGTGGCTGGGCACAGCTAATCAGTGTATAAAAGCCTATTGAAACAAAGGTCTTCACCTGTCTGCGGAAAGAGAGTAGGGAGGGTGCCAGCATAACCTCTAGGAAAGAGTTCCAGAGTCCAAGATAATATTTTTGCAAGTTGGTTTTTGATACATTATTTTTCAAGTTAACAGTGGATTTATTTTCTGGTTCAGAATAGAGGAATAATATAGTAAGTACCACAATGTAACACTTATTGCAGAAAAATTACAAGTGGGGAGATATTATTTGGACATTTATAGTGTCACAACAGATATTATTCAGGCACAGTTTAAAATCAAAGTGCCAGAAATGGTTTATTGAAGAACAGACATAATTCAGACATAATTCTCAAACTGATGGAAATATTAGAATAATAATTCTCATAATTCTGTACAAATACATCTTTTGAAACATATAAAGGGTTGTTCAATCTAGATGAATTAACAATGGTCTTCCCTATTGTAGTACCCTGTGCAGTTGCAAAAATCAGATCTAGAGGGCTGGAAAACGCAATATGACTGCTTTCTAAGAAGTTCAGATGGTTGTAGTGGGGGAAATTTCCATTGCAACTACCAGTTGGATTCCGTTCTGGCTGGATACATGTTGCAGTGTGCATTGGGTGTGTGCGTTTTGTAGACACCTTGAGCCGGACTCAAGTTGAATTTTAGACAAACATTGCATCATCACTTTAAAAAAAGTAGCATAGAGTTTCTCAGCCCTCTGGACCCAGCTTTTGTGTGTATAGGTCACCACAGTGAAGAAGGTGACCTCACAATTCTACTGTTTCACCAGAAAAATTCTGCTGTTGCCCTCCTCCCCTACACTGTGCAGTAGTTCACACTTGTAAACCTAGCAAATCCAAATTTCAGGTCTCCCAGTCAGACATGAAACTTACTTGATTATCTTGAGCCTGGAGTAGTCCTTCAAGCTGATCTTCTTGGTGGTTTTGGCGGGTCTTTGAATAATTTTCTCTGGTGTACCACCGACCCCTGGCCCTGAAACATGCTGTACAAGGATCATCTATCCCTGATAACGGACTATGTCAACCCATCTGATTATATATTCTTGTTCCTTCTGGTTGTTGTGATTGTTTCTTATGGTCTTCACTGTTTTACGAGTTGTATAGGTTTTTAATTTTGTTTTAATAATGTGTGTATTGTGCTATTTATGTAATGTATGTTGCTGTTTTTATGCTTGTAAGACAGCATAAAAGGGACTCCCTCAGTCCCTTCAGGGAGAGAGGGCGGTATATAAAGTTTTACTTACTTTTTTACTTACTTCACTAGGTTTTTACGATAATAGAATATTTCTGGTAAATTCTATGCATTACTTTTATCTAAGAGAAAAGTAGGATATAAAAAAGTTTAATGTGAATTAATTGTGTTCCTTGTTTAATACTGATTTTTTCCTTTTTCTGTTTTATTTTGAATACAGCACACAAAAATGAAATGAAAAATGAAAATACATCAATATTACAGGAACCACATGTGGTTATGCCCGAATTTACAAGATTTATTCAATCTCTGCATTATGCTTATGTTAATTCCCGTAAAGATCCTAGGTCTGACTTAAATACTACGGTGGAAAAATACATAAATGATTATCTGAAACGTTATAGTAAATATAAAGAATTTGTTTTATTTGACTATAAAGATACCTTGGATGAGAAAAAGCATCTATATCCAGCCCCCAAAAATAAATCCCACATTGACAGTTCCTTGCGTGCCTATATTTTTGGTTCTGATGCCTATCAGATGCCTGTTTCTAAAGCCAAAAAATTAATGGATGGTTATCAAAAACCTCAGCAGTTCAGTCCTGTTTCAGATTGTGAAGCCCCAGAAGAAGAGTCTGACTACACCAAGAGAAAAGCCAAGAAAAGGAACAATTCTAAAAGTGAAGAAATAGCCGCCAAGAGAAAGCCTAATCATCCTAGGGATTATGATCAAGAAAGTATAAAAGAACTAATTAATTTAATTCATAGAAAGAAGAAAAACATAGATAACGATTCTGATACAGAAGATAGCAGAATTGAAAACCAATTGAAACGAAAGCTGGAAGGTAAGAGAATAATAGATTAAAACATTTGAAAATGAGCCATTCTTAGGAACAGATTTATCCTCGTGAAGGTAAAAATGACCTTGTTTTTCCAGTCTGTTTCCTTGCTTGTTTTGCCAGGAACTTTGGGATTGTTCTTGCATAGGTCTAGCAGTAGAAAATGCATTGTGGACTTTGAACTTTCTTAAAGAGTCTCAATAATCAGATTCATTTCAATCTTCATTTGCATTTTGAATTATGCATTTCATGTGACCTAAAAAAATGCAGAAGGCTTTTAACATAACTTCATTCCTTTCTCTTCCTGCTTCTCAAAATTGTAGGTGACAGCGCACCAGAAACACTTCATTCAATGATAGCTGATCTTGGTGGACATGATACTGATCTGAGGCAGCAAAACATTTCTGAGTCTCCAGTTCCTGACTCATCTTTATTAATGCTTCTTTCAAAGATTCTCAGTAATCCAGAATTGCCATCGACAGGATTGATTAAACAACCTTCCCCAGAAAATTATTCAGACCAAGCTGGTGACATCAAACCAATTGCTGTACAGATTAAAGAAGAACCTCAGTTTCTTGTTACTGCACATGTTGAGAATACTCATTTGATGGATCCCCAAAGTCCGGTCAAGCTGGAAACAAATGTGCTATGTTTGCCTTACTCTGTTGATGTCTCTAGTTGTGAAGCAGACACCACTAATCATATGCGACATTTAAAAGTAAGCGTTATGCATATATAATGTTTTTAAATTGCAGAAGCTTAGTTTTAAACATCTTGATAACATCTTTTCCCATTTTGGTATCCCCCAGTTTATGCAACCCAGTTCCATCAGCATCCTAAATACTGTGGGCAGTGACTGCTGTTGATCAAAGTTTTTTTTTACAGAACATTTGAAGTGTATCAGTTTTGGGAAAGGTTCCCTTATGTGAATATGAAATTGAGCCCTCCAGCATTTGTACTGTGAGTTTGTGAGCCTTTTGATTGGCCCAGTAAATGCCTTCAACTCTTCTGAAAAACTGATAAGAGGAGGATATATTGAGGAAGACCAGTTCTCTTCTATATGCACTTGCAGAAATGAAATTAAATAAAAGTAGTATCTTTGAAAAGTTGTGTTCTTTTTAAATAGCTCCCAGGATTCCCAGTGGCCATGGTGACGGGTTATTTTATAGTTTATAGATCTAATAGTATGTTTGCTGGCTCTAAGAATGGTAGGAAGGCAACGGTGGTTTACTGTGAAAAAAAAATTGCTTTTGCAAATTGTTTTTGCACTCCTTAAATTAAGTGACATAAAAGTGGAAAAAGCTGCTTTGCATTTGGTATTTAAGAATATCATCAGCTGATATCATTCATCATCTCTGAATATTATCCCTGTGTGCATAATTATATAGTAGTTTATTCATGCTTCCAAATGTGTGTTAGTGGAAGGTATCTTAACTTTTCAAGTTGTATCACATTTCCTTGTCTCCAGTGATAGGGGCCCCCTATCCCTCTCCTTTGACTTTGTTACTTTCCTGAACTAAAATAATCACAGATACGGAAATGCAACCAGTTTATTAGCTTAATCCCATTTATCCAAACAATGAAATATTTAACTTGAATATGTTTTAATGGATTTTAACTGTGGGTTTTAAAATACTGTTTATATTTCATTGTGTTTCAATGTTTGCATATTTGTATACTTTAAATTGCATACAAATGCTTTTATGTTAAGCACTTTGAATCTCCTAATTTTATGGGCTGGGGGCGGGGTTCAAATACAACACGATGCAGGTTTTCATATGTAGGGTTAGAGCAAGAGAAGTGTGTCCATAGGGCAGACCTCTGTGTAGTGATTGAGTTAGGGCTGTGAAAGGTTCCTGTTTGAAATCTTGAAGAGCCATTGCCAGCCATATACACAGTGCTTAGTATATAAGGTGTTTGTCGCTTAGAGGGCTGAGTGCTCAGTGGGTGAACATATTGACACAGAGATTATCTGGAAAAGATCAGAAGTGGCAGATATCTACCAAGTTTGTAACAAGATGGGAAGTGAATCAGTCCTGGGACATACAATTCGTTTTGCTTCAAACTTTATCCCGATAGGAGGAGTCTATCAAATAGTAAATGCTAAGTTGAATCCCAGAGATGATGCTGTGTTCTTTCTTGTTTTTCTTTAAGGTTGTTTTGTTAAAAATATTCTTCAGTTTACTGTGAAGCAGAGTAGAAGCCTTTGGTGGAGGTGGGCAGGAGATCCATCAGAAAAGACAAACAAATAACTTGATTCTGTCCTCAGATTCTTGAGACATGTTAAACCAACTCTAAAAATAAGGATTATTCACAATAAATCTAGAATTACATATACTACTATATTGTAGAGAAATGTGCTCACAAATTTTCTGATTCTTTCCAAGTAGTTTTTCCTTCCCATCTTAAACTCCTATGTAAATAAGATAGTGGTGGGCAGTTGTGAAAGGCCAGGGGCCCGCTTTGGTCTCCAAAGATTCTTTGGGGAATACACTAAAACTACAAAAAAATGCCCCCAATTTCCTCTAACACTAGGGAGGGGGCAGGTTTCACCATGTTTCTGTCTCAGAGAGGTCTTTTTTCAAAACGGGAAATTACTGTCTGTTCTTTCTGGTTTACTCTTGGTTTTTTGTTTTTGTTTTTGAAAAAAAACAAACATTTCTAGGTCTAAAATGACCCACAGGGGATCTAAAACGTGGCAAAATGGCCCCCACTCTATTTTTTAATCTCGGGTTCACATTCTGCCTGTGAGAACCCTCCTTCCCTCCCCTCCCCAGGTATTAGGTTTGAATGTTCATGAGCCTGTTAACAAACACCATTTAAATGTTGGATTACAGAGTAAAATATATAACCTGAAATGTTCATTTTATGGTAATAAATGGCTTTATTGTCTTTGCATCAAGGTAAAATTGTTCTTCTGTAGACATTTCTAAAACAGTTTGACATTGAAGTAAATAATTGTTAATAGTATTTAATATAACTGAAGTTAATTGTGATTACTGTGTATTTATTTAGGACATAAGCACGGGAAGTGTAAGTAGCTTTGATGGTTGCAGCAGCCCATGTTCTAATACACCTCTTGAACAGAGCTATCATAGGCAGAATTCCAGCTCAAATAGTATTTCTACAACTGGCATAAATTGGAAACTGATGCCCATTATAGGTAAGTTAACAGTTTTATAAATATATAGTCTTAAATTATGATCATTAAGAGGCTCTGTGGTGAAAACAGCAGAGGAGCTATGTATTTTTAACTTCTTTTTTCTGTTTTTGAATTCATTTTTATTTTAAAGGTACTCTTAATGTGCATTAATAATAGTAGAAGCCGTGATTTGGGTTCTCTGGCTGTACTGAAGTATATCTAAGTCTCCTTTTTAATTAGTTATGCAATAAACGCTAGGATTAGATGAGCTGATTTGCTTGAATAGCACTGTTATATGCAGTTTATTGTGTTGGAATTGGGTATATGAGGGTTTTGTGGCAGAGGAAGTAAAGGGGAGAAACCCAGTAGATCATGGACCACTATGTTCCTACTTGAGTCAGGAGACCCACCATATGTTGCAGGAGTAGCTATCTTCTAAATTCCAGGAGCCAACTCCACAATCTAGGACAAGCCTTTTCAACCTATTTACCCTGGCAGGACCCTTGAAATTGCTATTAGATATCAGGAAACTCTTGCATGAAAATTATTCTATCTGTAGCTCAGAAATCTTATTTTTTCCAACCACAATCTCTCATTGAGTCCTAGGGTTGAAAAACCATGATATAAACATCATTATGGTTTAAAAGAAATGTCTTGCTATGCAGATTGTAGATAAAAATGGCATCTGGCAACCTCACGATTATGAGAGTAGATGCTCTGGAACAGTTGGCAGCATAGAACATTTAAACAGGTGTTATAAAGAATAAAACTACATACCAGAAAATGTTGACAATTTATGGCAACATGACAGAGTTTCTGTAATGTTTTAATGAGCTGGAGTTTTCTTTCCAAGATATCAGATCTACCTTGAATTCTGTTTTTCTTTCTCATGAGTAAAGCAACAAATATTTTACTACACATCAAAATTTCATAGGGTTTCTAAATTTCAGTTGAAATTAGTTCATAGTCTGAATTTGGTCCAGAGGCTTAACAGTAGGCCATACCTAGTCTAAAGCTAGACTTTTTCCACTCGCGACTCCTTTCCACCCGACCGCAGGTATAGGGATACATAAATAGCTATAAAATCAAACATTTACTGATAATAAACCAGCATTTGCAAAGCTTTCTCAGGCTGATTTCCCTTTTGTGTATTACAGCTAAAGCATTTTCTGTAGAGTCCACTGTAAACACTGCATGCTGTTGCTAACAGATTTGTGTACATGGGACATCCAGAAACCTTTTACTGTTAGCAATTTTTTTTCGTGATATTCAAATCTTATTATGGGAGCGGGGTAATAGAGAGGAGGAGTTCATATGATTGTCATTGTCCAGGAGAGGCAGGGAATCATAGAGTTGACTGATGATTTGGTCTTGTAGCCCTTTCTCTTCAGTTTCCTCCCTCCTTTCTTCCTGATCAAAAAACCGTGTAGAGCTTACCAGGCATTTTTATCCCTCCTTCACATCTTACTCTTAATCTGCTGTTGGTTTTCTCTTTAACATTTGCCTCTTTGTGTCCCATTTCCCCCTGCCATTTTCCCTGCTGTCCCTAGTACTTGGAAAAAGTGAAAGTGGACCCTATGGCTCCATTCTACTCTTGGAGAGCAAAGGTTTTTTAAAAAATATTTTGGCAACAACTGGTGGTTTGTCTAGTCATCACTTGACTTGTTCTTGCAAGTGCCAATCCTTCACCCCAGTCCAAATGGACTATTTCTATTTGCTAATAGATTGGCCAGCAGTCGTCCAGAAGGGAATATCTAGTCAGATCCTTCAACAATATGTTCTTTTATAGAATATAATCTACCTACAGGGTCTTTTTCTGTGTTATCCTTTGACCTTTTACAAATTTTCAACTTAGAATCTAAATTTACAATGAGCCAAAATAGCAAAGATACTGCTATTTAGTTTTTTTTGTAGCTGGTGTACTTAATTAGGAAAAGGGGTCTTGAAATTCATAGTGCTATACAAAAGAATCTGTGTGACTTCCACAAAGATCAAACTCAAGACTATAAAATTACACTTAAGGCAACGGAAGTGGATGTTGGTAGAAATGTGTATAGTAAACAACCCTTAAGGTTAAATGATGGCACAGGTATTTTTCATTAAGTGTGAACTCCTCTGTATCACTCAGAGAATTGAATAGTTCTTCCTCATGATCTCTGTGAATCACACAACTGGGTAATCTGTGCAGAGCACTGTTTGGAACTTTCTAGAATCACTAGGCAGAAAGTTTTTGATGATAACCCTGCTTACCCAGCCTGGTTGCCGCAGAAACCCCTCAGTTGTTTTCGTCTGCACTGCAGCTGGTTTCAGAAACCTTCACTCTTTGAGCTCATTAATTTTTTGGACTTCCCTTGCTTCTAAAAATGAACTTTAGCTATTGGCTTTTTCTTGGAAGAACCTCAGAACTAGTCTTCTCTTGCAGAGGCTCCTGCTTTTGGTTCTTCTAGCTCCATTAGTATGGTGCCTGCAGTCTAGTTCACTTCATCCAGTCCTGCATTCATTGCCAGACTTTTATGCCTCAACCGAGGAGGGAAATGCAAGGCGAGGCTTCATTCCTCCCTGTATCAGCAAGCCTTGTCACCTTCATCCACGGCCTCTGCCTCAACATTGAAATCCCAAGCTGGGTTGAAACATTCAGATGAGGACACATTGGAATTCCCACCACTTTTAACTCAGAGAAGCCCGTTCCTCCTTTGGTGTCTTTGATGAAGGCTGGTACAAAGTGATGCGTCTCCATTGGCCTTGCCACTGGAAGGACTAGACACAGCCGAGACACACTCTGAGGATGAATAGGTCAAGCCTCCTGCACAAGTCACCTAGGTGCCTCCACCAACACCTCTGGTTGACTGCGGTAATGAACCTGTCATATGTCAGAGTAATTTCAGCGCAGCAGTAGTTGGATGGAGTCAGTGGAACGCAGAACGAAGTGACACCAGAGACGTTGGTAAAACTACAAAGTTTTACTGTAAGCAGTAATAATCAAGACAAACAGACTTGCAGACAATAGACGAACACAAGACTCTCACTCTAGGCAGAACTTGACTCAACTCAGAACAGAACAGAACTGATACAATCAGTAATGCACAAACACTTGTGTCTGGACACTCCCCAGCTGCAGCCACACATCAAGGACACCACAGCTTCTTAGCAATTAACTCTTTCCAGACTATAGTACACTCTGGATGATGCAATCAGTAAGACAAGACATGCATACAGACAAGACACAAATTTCATTTAAACACTACCAGTACACAAATCCCACATTAACATCATAGTGGTGTCCCAGTCGCATCAGAGATTGCATGCTGCCTCTGTGGACTGCTCTGTTGGGGCCAAAGCCCCTCTGTTACTGCCACATCACCAACTTGTGGGGGAAAAGACCCATGCGGGGTTTTGATGTCACAAGAAAACAATCCGGGACCCGAAGCCTCCAACACCTCCAACACCTTAGCAGGGGGTTGGACTGGATGGCCCATGTGGTCTCTTCCAACTCTACTATTCTATGATTCTATGATTCTATGAGATGGTTATCGCTGTAAGCCTCTAGCGAGTACAACTCTCCCGTGAGATCTGCTTGCTCCTTTGATGGGGATTTTGCCAATCAAAATTATGAGCCTAATTCCCTTCGGTAGTCAGAAGCTTGCTCCAATGCATCAGCGAGCTACTGCTATCTTGACTACTTGCCAGAATCAAGGATGTTGGTCATTGACTCACAGTATCCTACAGATGATTTGAGGTTCGTGGACCAGATCCTTTGAATGGCCATGGCTCTGGTAGTGGGACACAAAGGTGGACGGGGTAGTTCACATAGCCACTTTACAAACAGTATTCAGTGGCATCCCTTTCAGAAAGGCAGTAGAAGTGGAAGCTCCTCTAGTCCCATAAGCCTTAATACGGCCTGGTGGTCGCTTCCTACCGTTTCCCCGAAAATAAGACAGGGTCTTATATTAATTTTTGCTCCCAAAGATGCACTAGGTCTTATTTTCAGGGGATGTCTTATTTTTCCATGAAGAAGAGCTCACATTTATAACAACAAAATGAACATTTATTATATACTGTAAAGTAGTTGTCATCACAAACCAGCATAACCAGACAAACTATGAATCCTATCAAGAATTTCTTGTTACTACCATTATTTACATGCACAACAATCTATGGTACCTCTTGCAGTTTAGGTTTCACAAGGTTTCCACGCTGATTTCTCTCTATTCTAGTTTCAATGTAGTCATGAATGATGAATAATATAATATACTATAATAATAATATGATAATATAATCCTAATATAATGATATACAATATATTAATGAGATAATATAATAATAGGATATAAAAATAACAGAATATGATAATAATATGGTATTAATAGGATATTTATTTATTTATTTATTTCAATTATTTATACCCCGCCCTTCTCACCCAAGGGGACTCAGGGCGGCTTACAAGTGGCAAATTGATGCCGTTATACAATAAACTAAAACGATTAAAACAGTTAAAACAGTCATAAAATAGTCATAAAATACAATATACAATGTTTAAAACAATGCAAAGTGCTTACGCCATTCATCCACCAGACCTTATACAAGAGCCGTAATTCAGACCACGTCGAAGCCAACACATGCTTATTCTTCAAATGCCTGCATACATAGCCAGGTCTTCAGTTTTTTTCTGAACCCCAAAAGGGATGGGGCCTGCCGAATGTCACTGGGGAGGGAGTTCCACAGCTGGGGAGCCACCACCGAGAAGGCCCTGTCTCTCGTCCCCACCAGCCGTGCCTGTGAGGCGGAGCCTCTCCAGATGATCTTAAGGTTCTTGTGGGCTCATAGGGGAAGATATAAAGGGGATAATATAAAATGGAATATAATAATAACAGGATAATAATATAATAATATGAAATATAATAGAATAATAATAGAATAATAATATAATGATATAATAATAAGAATAATAATAATAGAAAAATATAATATAATGATATAAAATATATTAATAGGATAATATAATAATGGGATATAATAATAGTAACAGATATGATGATAATAATATGGTAATAGAATAATAGTATAAAATAATACGTTTCATGGCATAGGATAGGAATAAGGATGAGAGGAGAATCCCTATGCGTCCTGTACCTTTAAGAAACAGAAAGAGCAGGACGAGTGGAAAGCCCTCTTCCTTCCCTCCCACCCTCCCTTGCCCTGGCTCCAGGAGCCAATCAGAAGCCTTGGGGGCGAAGGGAGCATGGCCAGGATGGAGACGGAAGGAAGAAACGGCAGCACAGCCACGGAGGCTGGGGGACAGGCAAGGCAAGCCCAGCAAGCACTTTCTCTCCCTCCCTCCGGTGTGTATGAATGAGTGCTGCTTCTGCCCTGAAGCCATGTTTCCCAATGGAACTCTGCTGCAGCCTTAGTTGCTAGGTCTTACTTTCAGGGGAGGCCTTATATTTGGCAATCCCCCCAAACCCCTGCTAGGTCTTAT
Organism: Anolis carolinensis; assembly: GCF_035594765.1. NCBI lineage: Eukaryota > Metazoa > Chordata > Lepidosauria > Squamata > Anolidae > Anolis > Anolis carolinensis. The sequence goes on from NC_085842.1 coordinate 67,644,446, forward strand.
TCTTTGGGGAGGTCTTATTTTAGGGGAAACACGGTAGTGAAATTGTAGCATAGTTCAATTATGGAAACTATCCACTTTGATAGACTTTGGGGAGACACCGGTAGTCCCAATCTAGACCTGGCATAAGTAAGGAACAGTATATGCGAACCTGAGGAGTCGTGAGACCTGTCCAAATAAAATGACAAAGCATGCTTCATATAGAGGAAGTGAAGGTAAAATAATGTCCTGATTAACATGAAAATAGGAAACTACCTTTGGTAGAAAGGCAATGTAAAGTTTGAGAATGACCCTGTTAGGTCTGACCGAAAGGTAAGGCTGGTCCTGGTGCAAGGCACAGAGCTCTCTAGCTCAGTAATCACCACCAAAAAGACAGTCTTCTACAATAAAAGTTGTAAGGGACATGTAGCCAAGGGTTTGAAGGGTTTGCCCAAAAACCTTCAGAGTACCAGATTACGGCCCCAGCTTGGGACTGGATGTAGCACCCAAGTATACAGATTCTTACAGCCCTTCTGAAACCAAGAGCAAGCAAAACAGGAAAGTGTCCAATCTTGATAGGTTTCAAGATATGGCAGACAAATAAACCTTTATGGATGAAAGAGAAAGGGACTTGTTCGCCAGGGTCTCCAAGAAATTGAGGACATCTGCATTGGTGGCTAGGTGGGGAGATAACCCCAAGCCCTCTAAAAAGATAAAAAAATTATTTATTTATTTATTTACAGTATTTATATTCCGCCCTTCTCACCCCGAAGGGGACTCAGGGCGGATTACAATGAACACATATATGGCAAACATTCAATGCCAACAGACAAACAACATTCAGTTTTAGACAGACACAGAGGCATTTTTTAACATCTTTCCAGCTTCACGATTCCGGCCACAGGGGGAGCTGTTGCTTCACCGTCCATTGGTGGCTGTTCTTCCTCTTCTTTTCCTCGTGAGCAGTTTTATGGTGTTGTAGATTAGTTAAATTAACCTCCCGCATAAAGCGCCCCTAAATTTTCCCTACTTGACAGATGCAACTGTCTTTCGGGGCTGCTAGGTCAACAGCAAGCCGGGGCTTTTTTTTTTTTTTAATGGACGGAGGCTTAACCCGACCCGGGCTTCGAACTCATGACCTCTCGGTCAGTAGTGATTTATAGCAGCTGGTTACTAGCCAGCTGCGCTACAGCCCGGCTCCATTTTCAACCCATAGGACATTTTAGTATTAGGTTTGTAGAAAGCCTCCAGAACATGGTGGACAGACAAGCTCGGGTGCCCTAGAATCCGATCTGTCATGCTGTCAAGTGCAAAGATCTTATGCTGGGATGATGAATCTGCCCGCTTGACATCGTGAGATCAGTGCGGTGACTGAAATGGTGATATCTGCATTGGGACATCAAAAGTTACTGGCCGAACGACCTTGGCCACCATGGAGCGATCAAATGTGGTCGGTCTGGAGCTTCTCCAGGGCCTTCAGAATCAGCGGCATCGGAGGGAAGGCTAAGAAGAGGTGGTCTTGGCATCCCCCAGGCATCCTATGGTTGTATTCAGAAGAGCCCCAGTACAGAGCACTGGTGGAGATAGCAGAGAGGTCAATCTTTTGATGGCCCCAGACCTTGAAAAAGTTGTACAGGGTCAGTGGAGTTGCCACTCATGACATGTAGTCGGAGTTCCACTCAAGTAATTTGCTCGGGAGGTTAAGAGTGATAGGGAATAGGCTTCTTTGCGTGCACAAATCCCAAAACTCCAGAGTCATCTGAAGTCGTGAATGGGACCAAATTCTGCCTTGCTTGTTAATGTAGAAAATAGCAGCGATGTTGTCCGTGATGATTTGTATGGCTGAGCCCGAAATGCTCATCTCGAAGCACCTCATGGCCTTCAAGATTGGCAGCAGCTCCAAGGTATTGATGTGATGTGTCGATTCTAGGGTTGACCAACGTTTGTTTATAGACAGGTCCCCACAGTGGGTGCCCCAGCTCAACACTGACATGTTCATGGTGATCGAAACCACTGATTTCGGAGATCAGAACTGCATACTGACACAGGTTTTCCCTGACCGTTCAGCAGCAGAGGGAATCTTGAACCTGGTCCGGGATTGAGATGTGCTTTCCCTGATGCTCTCGGAGGGAATGAAAGAGCTGAGGAACCACCTCTGGAATGGGCACATGTGCAAGCATGCCAAAAGCGTGACAGTTGTGGTAGATGTTATGTGACTCAAAACAATTAGAACATCTTTAGCTTTGATCCTCTTGTGGAGTCTTCAACAAGCCTCAGGAAGGAAGACCTTATCAAGGAGGGAACTGAAGGTCGAGCTGATGACTTGGATGCAGCAAGACGGTGTTAAGTGGATTTTTCCATGTTGACTACGAGGCCAAGATATCGCAAGAAGCAAAGTATGAAGTCTATGTTCTCCTGTAGGCAACAAGCAACAAAAAGCCAATCACCGAGATAGCGGTATATTGTGACATTGCTAGTTTTGAGGTGAGTGACTACCTCTGCTATCACTTTCATGAACACTCTTGGAGCAGGACCTGGTACTGATACGCACTCTTCCCAGTGCAAAAGGCCAAAGACTTTCGGTAGGTCAGATATATCCTTATGTAGAAATAGGCATCTTTTCGATCCAACATCGTAAACCAATCGTCGTGCTGGAGCAAAGGCAGTATTGACGAAACTGACACCATTCAAAACCACTTTGTTTTTAAAAAGGTGTTCACAAAACAGAAGTCCAGGATTGGGTAGAGACCTCCATCCTTCTTTGGAATAGAAAAGTAGCGGGGGAAGCAGGCCTATCAAGAGTCCTTTTTGTAAAGGGGTTATATTTCTGTATTATTTTCTTCAGTATTGGAGGGAATTGAAGAGTTTGGTGGTCAGTATCCATTGGGATTTATAGCCAAATTAGAGCACCCAGCAGTTTCGGGTGAAAGCAGGCTAGGGTGGAATTTGGAGAGATGGTGTCCAAATACAGGTGTCATGTTAAGAACTGTAGGCGGCAATGGAATGGGAGTGATCACATAAGCAGTATTAACCCAGCCCTTGCAAGTCTGTTTTTCTGCTATTTAAGATCAACAGACTTGGATATTTGCCAGTACCACTGATTGCTTCCACCCTGCAGAGGGAAACTATCAAAAGGAGGATTGACCTTTCGATCTCTGAGTAGGTAGGGGGAGCCAGCCGACTGCAAAACTGCTGGGAACTCTGCCATCAATTCTGAAAGGAAGCGTAGTGTTGATGGTTGAAGCTATAATTCATGACTGACGTCCTCTTCTTCACCTTGGAATCCGTAGATTCATTGAACAACCCAGCATCATCAAAGGGAAAGGTTTTCAAACAGAGCTTCTTTTCAAAACGTGGACAGTGTTGTCTTAACCTTGTCATCCAAGTGGTAAAAAGGAGCGATAGGGTCTCAACACATCACTCTACCTGCACTCCCGATCTGCCTGGACAGAGATAAGACTGACTCAAACGGGACTGAGCCTTGTGCACAATGATGGAGTTTGGCTTTGGGTGGTGCGAAAGTCAAAACAGTTTCGAGTCACTGGCTTGGTACCAGGTTTTTACCTTCTTTGATATAGGTGGCACAGAGGAATGAGTGGATCGCTCTCATCACATGCAGCAAGTAAGGTGAAAATGGCAGGTGTGCAGCCCCAGAGGCGGGAGTCATCGACACATAACAGACCATTGCCTCTGATACAAAACGAGGTTTATTCAACATAAGCACTATAATTGTAACTAAAAACTCTATCAAGAGTCAATAAAGCAATGTACAGTGTATCATTCAAACATTACAAACAGTGCTCTGGGCATGCACAGATTACACAGTTGTATGAATTCACAGATGACCCTTCAAGAGAAATAGAGCTACAGATTAAGCAACCTGTCCTTACTGTGAAGATGTATTTTGAGTCAATGCAGAAGAGGAATCCTCACTTCTCTGGGCTGTGGCTACTTTTTCTCCGGGAAGTCTTCTGTTTGGGGTCTGTTGTGGGACATTAAGGTCCAGGGCTCTTTAGAGTCTGTTGTTTTTCAATTTGTAGTCATTATTCAAACGAAAACTGAAAAGGAGGGATCTGGAAAAATCTAAAGTACCAAAAAGTTATGTTGTCATATGATTTCCCAACTCTCTATGCATAATGGCACATCTGCTTGATGTAATCTTTATTTCTTTGATTTACTCTGTTTTTGTTAGCTGCTACCATAACTTTTCAAAAATTTTAGCATTTTTCTGAATATTCCAAAAGGAGTGACTAATAGAAAATAGTAATTCTTCTGTGGCTGGTTTCTCAAGAGTTCTTTTTTTACTGACTTTTTTCTCAGTGGGAGTATTTTTTGTTAGAATATTTAAACAAATTCTGGATTTACTTGCTTTTTGTGGAAGTTGCCATTTTTAATAAATTATAAAGACTGTAGGATAAATTACTATAAATGCCACATTGCATTTTTTAAATTCATGAATCAAAACTCTTTGTCAGAACATGGGCATGGAAGCAGCAGTAGCATGATTAGGTAACTCAAACTCTAGTACACCTAAATGTTTAAAATGGGAATTTATCTTCTGCTTTTGCAGTTCCAATATATTTAAGTAACTGGAATTCAAATATTCAGTTGAACAAAAACAATTCCATCATACCCAAAGATAATAGAAATTAAAAACAATAACGTGTCTTAAACCCTTTAAAGTAGGTAATTCTAAATAGATTTGTTAACACTAAGAAGTGTGTGAGAGGATATACGTAATGCATATTGAGAAACTCTAAACTTGCTAACTGCTGCTCTCCTTCAGGAGGGGCAGGAAGAGTTCCTGAGGAACAACTGAGAATGCATGGCGATAACCAAACAGGTGAGAAGGTTGGCCTTCACTGCTTATGCCCTTTGCTGTCCAAATAGGTAGGGGAGAATCTTTTCTTCGTATTGAATTTTTGACAAGAAACTGACAACCAGTTTGGTCATTTCACATAGCTTGGAAAATTAATCCACTGAAGCAAGTATATTCAGAGTTTGAAACTTGAGAAGTACAGGCTATTTAAGGCATGATTGAGTGAAGTGCTGCTTGCTGGATGTTATTGAGCTGCATCTTCCATTGTCCTTAACTGGCATAGCCAATGGTGAGCAATTCTGAGAGTTGCAGTGCAAAAATATTAGGAAAACTAGATTGTGTAGATTGGTGTGGCTGTAACAAATTCCATGTCTAGATCAAAATAGAAATAGAAATGATGGTTGCTCACCTGTAACCATGTTTCTTCAGGTAGTGATCAGTGAAATTAGCCCATATGGTACTTGGTGCAATCAATCTGAAAAGCTGAAGGCTTGTAGCTACGGCCTCACCAGAGGGTAATATAGGACAAGGAAGGGGCTGTAGCCTTAGTTCCCTGCTGCCATGCTGCGGCTCAAGGCTTGAGGCATGTGTTTGAGGAGGATTGTGCTAATTTCACAGATCACCACTCGAAGAAACATGGTTACAGGTAAGCATCCATATTTTCTTCTTCATAGCATCTGTTGCAGTAAGCACATATGGTAGACTAGCAAGCTACGTACTTTGGTCGGTAGGTGTCATACCATTGCCGAGAAGGGAACAACTTTGCCAAGTGCAGCATACTTTCTAGACTGAATGTCCATCTTGTAATGTGTTGCAAACATGAGCAGGGTGGACCAGATTGCCGCTCGACAGATGTCATCCAGAGGAATGCCTCGTAGATATGCTATCGAGGTAGCAACTGCCTTAGTAAAATGGGTTCTCAAGTGGGTGGTGGGTCTTTGCCGGCTAGTTGGTAGGCCAGCTTAATGGTAGAGATCACCCAAGCCGATAGATGTTGAGGTGAGACAGACATCCCTTTGGAGTCATTGCGGTATTTCAAAAAGAGCCTTGGGGTCTTACGGAAGTCCCTTGTTCTGTCCAGGTAAAAAGCTAGTGCCCTACAGGCATCAAGTGAGTGAAGGGATCGCTCAAGGTTTGTGGAGGGATTCTGAAAGAAGCCTGGCAGAATGATCTCTTGCATCATGGAAGGCGAAGGCGACCTTGGGCAGCAAGGTGACATCTGCCGCAGGATTACTTTTATCATGATGAAAACGGAGATAGGGCTCATCCACACGTAAGGCGTAGAGTTTACTGGCACATTGAGCAGACATAACTCACTAAAAAAGCTGTTTTCCATGACACATGAGTGATGTCAGCAGAAGCCATGAGCTCGAAGGGGGCCTTCATTAGTGTTGACAAGACCAAATCCAGATGCCAGGATGGTGGCAGAGGGGTTCACTGGAGGTTGAAGATTTCTGTAGTCTCGGAGAAAGAATTGTATCAGAGGATCCTGAAAGCATGAGGAGCCTCCTGCTCACCCCTGGTATGCCGATATTGCGGAGAGAGAACATTTGAGGGATGACAGGGCAAGTCTGTCCTGAGTGAGCAACTGGAGAAACTTTAGAAGCAATGCTGTGGGTGCTTCTAATGGCTGTACGCTGTGTTGATGAGTGAAAACAGCAGTCAGCTCCCATCTTGCCACATAGGACTGCTGTTTCGAGGGTCTGGGTGGCATTCAAGATTTGTGTTACAGCTGTAGAGAGGGGTGCGGAAGAATCTGCCATGCCATAAGGCGGAGGGTCTCCAGGTCGGGATGAAATACTGCACCCCCTTGAGTGATGAGAAGGTCCGGTCATTTTGTGAGGGGGAAATGGTCCCCTGTCGACATCATGTTGAAGAATGTGAACCATGGCTGCCGTGTTCACCATGATGCGACGAAAATGCCATCAATGTTGTCTGCGTGAGCTTTCGCATCCACTCTCGTCAGCAGGAGTATCGGTGGATACAGGTAAATAAAAGGCTGGTTCAAATTGAACAGGAAGGAATCCTCTAGAGACCCGTTGTGTTCGTCCTGTGGCCTTCTGGTTCAGTAGAGGGGGGCACTTCGTATTTTGTGGTGTTGCAAAAAGGTCGATGGAGGGTTTCCCCCATCGTTGGAACAAGTGAGTTGCCTCGTCCTGATGCAAGGACCACTCATGGTCTGTTGGGCAAGTCCTGCTGAGATGGTCTGCCACCAATTTATCCTGTCCTGGAAGATACACCCCAGGGGATACACCAATTCCAGCTCTCTAGCATGAGATTAAGCAGGGAACGAGATCTTGTTCCCCCCTGCTTTCTCAGGTAACAATTGGCAGTGGTGTTGTCCATACGGACTTGCACAATGTGCCCGCAAAGAGATTGTTTGTGTGCTTTCTGAATGGCAGTGAGTTCTAGCAGGTTGATGTGCGAAACTGCTTCAGCTGGTGTCCACAGGCCCTGTATTGCTATGGAGCCAAAATGCGCTCCATAGAATGGCACCCCATCCTTGGAGAGAGGCATCCGTGGTGACTACTTACGATGGCCCTTGTGGATGGAAAGGCATGCCAACACAAATACTGCGGTGTGATGTCTACCAACGCAGATAGCGATGTATGGCCGAGGGTGCCGCAAGGAGTCGGTGAGGGCTGTATTGGAGCGGATTGGACACCCTCAAAAACCATGGCTGCAATGGCCGGAACCGGAGGTGAGCGAATGGAGTCACCACCATCATTGAGGCCGTATTGTAGTGAACCACGCTCCTCGAGGGAGGAGTGGGAGGATCATGTGCAGCGTCACCATCATGAACCTGTGTGGTCAGATGTACTGGTTAAGGCCTATCAAGTCTAAGATTGGCCTCTAATCTCCATCCTTTTTGGGACAAGAAAATAAATAGAGAAAAAGGCCAAAGGAAAATGAGAAGGGTACAACAGCACAATCGCTCCTTTAAGGAGAGGGAAGCACATATTATTCCAAAATACTGAGAAAGGTGGTGTAATCCATACGACACCCACTCGCGGAGTTGTCTCAAATTCACTGGCATAGTCATGTTGAATGGCGTCAAGTATCCACTTGTCAGTTGTAATACCTTGCCATGCAGAATAATAATCAGCAAGCCATGTGCTGAAACGAATGTGCCATGGCTGGTGTTCAGAGATTCCACCTGAAGTTGGAGCCCCTGGGATGTCTTGAAGTTGTGAAAGTGGAGGGGCACTGGGACCATGTCAGGAGGATACCCATGTAAAGAAGGAATGACGAGTGTTGCTAAAAACAACACTTTCTCTTAGACTGATTGCGCCCTTTGCCCTGCTGGCATGCCTTGAGTTGCGCTTGCTATGGATTTTTTTTTTTTTACTGTGCTGAGGACCGACCAGACAGCAGGTAAGGTCTCGGAAAATACAAAGTAGATGGGAGGGCCTCTATCCGTGATTGATACGTAGGTTGTTGGAAGCCAAACTTCCTTGCTGCCTGCTGGACCTCCTGCAACTCTTTAAGATTGGTGTTTGCATCTGGGTTAAAGAGACCATCATCATGGACTGGGAGGTCCTCAGCTAAGATCTTGCCTTCCTCTGACAACGTTGATGTGCGAAGCCAAGCGTGTCTATGAAGGGATGTAGCTATGCAAAAACATTCCCTACTGTGTCAGCTGCATGCTGGGCCATGTCCTTCTGAGTGTGTCCCACAAGGAGTGGTTACCGATGATACGCCTTAGCCATCATTTGCTGATCTGAAGGAAGGAGGTCAAGGTAGGGAGCAATCTTTTGCCACAAAAAATCCTGCTACAACACCATATAGGCACCATAATGCACTATGCGGGTAACCAGGCCCGCATTTGTACTGTATGTGCCTTCTCATAGTATCAAGTTTTTTCAAGCTTTCCTTCTCATGGTTTCAGAGAGGTTCCTATTAAACTGCTGCAAAGGGTGACATAGGTCTCCGCCGTTAGCCAAATCGCCTTTTTTCGTCTTTGGCAGGTTAGATGGCTAGCCTCCTATCTGTCTAGGGACGACCTAGCTATGGTGATCCAGGCTACGGTCATATCAAGACTGGGCTACTGTAACGCCTTTTACATTGGCCTTCCTGTGTCGGTGATCCAGAAGCTCAAATTGGTGCAAAATGCAGTTGCCCGGCTCCTTGCGGGAGTCCTGATGAGAGTACTTACCTTTAAGGCCTTACATGGTCTATGGCCGATGTACCTGAGGGACCGCCTCACCTCCTACAAACCCCAGAGATCCCTCCGTTCTGAGGACCAAGACCTATTGGAAGTCCCCAGTTTTAAGACCTCGCATCTAACAACAACTAGACGCAGAGCCTTTTCAGCAGTGGCACCATCTCTCTGGAACACACTGCCACCTGAAGTTTGTGCCTTACGGGACTTATCAGCCTTTCGCAGGGCATGTAAGACACACCTGTTTCGGCAGGCTTTTGATTTCTGTTATTGATATTTTTAAAAGATGTTTTAAGATGTTTTAAAGATGTTTTTAAATTTTTAGATGTTAGCCTGTTCTAGATGTAAGCCGCCCTGAGCCCTAGGGGAGTGGCAGCATATAAGTTTGAATAATAAATAAAAAAATAAAAAAGGAACTAAGGCTACAGCCCTTCCTTGGCCTATATTACCCTCTGGTGAGGGTGAGCAAGGTCATATCTACAAGCCTTCAGCTTTTCAGGGGTTTCCGTTGATTGCTGCATGTGTGCACCAAGTACCATATGTGCTTATTTCAACAGACATCACAAAGGAGAAAAGCTTTATTTGGAACAACATGCTTTGTTACTGGATTGGGCAACCTTGTGTGTTAACTATTGTCGTACGAGTATAAATGATTAGGATGTAATGGCCTTGCAGCTTTAAAGCCTGGCTGTTTCCTCCCTGAGTGAATTTTTTTTTGGGAGGTGTTAGCTGGCCCTGATTGTTTCCTGTCTGGAATTCCCTTGTTTTCAGAGTGGTGTTCTTTGCAGTATTTTATGTGCTTCTACTGTCTGTGGCCCTGAGAAAACAGAGGATTTGCCAGATTTTGATGATGGGAATACTTTGTTGGGAGGTGTTAGCTGGCCCTGATTGTTTCCTGTGTAGAATTCTCCTGTTTTCAGAGTGTTGTTCTTTATTTGGTGTTCTGATTTTAGAGATTGTATTGTTCTGTTTTATTATACCACATTAATTTTTATATATTCTGATTTTAGTGTTTTTGAATACTTGGAGCCAGATTGTGTTCATTTTCACGGTTGACTGCAACATAATAATAATAATAATAATAATAATAATAATAATAATAATAATAATAATAATAATAGTAATGATAGTAATAATAATGACTTTGGTAATACACAGTGCTTCACTCCCTCCTCAGCTTCCTTTCTGGAAGAATCCTTTCTTGGGAGGTGTTAGCTAGCCCTGATTGTTTCCTTTGTGGAATTTCCAATTTCCCTGCTTTCAGACTGTTGGTCTTTATTTACTGTCCAGGTTTTAGAGATTATATTGTTCTGCATTATTCTATCCCAGTAATTATTTCATATTAAAGTAGAATCTCACTTATCCAACATTCGCTTATACAATGTTCTGGATTATCCAATGCAGTCTGCCTTTTCATAATCAATGTTTTTGTAGTCAGTGTTTTAAATTGATTGTGATATTTTAGTGGTAAATTTGTAAATACAGTACAGTAGAGTCTCACTTACCCAACATAAATGGGCCGGCAGAATGTTGGATAAGCGAATATGTTGGATAATGAGGCATTAAGGAAAAGCCTATTAAACATCAAATTAGGTTATGATTTTACAAATGAAGCATCAAAACATCATGTTAGACAACAAATTTGGCAGAAAAAGTAGTTCAATACGCAGTAATGCTATGTAGTAATTACTGTATTTATGAATTTATCACCAAAATATCATGATATATTGAAAACATTGACTACAAAAATGCGTTGGATAATCCAGAACGTTGGATAAGTGAGACTCTACTGTAATTACTACATAGCATTACTGCGCATGGAACTACTTTTTCTGTCAAATTTGTTGTATAATATGATGTTTTGGTGCTTAATTTGTATAATGATTACCTAATTTGATGTTTAATCGGCTTTTCCTGAATCCCTTCTTATTATCCAACATATTCACTTATCCTGCCGACCTGTTTATGTTGGATAAGTGAGACTCTACTGTATATTGATAATCTTATATTATCTGCTTAGAACTGGATTATATGAGGCCCCTTCTTCACAGCTGTATAAAATGCACACTGAAGTGGATTATATGGTAGTGTGGAGTCAAGATAATCCAGTGCAAAGCAGATAATATAAGATTATATTATAAATGGGTTATATAGCTGTGTGGAAGGGCCTTGAGTCTACACTGCCATATAATCCAGTGCAAATTAGATAATCTGTGGAAGAAGCCTAAGTGAGGCCTAAATCTGCCTGTCCCCTAACTGAACCCTGGCTGTCCCTTGGCTGAGTTGGTTGCTAGGAGACCAAGTGGGCAGAGATTAGCCCTCTAAACTGGCAGCAATTGGATAAAAACAATTATTGATCTCCCTCTAATTAGAACTTTATTTTTCTTTTCTTTTTGTTGTATCAACCTAGAGGTGTAGATGATGGGTTGTGTTGTCAAATTTCGAGGTTGGGGGGCCTGTAGTTTGGTTGTTTTGTGGGTCGCCGTGATGCCATCACTCATTTATATATATAGATGTGATCCGCTCTGAGTCCCCTTTGGGGTGAGAAGGGTGGAATATAAATACTGTAAATAAAGAAATAAATAAACAACTAGTTTTGTTTAAGGATATGCCTCCTAGAATTTTGATGAAAGGATTATACTTTTTTGTCAAAAAAGTAGGCAAAAGATAACATTTATTTGTGAAAAACTGGAGGGAGTCTTAATGTTAATCAAAAGAGATTTAGATTAAACACAGTGAGGTATACCTCACAACCTCTGAGAATGCCTGCCTTAGATGTGGGCGAAATGTCAGGAGAGAAAATTTCTGGAACATGGCCATACAGCCTGAAAGACTCACAGCAACCCAACTTTTAGATTGTATCATTTCACTGCAGGTGATAACAGGTATACTTCAGTTATAACAAAGTAGAGATGATTAGATATTCCTTCTTTAAGTGAAAATCTGGTATCATGGAGGAAAATAACAGGAACAGTAATAATAATAATAATAATAATAATAATAATAATAATAATAATAATTTATTTAGATACCACCCTATTTAACCCCAAGAGGATTCAGGGCAGTTTCCAACATACAAACTATTTAATTGCTAATAGAAAACCATACAGCAAGATAGACACCATAAAAGAAAACATATAATCCTGCTAAAAACCAAAAAATTAAAATCAGGTTTTAGTCTATTCCTTCAGATGGGTTCAAAGTAACAATGGCCAGTAGGTTTCTAAACCCCAGAAAAGAAGAGCAATCCAACATGTTTCAGCAAGCTATTTGTTTCAAACTAACATTAGATAGATGCAAAATTAAACAACCAGGTCTAGTAAGTGTTGCAAAAGTAAACAAAATATTTTGAATCTTCTAAAGACTATGTGAAAGTTGCTTTTAAAATGCATTCAGGCATGACTTTCTCTACCATCCTCAACTTTTCCATTTTGAAGTGCAGATTTATGGGCTGGGTGTACCTGGTGAGGCAAGCTTACCTACTCTTCCTGTTTCTCTCTGTTTGGCTATTTGTGCAATGCTTTGTAGGGGATTCCTATTTACCCTGTATGTTTTAGGGCAGTGTTTCGCAAACTGGTCTACTGATCTTTAAGGTGCACTTAAGCAGAACCCATTGGGTTTGACAATGTAAATGTTTAAGGAAGGCACTTGATGGTTTTTAAAAATGACATAAGGTTGACTCTTCCTTTGTAGGCTTGAAATCTCGAGATGAATTGTTTGCTTATTCACCACCAAAGGATGCATCTGAAAATGATCCACGTGCAATAAGTAGGCGAAGAAATTGTGATTATCCATCTACATGCTCTGCATTTTCAGACTCACAAGAGGGAAGAATAGAAGATGAAGTAAATATAGAGCAAGAGACAAAATTTGAAGAACAGCTTGAAACTGAGACAAATTACTGTATGTCAACTTCCATAAATGGACTAATAGAAACAGCAATATTAGAAGAATACACTCTATTTACCAGCAAAATTCAGGAGATGTTGAAGCAGAAGAATATTATTTATGCCAGTAGAATATCCAGACCTGTTATTTCAGCCCAGGAAAGGGTTATGAGACTTTCTGAATATATATGTTTACAGGCATCGGATATTGCTGTCCAAGAATATGTAGAAAGACTGAGTGAAAACCTCAACAACGTTATTTTGACATCTTCATGTGGCATCCAAAGTGTTCCCATTACTTGCAGTTCTGAACTGGTAAATGACTCAGATGATACAGAATTGAATCTGCCATCAGTAGAGATTGTGCCTCTCTCAGGCGACCTTGACATGGAGCAATTTCCAGAGCCACCATGCAGCAAGGTGGAAGGAGATTCATTCATTGATGAACAGGATCACTTAAAAACCTTTGACACAGGAAAAGAACACAGCCCACTGAGTGCCAACATGGAAATGAAGTTGGCAGCAGAACCAAATGTCTGTAGTGCTGACCCTGTGCAGCAGACAGATAAGGTGTCGAAGGTGGCAGATAATTCAAAGGTTACAACCAAGACGGCTGTGGTTGGCCTTATAAGCCAGTTAAAACCTGAAGTATTTGACAGTATTGTCAAAATAATGCAAGATGTACAAAAAAACACTGTGAAATTTTACATCTATGAAGAGCAAGAGAGCACACTTTGTAAAGAAATAAAGGTATGTTTTCCTTTCTTATGAAGCCTGTATGCACATGCACATGTGAGTCATTTGTATGCTTACCCTGAGTATTTTAGGAAATACAGTTACGTTCAGTGAATACAAATAGGAAAAGTGTAAGTAAGAAAGTGCTCTGTTCACATATTCACTTGTTGAGTGCTTTGCAATTTATATTCTGATTTCATTGTTATTTTGGTATTTCATCCATGTGATATATTTGGGAAATGATAGAGACAATAATAGTAATACAGTGAGACCCCAGTATTCGCTGGGGTTACATTTTTGGCCAGATCATCATTTATCTGAAACCATGGATACAGCAAAACATTATATCAGCTGAATTCTGATCCCAGCATATGCCATAGAATTGCCCTGGAAGAACTAAACATTCCTAGAGTGACCTTATTTTTTTGGGCACAGGTAAGTGAAACCATAGATACAAGTTCCACGGTTACAGGATCTTACTGTAAATTAGTACTTAATAATTTGTATAAATGAAGTTGCCATAGTTCTTAAACAAAAATCAAGAAAACTTTATATTGTGTTTCATAACAGCTGATTTTTTAAAACACCTGTTTCACTTAGATACATTAAGGAATGGGAAGATTACATTTTATTTTGATACATCTTTAGAATGTAACAAGGTTGGAAAACAGTTTCTTTGTTTAAAGTGATCTCATGATTTGTAGACTGAATTAAGAGATATGAAGGCCTGAAAACAACTGGGGGGAAAAGTACCCCGAAGACATTGTTTCCCTTAAAAAACTGGATTAATGGATAATAAAGAGTGTATTTAGAAAAGTATGAAATGTTTAAGGCAAGATGTTGATATATTTGTTCCATTACATTAACAATTATATAGCAGTACTTTTTATGTAAGACCGTACTGCTTGGAATAGTAGTTCATAGGTGCATGACCTTTCAGCTGCCAGTCCACAGTGTGTATCCAAGAAAGAAACAGATGTAGCACATGGACACTCATATAGTAGTGTACCCTGACATATTGAGGGCGGGGACCAACTCTCTCTTGTCTGAGAACCTGAAAAGTATTATTTATGGTATTAGATTATTGCATTTTCCAGTTGGAAAATTCTACCATACGTGGTGGTCATGTGGAGAAACCACCAACTTTTGGGAAATAATTCACACTGAAACTCAAAAAATATTTTAAAAGACTTTCCCACTTAAACCAGAATACTACCTGCTTGGATTGACAGACTCGGAGACAAAATTTAGTTTGAACGAAGACATTTTATTTACATATATAAATACATCGGCAAGAATTATATTTGCCAAACAATGGAAGTTAAAGGAGATCCCAACTAAGGAACAATGATTGGAAAAAAATCAAGAAATTTACAAAATGGATAGATTAACTTATTTGTTAAAAGAGAACAGAGGAAAACCCATTAAGAAAACTTACTGGACACAATTTGAAGACTACCTGAAAGACAACAAAGAGATTCCATAGGGGGATCTCGGTATAAAGATGAACAAAAGTACACCGGAAAATGTACAACAATCTACATTAAGGTACTGGACAGTGATTTCCCACGAAGGAAAGGATGGAAGATCAATCGAACTTTCCCTTCCCTAGCCTTCTCTCCCTTGTCTTTCCTTCCCTCTCCTCCTGATCACACCCCTCTCTTCCAAGGGATGAGCCCCCTCCCAACCACCCCCTTTTCATTCCCCTACCCACTTCCCTATGTCCCCACCCTTCTTGTATCCATTGTCTCTCCTGTTAATTTTAGTATGTATACCCTTTTGAAAATCAATAAAAATACATTTTAAAAAAAGATTATTGTATTTCTTCAATTCTAAGATGCACTTTTCCTGTAAATAAACATCTTTAAAATGGGGTGCATCTTAGAATCGTAGGTGTATCTCATGCATTTTTGTTGGTGGTGATGGTACTGAAATTAGGCTGTGTCTTACAATCAATAGCATCTTACAAGGGTTGAATGAAAAGTAATGCCTCCACCTTCATTACTTGGGTTTGGATGGGAATATTTTAATATATCGCAGAAATAATCCTTAGAATGTGCTCTTTAACTACCACTATTCACTTTTCCACATAATCACCAGACAATTTGATGCATTTCTGCCAATGATGAACAAGTTTTCTGAAGTCGTCGCGGAAGAAGTCGACGCTCTATTTCTGCAACCAGCGTGTCACAGTACCCATCATGCACAGATCTTCCGATAGCCAAGCAAAGCAATAATGTGACCCACACATTCTTGTGAAATGCCGATTATGCTTGAAATTTCTCTGAGTGATACAACGATCGTCCTGAATCAATTTGTCAACCTTTTGCTTGTGAAACTCGGTGGTTGCTGTCACTGGACGTCCAACTCTTTGTTTGTCACACAAGTCAGATGTTCCCACCTCAACTTCTTTAAACTTACTCGCCTAACGACGCAGTACTCGCATCAACACAATCACCATAAACAGCTTGCATTCTCTGATGAATCTCCTTTGGGATGACACCTTCTACTGTCAAGAATTCAATGACTGCATGTTGCTTAAGTTGCATTGACCGACTGCGCAGGGTTCCATACTTTGCACTTTAACAACACAACCGTTCAACACTAAGGCTTCTCCCCAAATTGAACTGTAGAGGAGAGAGTACTGAACAAGCCAGTACCTGCCACATAGCAGTACTGCCATCTGTTGAGGAGTTACGAAGGTGGAGGCATTACTTTTCATTCAACCCTCGTACAATTGAAGAAATATGGTATTATCATGTCTGGTCCTGGATTTATTGTCTGTTGTGTTCATTGAAATGTGTGTGTTATCTTTGTTTCTTGCTATGGAAGAATAAAACAGATTAAACAATTTGGTTTTGCAAATAATGATAATATTGATAGTTCCTTTTGTTTTGCTTGATTTTTATAATTTGTCAGAATGAAGAGATTCCATACAATTCAGAACTTTATACCTACATTGGTAATAAAAAATAAAAAATAATGGATTTTGACATTATTTTTTCAATAAACTAAATTAATCAATGGTATTTTTTATGCCAAATCAAGTTATACAGTATGATTCCTGTACCCATAGGATTTCTATCCATGGATTCAGCTACCTGCATCAAACAAAATATGCTCTCTAGGAATGTTCTTTGTATTCAGGTGGAAGTCATTCATTTCAATAGGGTTCACTGTTATCCACTGTTACCTGTTTCCATGATACGTTTAGAAATGTACCCCACATAGATACAGGCAGTCCCCAAGTTACAAACTCAATCAATCTATGAAGCAAGCTTTGGATAGCATTGGGGTTAACACCCATGTGGTGTTTGTTTTGCTGTTCAGAAGATTTCATCTTACTTTCTGTCCTTATGTAATTGGATTTTGAAAAAAAATACGTTGTGGAAATAAGGATTGGCGAGAAAGCTTCAGTGGAGATGCCTTTTCCCCATGATAACTCTTTCAGGAGTGAATTTTCCTTCCGAGGGGAAGATTTCTCTCACTTCCTGTTGTCTCACCCCCGTTCTTAACTATGGGTAATTTGTAACTCGGAATGTTTGTAATGCGGGGAATGCCTGTACAGTGGTCATGCTGTCCTTAAAACATTTTATAATCTTAAAGTAAGAAAGTATATTTTGATCATGAACAGATGCTAATTTGAATCCCCCATTTTCTGTCCCATTCCCCAGAATAAAACGGGAAATGTCCCCCCCCCCCCCCAATTTCTTTAAATGTCTTAGTGTTTTCCATCTTTAGGCAGAATGCTATAATTATAGTTTTCAAAGGGCGAAAATATGTTGTGTGTTGTTTTACTAAATAATCTCCTTGCATATAGAGCTGCCTACTAAAGTTAATGAATACCAAGTTCATTTTCGTATTTGGTGGAGGTTTTGAATGAATTATATTGGTTTAATGGTTTCTCTGCTTGGTTTAGGAATATCTTACTAAATTAGGTAATACAGAGTGCCATCCTGAGCAGTTTTTAAGAAGAAGAGCTGATTTGGATAAATTGCTTATTATTATTCAAAATGAAGATATTGCCAATCTAATTCATAAGGTACGTGGAACTCTTTGTATTCCCAGGCAACATCTGAACAGCATTTGGTGATCATTCATTTATTGGCATTCACGGCCAGAATCATTTATGTCCATAGTATTTAAAAAGTGCAGTATGCAATGTATACTTCCTTAATTTGATTTCTTTTTAATACTGTCTAATTCTGGCCACACATTTTCTTTAAATAGATACCACGTTTAGTAACTTTGAAGAGGCTTCCATGTGTCAGCTTTGCTGGTGTTGACAGTCTGGATGATGTAAAAAATCACACTTACAATGAATTATTTGTTTCTGGTGGCTTCATTGTCTCTGATGAATCAGTTCTCAATCCGGAATCTGTGACAGTTGGTAAGATGGACAGACACATTTATATTCAATAGAACCAAGGGCAGAGTGTGAAAAATATTTCAGATCCTTAATATGTCAATTTAAAGTCTAGGTATGCAGTTAGCCTAATATGTCTGTGATTTTACTTTTGTTTTAAAATATTCCTGTGGAAATGTCCTATGTAAAAACATTCTACACCTAAATACCTTAAAGGCACCAGATACCTTTTTATCTTGGAAGCTAAGTAGGGACATTTCTGGTTAATACTGGGAAAGGAGGCTGCCCACTAATACCAGGTCTTACAGACTGTATCCCAGAAGAAGAAACTGGCAAAATCTCATAGGAGTATTCCTTGTCTCAGAAAACCCTATGAAATTCATGAGGTTGTCATAAGTCAACAGGTAACTTGAGGGCAACACATAACACAGAAATAGGATTTTTTTTACATCTTTTGTACAATAAATCCCAGAATTCCTGGTCATTGCTGGCCCATACTGTCTGAGGCTTTTGAGAAATGGAATACCAGTGATTTAAGACTTACTGACATATTACATCACTGCAGGGCCTTCATTTTGAAAATCTTGCTCAGGTGTTAGTACTGGGAAACAGTGACAAAGTTGTTCAGGGTACCTCAAATCTAAATACTGTGCAGACATAAAAACAAGTCAGACCCAACTATAGGACTACAGTTTTCAGTGACACAAGTTTCTTATTAATGTATGTATGTTAAAAATGGCATTCAAGTTGGCAACTTAGCTGTTAGCCTTTTTATGGCTAATTTCAGATGCTAAGATGAAACACTCTTGATTCTGGACCATAGAGATCAGAAGTGGGTTTCAGGTGTCCACTTTCCATCCTTCTTCATTCCTGACTTGTGTTAATCAAGCAGTGTTGAGAAGTCTACATATTTGCAAGCTCTGATTATCAACAATCAGACTTTTTCCTATGCATATAGATTCATTTCACATCTTTGTTAATCATGGTTAGCACTGGTGTTGATGTAACAATGCAATGGTTAAATCAACATTTTGAAAGGAGGGACAGTTTCCACATGGGAAGAGGGAAAGAGGCTTGTGATCTCACACATACTATTCCACTTGGGAGACTAGAATATTATGAACCTCCTCATTAGATATACCAAGAGCTGAAAAAAGTTATAATGAGACAAAAGGAAATAGAAAAATGTTCAATTTGAATTGGCACTGAACACTTGAAGAGTAACCTGTTAGCTCAGACAAAAGTCCACTTAGTTCAAACAGCCTGTCTCTTAGATGTCCAATAGTATACATTAAAGAGTGCACAGGTTTGGGTTGATAGTACAGTAGAGTCTCACTTATACAACATTTGCTTATCCAACGTTCTGGATTATCCAACACTGTCTGCCTTTTAGTAGTCAATGTTTTTGTAATCAATCTTTTCAATATATTGTGATGTTCTGGTGCTATATTTGTAAATACTTTAATTACTACATAACATTGCTGTGTATTGAACTGCCTTTTTCTGTCAAATTTGTTGTAAAACATGATGTTTTGGTGCTTAATTTGTAAAATCATAATGTAATTTGATGTTTAATAGGCATTTCCTTATTCCCTCCTTATTGTCCAACATATTTGCTTATCCAACGTTCTGCTGGTCTGTTTATGTTGGATAGGTGAGACTCTACTGTAATAACTTCCCTCCTTCCCCTTCCCTTAATATTCACAGGTACATACATGGTTTGTTGAAAGCTGTACTCTGACATGATGACACATTGACATGAATATTATACATCTGTGAATTTGCATAATCCACTTTATAATAATCTAAGATAATTGCCATCATCATGTTTTTCTTTTTGTTTCCCAAATTAGATAAACTTAGTAGTTTTCTGAAATTCCTCGAAGAGCTTAGTACTCCTGATGGAAAATGGCAGTGGAAAGTTCACTGCAAAATACAGAAAAAATTGAAGGAACTTGGAAGGTGGGTATTATTTCTTAATGATTCCAAGTATAAGAGACACAATGAAATGTCACTTGCTCAGTTTTAGAATACCTCTGATAAAATTACTTCATGGTTCTGTTCCATCAGTTGTTTTGCACCAAAATATATTTTTCATTTTCCTAGACATTTTCTTTCATTTTTTTTTATAATTCAGGTTTGACTAAAACATTATTTATGCTTGTTTTCCCTCTCCATTTTTTAAAAATCTTGCTTAAAGGATTGTGTTTGTGTCATAAATGCATTTTCCTCTCTTTGGGCAGGTATTGCTTTCATATAAAGTCTTAATGTGCCTAGTTTGTAATTATTTTCTGAAAAATAAAGAGTTTAGCTTGTTTGCTTGATCTACATTTCCCTACTTTATGAAAAATGCAACCACTGCACCTGCTTTTAAACAAAGAAGACTCCTTGCTTTTTGCTGCAGAACAAATGCCAATGCCACTAGTTTGCTGACGCTTCTGAATACGTAT
This sequence comes from Anolis carolinensis, assembly GCF_035594765.1. Taxonomy (NCBI): domain Eukaryota; kingdom Metazoa; phylum Chordata; class Lepidosauria; order Squamata; family Anolidae; genus Anolis; species Anolis carolinensis. The sequence goes on from NC_085842.1 coordinate 67,664,841, forward strand.
CAAAAGAAGCATATGGTTGAAATCCTGTCGTACCATAGCTGTGATTCTCAAACTCGGAATCCTCCAGAATTAGACTGCCTTATAAAACTTCAAGCTCAGAATATACAGCAGAGGCACATTGTCTTCTTGACAGGTAGAAAATTACTATTAAAATTATCATTTTTTTGAAAAAAATATTTCTTGCATATATTGAAACAGCTTTTATTCATTCTCTGTATGTAGAGAAGAATGTGTTAACAGCCTCTTGTGCTGATAACGGAATAGTGGTCGCTTCGTTGGATTTGTTCATGCAGAATTTTAAAAGTCTTGTTGGATACCATAACCTGATCACTGATGAAAACTGCCTTCCTCCCCCAGTTGATCCTGAGAGACAGTCAGGTAATACCACCATTTCTTTGATTTTGTTTTCATAAGGGTAACTAGAAGAAAGGGCTGGTAGAGTCTGTCTATTCTTAAATAAGTAAAGAAGCAGTGTATCCAAATTATAGATAACAATTGAATGATGGAATAGGAATGTAATGATATGTGGCTTCTTAAAATGCAGAATTCGTCTAGCAGGGCATCCAAAGAACTCCCATGTGATATAGAGGGGTTATTGTAAAGCTTGTGAAGATGTGGTTTGAAAAACTAGGAGGAAGGATGTCAGTAATTTGTTAATTTTTGCCTCAAATACTGACCTACTGTATAACTTTAGATGCTGTTTGACATTAAATCCTTTGGAGCCGGAAGTTGGGTTTCCCAACAGTAAGCATGAACACATTTTCGCAGAAGCTTTTAGCATCGGAATGTCCGGATGGTCACACAGAGGGTTAAATGTCTGTTGAGTACAAAAATGACAGAAGACCAGCCCTTAAGTGATATTCGACTTTCTGACCTGAAGCCTGAATGTGTGAGTAGTGCGTAGTATTTGTAAACACTCTTTATATTCAATAGAGTAGGATTTTTCTCTTCTTAATGTAGCTCCCATAGAAAACGAAAAGGATGAGGAGGACATGTCTTTGGATTCAGGGGATGAAACATCACAAATAGAAGTTTGCAATGATGCCTCAAAGTATGACTCTCACGTGAAAGCTTTTGAGAAAGAGGCCAAAGGATTCCATGGAGCAGATTGTGGTCAAAAATCTCAAGCTGATGCACTGTTGCCTGCTGAAGGACGACACTGCCTTCTGACTGAAAAAACGTCTAAAATTGATATGCAGGATATACAACCTGTTACACCTGTTTCTACAACACGTCCTGTTGAAGGAGAGAGAACTAATTCAGTTGAACAAGTTCCTCTCAATAACTTTCAGATTTACAATAGACAGTTAAGTGTTCCCCATCAGTTCAGTCACTTTAATGTTCTCACTCATCAGACATTTCTGGGACCAGCATACCCCATGTCTACAAATCAAAATCAAGAAGGTGGGAACTACTTCTTGTCTGCCTACGGTCAGAACCTAGACATGGGCCAGTCTCCATCTCCCAATAGCTGGGATATAAGACCGTTTTCCAAACAGAATTAAGCAAAACTAAAATGAATTTTAAAAATAATTTGTTGTGGACTTTTTTGTTCAAAAAAGTGAATTAGCAGTTTCTATTCTCTGATCTGTCAAGCATTTCCTGTCTATTTCAAAATGTTTTCTTGTTTAACTTAAATCATGAATGGTCTGTATCAGGTGAAGCACCTGAAGTTTGAAATAAATATATATATTTTTTAAACATTTAATGTACTTGAACGAACTTGTTTGTTGGCACTTTTAAGTTTTTACATTTTGTAGTTTATTTGTAATTGAGACTTCCAGCTTGAAGTCTGTCTTACTGTAAAGTGAATGTTTGCTTGAAGCATATGTGAAAGAAGATGGCTTCATTTTAAAAGAAAAGTGTAACAGGATATTGAAACCACTTTTTCTTTATCAAAGCTATTATGTCTGTATGTTAAGGTTTTGTACAGAATCTTTATAGCTATAAAGGCAATGATAGTTACTTTAACAAGTATTTTGGATTTTGGCTACATACCTCAGTTATAACAACCAATGGTTAGTTTTGATTCTGAAAATAAAAAAGACATCCAGATGGGACGTGGTGGCAAGTTGCATTTTGTCTTGCAATCTGACTTGAGGGAACAGATGTAGCTTAATGAGGTCTTCTTGGCTTGGTTTCTATAAATTAGATTACCTTTCACCATCAAATCTGTAGTAATCCATAGTGTGATATAAGATTACTCTTTTCTAAGCTGAGCGCTGAAATTTCTCTTACTGCTAGAGTTATTAAAATGTAAATGCATACAGATACTCAGCTAATTATTCATCAGTGCTTGAATGCTAATCTTGTGCAGCAAAGGTGGAGAATATGAAGTTCTCTAGCTACTGTTGGACTGCTGCTTTCAGTGTTCCTTCTTATTGGCTAACAAGGATTGATGGGAATTGAAGCCCAGCAATGTTAGGAGAGCCATTCTTTTTCATCTTGGGCATGTTGAATTGAACTAGTGGTTTCACTGAAATATTTGGATTTCACGATAATGAATTTGGAGTAGTATTATAAATCCAATGCACTATTAAGTGTAGACTTAGTATTGGTGAACAGCCTTGATAATGGAATTCTGTCTCTGATCTTGGAAGATTTTTTTCAACAGCTTCACAACTTGAGAAGGCTGAGGTATGTAATCACAGACTTCACATGATTGTAGTATTCTGCTAAGAGCTTTGTACCTTTTGCATACATAAAATTGAAACTTTCCCCATTTGCTGATGTGCATCATCTCACAATATGATCTATGTTGTGATTTATGTCATGTAGTAAAAGTCGGTATGTTTTAACACTTGAAAAATCTATCCTTTTCAATTTAGCATATACCATATCTGCTATAAAATAGTATATAAAATGGTGTGCAATAGAAAATTAAGCTAAGCTGCAGATCTAACAAATTTAAGGTATATAATGCTGAAATTGTAATCTGAGCATTTCAAATATCAATGAGAGAGCCTTTAAAAGATTTGGAAAAAAGTATGGGGGAAGATAAACTTTGGTAATGGCTGTTTGAGTTTGGCTACATACTGTTGGGAGTACTTTGATTGTGTTTTCCTGTAAGGCAGGGGGCTGGACTGGATGGCCCATGTGGTCTCTTCCAACTCTATGATTCTATGATATGCGTGTGAGCCTAGAAGAAGTGAGTGGAATGATCTGAGAAGTGTGTGTGTGTGTGTATCTATATCAAACTATGTCTGTCTGTCTGTACCACAAAGGCTGTTGCTAGGTGAAGTGGCCCTCTGTGATGTCACTGGATTGACTTGCAAGGCAAAGGATTGACTGTTGCTAGGTGAAGTGGCCCTCTGTTGATGTCACAGAGAAAGAAAAGTGATGTGTATGAAGGGAATGGAGGAAACAGGCATGTTGCCATGGAGACATTGTGAGATAGTCCCTCTCAGAGCTGGAGAAGGGAAAAAATGGGCAGGACATGGTCCCAACGAAACCCAGACAATGCTGGGTATTTACACTCATCGTTATATAAAGCAGTTGGCTAGATGAATATTGAGTGATAGTAGTAAAAAATGAAGGGATGTATGTATTCGCTTCTGGGGACTGTGATCCATAATACAAATGTTAAAAGTAGTAGGTTTGAAATGATGTTGTAGAAGGAGTGACAGAAGAAACAGAGAGAGTAGCTATCAGATACTGCATTTCAACTCCCATTATTTCAAAATTGACTATACTGGTTAGAGCTGCTGGGAATTGGCATCCAGAACATGAGGGGGGCATGCATACTCCAGAAATGCCGCAGGGAATAGGAAAGGGCCAGTTAGCTTTGCACAGGATAGGGATATATCGATTTCAATAGAAGCTATGTTTCTGTTGCTAGTGGAAGTTCAAATTCTATTATCTGTCTTTTATTGCTCTTTGTTCATAGTCCTCATATGGCCAGTAAGTGGAGTGGATTTAGATGGCACTGATATCCCTCAATATCACTTTAAGTAACAGCATCTTATGTTGTAGGTCATGTTTTTCCTGTATGACTTTGAACATTTTGACTGATGAAGAAACCTGTGGGGCTTCAAAAGCTTGCATAATGTGTTTCATGCTTTAGAGTTGACTCAAATGAGAGATAGCTGCTACTGGATTTTTGGCTTTAGTTGTATTTGGTGCATGGCACATATTTTTGATAGGGAATAAGGTGCATATGAAGAGACGAATATACAGAATTTACATAAACCTTTGAAAATTCAAAGGAGCTGAAATAGAATAAACACTCTTTTGTGGAAGAACAGTGGTGTGTATTTAAATATTGATAACTGTATCGGAGCATTAAAACAAACATGTAAATAGCTAGGAACCTAGCTAGGTGGCAAATTTGACTCTTTTCCAAGAAATCAAGCAGGGAAATGTTGAAAACATGATAAAAACCAGTGTTCAAATCCATATGCAACCTTTCAAATCCATATGCAACCATGAAGCTTCTTTGATGAGTTTATGTTGGTCGCCTTTGCATGTACTGCATGGTACTACTCTTGAGTATGCATAAGCCAAGTTAGAAATGGCTTTTGTACTTTAGAACTCCAGTACCTGTTTACAAGATTATATTTTCTTTTTTTAAAACCTTTCAATTCTATGATAAATGATGTCAAGAATTGAAAGTTATTGTAACATATTGTAAAAGGCAAAGCTTGGAGTAATTCCAGGTTCAGGTAAAGGTAAAGGTTTCCCTTGACGTTAAGTCCAGTCGTTTCCAACTCTGGGGGTTGGTGCTCATCTCCATTTCTAAGCCGAAGAGCCTGCGTTGTCTGTAGACACCTCCAAGGTCATGTGGCCGGCATGACTGTATGGAGCGCCGTTACCTTCCTTCCGGAGCGGTACCTATTGATCTACTCACATTTGCATGTTTTTGAACAGCTAGGTTGGCAGAAGCTGGAGCTAACAGTGGGTGCTCACTCCGCTCCCTGGATTCGAACCTGCAACCTTTCGGTCCAGGTTCAAGGAAGCCTAAATAAACCATTAAAGCAATATAACTGAGTTAGCTTTTTCATGTTGAAAATTCTTTTCTGGCTGTAGTTAAACCGGAGTGCTTTGTGTTAGGATAGTGTAGTCCCAATCTAAAAGTTCTGTCTCTGAAATAATACTGTTTCTGTACAGTAATAATATTCCAAATCCATAACGGGCATTTGTCTGGATATGTCTAACCTGACCGCAGTGAATCACTTGGTTCCACAAAAGTACTTGTAGCAAACCCTTAATGCCACTCAAAGGTTGCATCTTCCTGTCTTCCATTATATTCCTTGGTGTGATGTCCTTCTTGATAGTAATATATGAATGAGGAGAGTGATAAACTAGAATTCACCCCTCAAGGCTATCTGGAATGTGTTTCATGTCATAACCGTGACAACCATATGTGATGGAAGTCTGACCTCTAGAGCACCTTGGTGAGGATAAGGTAAGGAAAAATCGCAGAACAAACAATTAGAACTAACACACCGTGAACTCTGTTCTTCAGCAGTGAAATGCTTCCAAAATGTATCAGGGATTTTTTCCCCTTTCACTAGCCTCAGCCTTTTTTCAAAAATTCTATTTTGGTGAACAAAATTACCAATTTGTGCTTTTTAAAACGTGTGGCTTGTCTGATTTGTGCTTTGATTTGTGCTGATTTGTGCTTAACCATTCACACATGCTCATTAAGATTCCAAAGGCAGCTGCTTTTTAACCTTGCCTGCTGTAAGGACGCACATGTCTATCTAGTCATCCCTTTACATGGTTATGGCTTTTGTAAATTTGATTATTCACAGATTTGATTAAAGTGTTTTCTCTAGGAATTCCTAGGTTCCCTAGTGGGACTTGTATGAACAACTTCTTCCAGTCATACAGGAGAACACCTCTCTAGCAATGTCTAGGTTCTCAATTGCTATTCTATGGTCAACTTCCAGCAAAAGTTGACCATAGGATCATGCTGGAAAAAGTAGAAATTTCTGGAAAGGTGTTCTCTCAAATAAAAAAGTAATTTCTTTATTGCCCGTTTTTCACTTTCATTGAGGTCCTGTGATCTAGGCCCAGCAAATGTGGAGGGCTGACTGTAGTTAGATCAGCTAGAATGGAATCCTACTCTTTCCCTGATCAAGCTTTATTGGTTGCTCCACACATGTATCTGCAACCCCAACAGTTTGTGTTTCTCCAGTCCTAGGCAGAGGACCAGGAGACTGGGGAAACATAATAAAAGGAAGCTTCTTTGTCAGAGGGCTTGTTAACTGATGTATGCTTAAACAAAAGCAGAAAAAAGAATGGCGTATATTTCTGTAAATAAGCTACCAGTTGGATGAATATTGATTTGTATTCTGTAGTCTTTCTACATTGTATATACTTACACAGAGAAAGTTTACTACAGTGATCTATGTCTACCATCTAAATAGATATAACTAGCTGTGGCTGAATATAGACTTACTTGTCCTAACATAATGTTTAACATGAGGAGAACCTTATTATATTTCATTTAGTCAAGTTGTGAGATCTCGAAAAGGTACAGTTCTGGAAGGCATCAAACCAACATATGAGAAGATTCTCACTTTAAAATTAAATTGTATTTCACATTATTAGTTCAATAAATAAGATTTTTGCTTATTAATGTGTCAGTTGTCTTCCAAATGTGTTTACTGGCACACTGTTTTTACACATGGGTTACAGTAGCGCCATATTGGGGAGATGTGTTTCAATTTGGTCCCTTCTGAAGTGCAAAGGATGGGATACACAGCATCCCCAAACTTCAGTATTTATTTATTTACAGTATTTATATCCCACCCTTCTCACCCCGAAGGGGATTCAGTGCGGATCACAATGTACATATACATGGCAAACATTCAATGCCATTAGACATAAAACACACACAGACAGAGACACAGAGGCTATTTAACATTCTCAGCTTCTGGCTTCGTGAGGGTATGCTCGATTCCGGCCACAGGAGGTGCTGCTGCTTCATAATCCACTGTGATGCTGAGTCCTTGATGGAGTATTTACTCCATCAGCATGCACGCTCTGGACATTTTTATGGTGACGTAAATTAGTCTAAGTGGTCCCTAAATTTTCTACTTGACAGATGCAACTGTCTTTCGGGTTGCTTAGGTAAACAAAGAGCTGGGGCTATTTAATGGTCCGGCATTCAATCCAACCTGGGCTTCGAACTCATGACCTCTCTGTCAGTAGTGATTTATTGCAGTTGGCTACTAACCAGCTGTGCCACAGCCCGGCCCAGTAATGTTGATCTTGAAGACTACTATGCTATTACACAGCAAATAATGTACATAGGTACCTATGATACCAATGAGAACTCCATCTGACAGAAGAACAGAATCAATTCAATTACCAAATTACTGAAAAGTAATGCTTATTATGAAGGATGATTTTGAGATGGCTGGGAGAAGCAATGCGCTCACTAATGGGTTAATTCCTGTATGCCATCTGACATGATAAGAGTCTGTGTTCTTTCCCGGTCAACATTATTAAGACTTCTTCCTTTCCCCAGGAGTTTCATTATCAAGCCCTACCCAACTAATCACTGCACCAATTTATCTTAATATATACAGGGGGATATGGGTTACTAATCCCAGAATCGCACTTCATGGTTCTCAAGATGACATGGCAGAATCAATTCACTCAATAATGGAACTTTCCCAAACCCCTTTATAAGAGTGAGCTATCCGTCAAGATACGACTTCCTGAAATACTGATCACCCAAATGCTGCTTTGGCAGATCTGTACTTACCTTATTCATAATGCCTTACAAAAGTTATCCATTTGCCTTACTGAAAATAATGTTACTGCATAACTAATACTGGAAGCTGTCAATCTCGTTGAATGCTGCTAGAAATTGTGTGATCTGGATTTCTTGACCAGATCATAATATAAACGAATACAACCTTGAATCCACCTAGATAGTACAGTTTTTGATGCCTTTTGACCTAAAGTATATGGATTGAATAACATAAAGCTTCAGATTTTTGAATTGTGATGTCCTTTCTATATATACTGTGTCTGCCCTTTTCAAATCCAAAGTGTGCCATCTCTGCATCAGTGCACGCACTGGTTTGGGGCAGAAATCTGTCAAATGAATCCTCTCATTATATCCCTTTTTAGAAATATACTTTGGTTAAAAAATGTGCTCCAAAGACTGTATTCAACTATCTTGGTCAAACCTACGCAAACCTCAAGTAACTGACACAGCTGCCAACTCAGATATCCTTCTCACTGACGTAGCTCCTGAAAAATCAATAATAAGGATGCTTCCTTAATTGGTTCAAACGGTGAAATTGTTCGTGTATTCAATTCCAATTAGAAGACTTTTAACGGAAATCTGTGGAAAGTTGGGAAAAATTCTATGGATGCACTTGTCAAAAATCTCTTCACGTGAGGATATTCCAACAAGAGAACTCCTTTCAATTTAAACCCAACAGATACTGTAGCCACCTGATGCTTCAAAGTACCAGGTCTCAGAAACCTCAATCATATGTGGTCCACATGAACCCTTTGTGAACTCCACCATTGGACAATTGTCTTCCTAAGTTCTACTGTATATATTTTGGGTTTGACTGATGGCTTGAAGCCAAATACGTTTTACTTCCTTCCTTTGAACAACTCCATTTTTTCTAATGATCTCAAAGTCCAAACTGTAAAACTTAACCAATTCAGATTTGGATAAAATATTCACTCTTGCCACAACAGATCTGGACATCTCAATAAACTTATATTTGAATTAATAGTGGGAACCATGGACATCTGGGTCAATATGAGGCTATCAAAAAGACACATGTGCTTTCTTGCTGTATTTTTATATTATTTTGACTCAACTTACAAATAGAGCAATAGATAGTTCTTTTTTATTTTTATAAGAAGAGATAAGACAGCAGAGCATCAAGACATACTACCCAAAGCAAACAGAGGGAACTCCAGGATTACCTGAAGGTCTACCTGAAGAAGGTTGCCGAAACTGGATGCATATCCGGGAGACCAGTCGTATCAACCAGATTTAATTGACCACATTATCTCCGGGATCCATATACTGTATAGACTCTGGAATCCACCAATATACTCCTTTAACCAGGGAGTTATCCTTCTTTGTTACTATTGACACGGAACGTTGATTTACTTTGAATGATTGATTTTGAAGAATAGTGTTACAAACCTTGAGAATATTATCAAGACTTTAATAAGACTACTTTGTGTACCAATAATTATATACGTTAGAATTGGACATTGAATTATATGTGGTTTGTTATATTGTTACTGATACTATACATAAGTCTACCATTATTCATTGTGTAAACGATAGGAATGGAGTTACGGTCAATCATCAGGTTTATTTAAACCCAATTTAGATTTGAGACAATTTTGAATCATATGTATTTACCTGTACAGTTGGAATATATAAACTGATACTACAATCATAATATATGTGACTATATCACTATAGAAGTATATAACTATAACATAACTTACTTTATATTATATCATATACCATACTTTTCCTTTTTTCCTTTTTGCTGTATATAATAGACATCTGTGCATATAGCCACTGCTGACATTGGCATCTAATATCTGACTCTAAACCCCTTTTCCTCCACCAGAAAAATGATTGCTTCTTCCAATCTCCTTTTAGTCAGTATAGTAACACCCTGTTTTTTTCCCCTCACTTTTCTACACTAAATTTGCAAGGCTTGCTCCAAATAGCAACCCACTTTTATACTATACATAAGCTAAGTTATTCCATATCTGGTCTGCCTTCTAATGACGCAGATAACTTCACTACTGAAATATTATCTTGAGAACTGCACATGCCTATTCACTGTGCCCCACCAAAACATCATTTGTCCACATTACCCTTTCCTGATAAACTGAAGGAAATGGTTAATGATGCCTCATGTTGTACAAATATTCAAGTTATACTTTCAGACTAAGATGCATGTCTGCACACTATTTTGTACAAAAGCTACAGCTATTCTAATTTTGAATTTACTTCAATTAAAAACTCAAATAGTCATGGCTCTTCAAGCATCCTGTCACTGTTGGTGATTATTCCATAACAATTAGTAGTTTCAAAATACATAAAATTAGTTCAATATTCCCACATTTAGTGGGCTTTTAATCAATGCTTTGCATTAGCATCTTTGAAACAAATTTTGGGGTATGAATATTTTCTTCATAATACTGTCATGTTATTTGAATATGAATTGAGCAAAGCTGCATACTTGCTGTAACTGGGAATTCATTTCCCTTTCCAGAAGTCTTTAAAATGTGAATTTAAGCGTTACTGGCACAATAAAATAAGACTGATAAGCAGCTATTGCATTTGGATATCCAATACTTTATTATTCATGCTAAGAACAAAATACATAAAATTTAAATTATTTTGACAACTATTCCACGTAAACAAAGTAACATGCAGCACTGTTTCCCATTAAAGATTTTCTTTCTATTACTGGTAGTTACACATACAAAATATGTACTCATTTATTCAAGCATCTTCAACTGAATGAACAAGTTCCACATTCTGCAGACTTCGTTCATAATTACAGTAGTAAGTGTAAAGTGCCAACACAGCAAAATATCTGTTCATCGAACTTGGAATTCCTAAAGTAGTGAAATGAAGTTCTCTTCTTGATTTATAATGCTTGGAATAAGACATGTCTCCAATTCTTTCTGCTTCTGGAGAAGACCCTGGAAAGATAAATGACATGACTTTCATAAAAGTCTTGAAACTGTTCTAATTAGTAATCAGCATATCCTGAGTGGAAAAAAGTGGTGAAGATGTCATAATTATATTCTCCTTATAACATGGAAGAAAACTCATCAGATGAGGATGAACCTGGTGCTGCATTCTGTCTGAAAATAAGTCTCTTGGCATGTAGAGAATAATGTGAAAGTGGGAACATAATGTCAAGAAATTGAAAGTTGGCAGCTACATTTACCTAAAAATCCTTTTACCAATGTTACAGTTTATGCTGTTAGAACAGTGTCACATACAAAAAAACATTGAATCAACTCTTCAAACTTCAAAAAAGATGAACCAAAGATGTTGGGAATCCATAAATCGGAAACAAATTCCTATATAAATATTTAGTGAAGGAAAATCAACACTTTATGAATAAAGAGCTCGTCCTTAAATTAGTTGAGTATGTTCAAGAGAAAATCCTATTTTCATGCCAAATTTTATGATTTTTCCTGCAGCAGTCATGAAAAAGGATGTCGTATCAGCACTCTTTGAAATATATCAAAAGCAGGAGGAAAATAACTTAAGCAAAGACCATTGGGTGCACCATACCGGGCACTACACAGTATTAGGTACCTTGGGAAGTCTGACTTGGCCATGGTAGTCCATGCTCTGGTTACATCCAAATAGACTACTGCCAACGCGCTCTACTTAGGGTTGATTTTGAAGACTGCTCGGAAGCTTCCAATGGGCAGCAGCCAAATTGCTTACTGGAGCAGAGTACAGGGAGCATACAACCCCCTGATATGTCAGCTCCACTGGCCGCCAATCTGCTACTGAGCTCAATTCAAAGTGCTGGCGTTAGCCTATAAAACCCTTAATGGTTCTGGTCTAGCTTACCTGTCTGAACGTATCTTCCTCTATGAACCATCTCAAAATTTGAGATTGTCTGGGGAGGCCCTGCTCGATCCCACCTTCCTCACAGGCGACATTGGCGGGGATGAGAGACAGGGCCTTCTCAGTGGTGGCCACTCAGCTATGGAATTTCCTCCCCAGGGATATTAGATCAGATCTAATAATAATAAGATCCCTCCTGATCTTCTGCAAGAGACTGAAAGTGTATCTTTGTGACCAAGCCTTTGGAGAATTGGTGCATTAGACATATATGGAATGAATGGTCCAGATTATGCTTATGGATTACGTGTTTAATTGTGATTAATTGTGAATGTACTGCTTTTAAATATTTTAAATGTTTTAATTTATTTTATAATTCTCTTTTAATATCCATTTGAATTGTACAATGTTTTTAAGGCATCAGATAGATGCCTATGTGTAAAGCCGTCTTGAGTCCTCCGGGGTTGAGAAAGACGGGGTAGAAATGTCATAAATAAATAGAAACAAATCTTCTAGCAAGTTTACCATCAGAAGAGATAGCAAACACACTGAAGGTTGGGATTTCATTTTCATTTTTCTTCTTCCACATTAAACATTTCCTGGATTTGAATAGAGATGTCTGCTGATTGTAGGACATAAAGCTTTTTCTCAAATGTAACATTTTTGTAATACACAATTGAAAGGAATATATTGAATTAAATCCAAAGAATAGCCAGTAGACGAAAGCAACCACTACTAGTAATGTTCTATAAAATTTAAGGGTAATCTTCATATCTGGTTCAGAGAAAGATGTCTTTGGATCAAACTCGCTATCCTTTTAGTTTCTCAATCTCAATTTCCTGCCATATCTTGTCATGCTTATCCTACCTATCCAGCAAAATCCACTACACACACACACACAAACAAAAACAACCAAAAGTTGGAAGGATAGAAACAGCCCAACTTCCATTCCAATGACAGTCCAGCTACTTTCTGGAGGGAAAACAGATCTCACATAATGTGTGTAAGTTTGATTAAATTAAGAATCTGCTGTCTAATACCTCTGAAGATAAGCAATGGACTTGAAAATTCCACCATGTAGTGCTTAAAACATTTGCACAATGTTAGATTTTGGTCACTGCTATCATAAGTTGTGCATATTTCCTGTTAGAATTATCAATTTTGAACACAGCACATGATTCCAGATGGAATAGAATGACTCAATTTGCATATTCTATAGTTCCAGTGTGGTGTAGTAGTTTGACGATGACTCTGGAGACCTGAGTTTGAATCCCACTTCAGTCATGGAAGCCCCCTCGATGGCCTTGGGCAAGTCACACTCAACCTCAAAAGTAGGCAATGGCAAACTCCCATGAATAAATTGTGCCAATAGAACCCTGTAATAAGGTTAACATAAGTCGGAAATGACTTGAGGGCACACAACGTAATACTCTATGGCCTTTTCATATAAGATCCCATTTCAAAGGCTAAACATTTTCTCCTTTGCTCCAAGAGTATTAACAGTACAATCCTATATGATCTAACTTAGTTTTTAATATCTGTACAATTCAAATTTATTACCTGTTTTTATATCTCTTTCTATGCTCTTCACATAGAAGAGCAGCCAAATAATATAAGCACAAATTCAACATCTATCCTAAAAACTAAAAGGTGTTCTTCACGGTACCACAGAGAATTGACTATATTCATGGCTGGAATGAGGATTGTGTTTTAAATATGTCAAAAACGAAGAAAGGCAAACTCATAATCAATACAGATACCCTCTACTGCCATTTCTATACAGACTTACAAGAATATCCTCACTAGAACTGACAGAATCTTGTAAATAGTTTGTCAAATATTGAAAGACACACTATACAAGCTATATAAGGACAAGGACCAAAGTAGCAATAAATCATGAGACAGGATCAAAAACTAAGAGTTCTAGGGCCCAAATGACTTTACACATAAGATCTGGCACTGGAAATAGAATAAGGTTGATCATCTAAGGCAGTAGATGTTGGGAGTCAATGGTCACAGGCTGCTGGATGATGCAACTGAACCTGCTGTCTCCAGGTTTGGTGCTGAGCGCTGTTCTCTTGTTTATACTGAAGTACAATTCAACTGCCAGACAAATAAAAAACTATTGGCTTAGCCATAATTCGTACTTGGTGAAAACATACAAAAGAAGTATTGAAGCAATACCTTCTTGAATACTTTTGACCACATTTTTATATAGCAGGGATGGATTGCTTTGTCTCATTGTCCCCACACAAATGTTTGCAAAAGTATTTGCCAGAGAGTGGTGCAATGGTTTGCTTGTTGGACTATGACTGGAGTCCAGGAGTCTGCTTGGCCCTGAAAATCCATGGAGCGATCTTGGACAAGTCAAAGAAGGCAAAGGCAAAGCCCCCTCTGAACAAATCTTACTAAGAAAACCCTGTGATAGGCTTGCTTTAGGGTTTCTACAAATCAAAAACAACTTGAAGGCACACAACAAGGTATTTTTCATATATAGACTCACCCATTACTACCCATCTTTATTAGAGACACCTATGCAACCTCTTTCTTGAATGTCAGTTTTCTAGATGCTCATAACAAAAAATTATCTAATATCAGCCAACACAAAAAAGGACCGAAGAAAATGGTTTTGTGCTCTATAAAAAAGAATAGTTATGGAGGTCAATCCAGGTCACTTGACTGCATCCAAATATATAAAAAACGAGAGCAGAACAGAACAATTAAAAGATTGGGAAGAAAAATGTGGTTCCTTTCCTGCTTCTCCCAATATGGAAACTCCTCTAAGAATCTGAACAGATAACTGTATGTCATTCAAAACAGATCTAGAACCAAGCCTGCTCTGAAGTGGCTTGTCCTACATTGGAAGTTAGCTGTGAAAGCAGGGAGACCCAATAAGGACACATATATTATGTAAGCGTAGTACTGAAAAGGGAGATTTGCGTTCCGTGGCATTGTAATTTCCATACAAGAATACACTCAGCCCCTCTGTATCCAAGGGCTCTGCATCTATTTCAACTATTCTGATATTTGTTGGAAAATAAACTTTGTCAAGAGTACGAAGTCCCAACAAATTCCTCACTTGCCTTACAGGTAATATTATTGTCCAGGAGGTAGAAGAAGTAACAAGGGGATCAGCTATTCTGGATCTGATCCTAACCAATACTGAGGGCCTGGTGAATGGAGTGGAAGTGGTGGGATCCTTAGGTGGGAGTGACCATGTGCTCCTGGAGTTTGTGATATAGAGAAAAGGGAAAATGAAGAGAAGTCAGACATGCATCCTAGATTTTAGGAGAGCTGACTTCAGTAAACTTAGTGAAATACCGAGTGATCCAATGGATAGGAATTCCTAAAGAGAAGAGAGTTAATGATGGATGGGAGCTTCTTAAAAGTGAGATACTGAAACACAAATGCGAACAGTTCCAACAAGGAGGGAAAAAAAAGAAAAGAAACCAGAATGGGTGTCCAAAGAACTTTCAACTGAGTTAGGATTTAAAAGGGACATGTACAAGAAATGGAAAGGGGAGGAGGAATCACCAAAGATGAATTCAAATGAACCAACACAAGCTTGACCTCATTTTGCACTTTAGCCTTTCAGACAGGGGAAAGGTCTGAAAGGCTAAAGTGCAAAATGAGCTCAAGCTTGCTAGAGAAATTAAAAAAAAACAATAAAAATGGATTCTTTGGTTATGTCAGGAAAAGAAAGAACAAGGAAAAGGCAGTGTTTCTGCATGGAGAAGGTGATGAAATGCTAATGGAATAGGGAAAGGGCAGAGCTGCTCAACCCCTTGTTTGCCTCTGGCTTCTCCCAAAATGAGATCAGTGTTCAACCTAAGCAAAATGGAGTGGAAGAGATAATAGGGAATATGCAACCCAAAACAGGTAAAGAAGTAATCCAGGAATACCTGGCCATTCTAAATGAATTCAAATCACCAGGGCCAGATGAACGACAGCCAAGAGTATTAAAGGAACTAGCAGAAGTCATTTCAGAACCATTGGCAATAATCTTTGAGAATTCTTGAAAACAGAAGTCCCAGCAGATTGGAGGAGGGCAAATGTCCCTATCTTAAAGAAGGGAAAAAAGAGCACCCAAGTAATTATGACCCAGTTAACTTGACATCAATACTGGGAAAGATTCTGGAGCAGATCATTAAGAAGACAGTCTGTAATCACTTAGAAAATGTTGTGATTACTAAAAGTCAACATGGATTTCTCAAAAACAAGTCATGCCAGACTAATCTTATCCTTTTTTCCAGATAGTTACAAGCTTAGTAGATGCAGGGAATGTGCATGTAGCATATCTTGATTTCAGTAAGGGCTTCGACAAAGTTCCTCATGATCTTCTTGCAACAAACTAGTAAAATGTAGGCTAAACAGTATTACTGTTAGGTAGATTTGTAATTGGTTAAAGAACCAAAGCCAAAGATTGTTCACAAATGGTTCATCTTCAACCTGGAAAGAAGTGACAAGTAGGCTTCAGTCTTGGGCCTAGTACTGTTCAACGTCTTTATCAATGACTTGGGTGTGCTTATCAAGTTTTCAGATCACACCAAATTGGGAGGGGTAGCTATTACTCCAGAAGACAGGATCAGAATTTAAAATGATTTTAACAGAGTTGGGCCAAAATTAACAAAATGAATTTCAACAAGGACAAATGTAAGATACTTCACTTAGGCAGAAAAAAAATGAAATGCAAAGATAAAGGATGGGTGATGTCTGGCTCAACAATAGTACATCTGGAAAGGATCTTTGAGTTTTAGAGGACAACAAGTTGAACATGAGCAGCGTGATACAGCAGCTAAAAAAGCCAATGGGATTCTTGGCTGCATCAAAAGGAGTACAAAAAGGAGTACAGTGTTGAATCAAGGGAAGTCACAGTGCCTCTCTATTCTGCTTTGGTCAGATCTCAGCTGGAACACTGTGTCCAATTCTGGGCATCACAGTTTTAAGTGATATTGACAAGCTTGAAGTATCCAGAGGAGGGAAGCTAAAATGATCAAGGGTCTGGAGACCATACCCTATGAGGAGCATCTTAAAGAGCTGGGTTTTTTTAGCCTGAAGAAGAGAAGGTTGGGAGAGGATACATGATCGCATGTTTAAATATTTGAAAGGGTGTCATAAGGAAGAGGGAACAGGCTTGTTTTCTGCTGACCCTAAACCGATGTCTGTCAGCTGTGATGGCCTGGATGAGGATGAACAAATTGACATTGAATCCTGACAAGACAGAGGCATTCCTGGTAAGTCGCAGGGCCAATCAGAGTATAGGGTTGCAACCTGTGCTAGATGGGGTCACACTCACCCTGAAAGCACAGGTCTGCAGTTTGAAGGTCCTCCTGGACTCAGCACTGATCCTGGAGGCCCAGGTGTCGGCAGTGTCCAGGAGGCCCCTTGCACAGCTAAAGCTCATACGCCAGCTGTGCCCATACCTTGAAAAGCCTGACTTGGCCATGGTGGTACATGCCTTAGTCACATCCATATTCGATTACTGCATTGTGCTCTACATGGGGCTGCCCCTGAAGAGTGTTCTGAAAGTTCCAACTGGTTCAAAGGTCAACTGCCAGATTGCTTACAGGAGCTGGGTATAGGGAAAGAACTACCCCTCTTCTAAAACAACTGCACTGACTACCAATTTGTTTCCAGGCGCAATTTAAGGTGCTGACTTTAGCCTATAAAGTCCTAAATGGTTTGGACCCAGCCTACTTACTGGACCGCATCTCCTCCTACAAGCCCCCACGACCCCTGAGGTAATCACTGGCCTATATTTGTTTGACTAAGTGTGACCCAGTGCTGGTTTCTTTAACAGTGATCTTACTACTGCCTCTTTGACTCTGATTGGCATTATGTCTTGAGTCAAGGAGGCATTCACCAGCACCTTCACCCATTCCACCAGTCCCCCCCCCCCCCAACACTGCCTATTTTATAAGCCAGTATTGGCAAGGGTCCAGATAACAAGTGGTCAATTTCATTCTTCCCAAGATCTTGTCCAAATCCTTAGGCCGAACAAGTTGAAAGGATTCCATTGAACAAGGACAAGCAGATGCCTCAGTTATATCTACGGAGACTGCATTAATACTGGCATCTAAGTTGGAGCGGATCAGAGTGAAGATCCGCAAAGAACCTAGCAAACTCCTCACAATGAGTTGCCGATTGGTTAGGGATCCCTGGCTGAGCAGGATTTAAAAGTCCTCTGACCACTCGAGACAGCTCTTGGGCAGTTCATTGCGGATGTAATGTTGGCAATAAACTTTTTTTCTGCCACCTTCATTGCCGAGGAGTAGGCTCTTAAATAAGCTCTAGACTGTGTTCGGTAGGACTTGCTGCATATAGTACACCAACGCTGCTCTAATCTCCATTTCACTTGCTTCATCACCGCTAGCTCCCCGGTATACCAGGGAGCGAATTTGGCTATGATGTGAAAGATGTTCGCGGAGCGATTGTGTCAACTGCCCTGGCCACCTCCATGTTCCAGATGTCTGCCAGAGCTTCGACAGAATCACCTACTGAAGTGGCAGGAAAATCCCCAAGATCCGTCAGGAATCCATCAAGATCCATAAGTCTCCTGAGGTGGACCTTCTTAATCGTTCCTTCACCCCTGCAGAGGTTTAGAGCCCCAGTGAGTCTAAATCTGACCAGGTAGTGATTGGTCCATGACAAAGGAACTGTGGACAGTTCCTCCACAATACCGTCACTACCATCCCGTCCTGAACAGAAGATCAAGTCTAGAGTTTGACTAGCACTATGGTTGAGGCCAGAAACTATATGGGACAGACCCCTGGTTGCCATGGCGACCATGAAGTCCTGAACTGCTCCCGACAGAGCGGTCTCAGCATGGATGTTGAAGTCCCCCAGCACTAATAGCTGTTGGGACTTCAACACCAGACCTGAGACCATCCTGGCTAGCTCAGTGGGGAGGCTGTTGAGCAGCAGGGTGGACGGTACACCAGCAGAATCTGTGTTCTGTCCTGGCTGCTCGCCCTTAGGTATACACATTCAAATGTGGCTGACTGTGGGACAGAACACCTGACCAGGTGGATGGAATCTTGATAGACCACTGCAACTCCTCCTCCCCATGTCTTGCCTGCTGCTGCATACTGATGACAGCTTTATTATACCCTATCACCATCTCCTAGAAGGATTCATGGCTGCTTACAGCAGCACATACAAGTGCCATAACACATAAATAAAGGTAAAACAACACATTACCCAATTTAAAAATCAACGTAAACACAGTACTAATTACCTATTAAATGCATAGTACTGCTCTCAGCCGCAGCACAATTCAACCATTAAAGTGTTAGTGTCAGTATTAAATAGTTTTGTCCTTAGATTAGCAGATGTCTTATTCATTTCCAAATGCCTGCCTGAAAAGCCACATTTTCAAGTCCTTGCGAAAACATTGTAATGTGGGGGCAAGCCTAATATCCCTGGGGAGGGTTTCCAAAGCTGAGGGGCCACCACCGAGAAGGACATCTCTCTCGTCCCTACCAGCCGCAGTTGAGATAGAGTTGGAACTAAGAGAAGGGCCTCCTCTGCAGATCTTAGAAGCCGCGCGAGTTCACATGGGGAGATGCGGTCACATAGATAGGTTGGACCTGAACTGTGTAGGGCTTTGTAGGTAATAACCTACACTTTGAATTGGGACTGGAAACTTGTTGGCAGCCAGTGGAGCTGCTTCAATAGTGGTGTAGTGTGTTCCTTATAGCTGGTTCTCATTAGTAATCTGGCTACCAATCTTTGCACTAATTGAAGTTTCGGAGCCATCTTCAAAGGCAGCCCCACATAGAGCGCATTGCCGTAGTCCATTCTAGATGTAAGTAAGGCGTTGACCACTGTGACCAAGTCAGGCTTTTTGTGGTACAGTCACAGCTGGCACACAAATTTTAACTGTGAACGCCCTCCCAGCCACCGCTGACACCCAAGCTTTAAACGTCAGCGGCAAGTCCAGGAGGACCCCCAGACTGTGGACCTGTGTTTTCAGGGGAAGTGTATCCCCATTGAACATAGATTGCCACTCTATACCCCGATCAGCCTCGTGACTGACCAGGAGGGTCTCTGTCCTGTTTGGTTTTAGCTTCAGCTTGTTAGCCCTCATCCAGTCCATCACAGCTACCAGGCACCAGTCCAGGAACCGGGGAGCTTCCTTGGATTGTGGTGGAAAAGAGTAGTAGAGTTGTGTGTCATCTGCGTAGAGATGACACCCAACTCCAAAACTCTGGATAATCTCAGTGGTTACATGTAGATGTTGAAAAGCATCAGCGATAGAATTGAACTTTGTGAGACCCCAGAGGTCAATGGCCAGGGGTCCAAGCAGGTTTCCCTCAGCAATACCATCTGGGTATGATCCTCCAGGGAGGAGCAGAGCCATTGCAGAGCAGTGCCCCCAACACCCATTTCACAGAGCTGACCTAGAAGGATACCATGGTCAATGGTATCGAAAGCCGCTGAGAGATCCAAGAGATCCAGTAGGGACACACTCCCCCTATCTAGTTCCCTACTGAGGTCATCCACCGAGGCGACCATAGCTGTCTCCGTTCTGTGGCCAGGCCTAAAACCAGACTGTGAAGGATCAAGATAATCAGCTTCATCTGAGAATCCCTGGAGCTGAGAAGATGCAAATTTCTACCAGTCTCCTGAATGTAGATGTGAATTTCTACCAGTCTTCTGAATTGATTAATTATACAACTCTAGGTAAACATAAAATCTCCCTTGGAAATAATATTCTTGCAAACAATGTTTACATTCTCAATTTTTTAAATCTTTAGATCAACAATTATCGATATTAGGTCTTCAACAAAGCTTAAAAATGACATCACTGAAGAACACTAAATCAATAAGTAGTGATTTTATATTCACAGGATTTAAAATTGCTTGGAGTCGGCTTCAGCCTTTCCTAAATAGGAATACCTTGGTCTGAATAATTTGTCCATTGGTAACATCCTATTTATATTATTATGATGTGCTCCATATATATGGACTTGCCCTTGGAAAAAAGCATGGAAACAGTAATTAATGAAACATGGAGATTGCTGTCAGGATTATTATATAGAAACCATATACACTGGTTTGATAAGAACTATACTGGCTGCCAATATGGTTCTGGTACAAGTACAAGAAAGCCATTATGATGTTTAAAGTTCTAAATGTTCTGTGACATTATTACTTGAAGAAATGCTTTTCTATCCACATGAACACTGAGAAGCCAGCATGGTGTATTGGTCTGAGCATTGAACTATGACTCTACTAACTTAAAAAACTGAGGGACTTCTGGTGCGGCATTATGGAGGCTGGCAGGTTGCTCTGAGAGCTCTCAGAGCGTCAGTCCCCTCAAGGTGTCTCCCCTTTGAGCCTCTATCTGCTATCACCAAGCCCATAGACCCCCAAACCGATGGTCAGGAGAGCTGCCCCCCCTCAAAATGGATCCAAGACCCGGATGAGGGGGTCACAGGGCAGTCCGAGATGTGGAGGGGAGAACCTGGACCCAAAAAAGGATTTCAGGGATAACAGCCATCCAATGCCGGATTTTAAAAATCAAGAACTGATGGAGTTGAAGAGGAGAACCGACTCAACTCAACAGAAACAGTAAATCTGGAGAAGATTCTTGCCCCTGTGGCCACATGAGATTCCCCATGCCAAAAAAAATCCCACCAAAACCAAGAAGGGAATCTAGGATTAATCTAGGATTAAAGAAATAAAAAGGGGGGATAAGAAAAGGAGAAGGGGAAAAAGGGATCCGGACAAAGGATTTATATATTTAGCTGACTGAACCAACAAAAAGGGATTAGAGGCACCATTGCAAGGTATTGAGAATGAGCTGACCTTGAAGCCAAAGTTGTTTTGTCTACCAAGCCATTCTTGTAAACAACCCTTGGTCCTTCTCCGAGACAGGCTGGAAAGGTTGGAAATATCCCACAACCCACTGAGAGACAGGAAGAGGATAGAGACGAGGTGGGCAGAAGAAGAAAAACCTGGACAAAGCAGAGCCCGCCATCTAGGAGCTGGGAAATCAAAGGAGGAGGGGCAGAGCGGGCAGTAGCCCACTCTGCGAGAACTGAAAGAAACAGGAAGAAGTGTGGAGGGAAGGGCAAGGACCGGGCAGAAGCCAAAGTAGGAGGGAAGAGAAATGAGGATTGAAGGACAGAAGGAGGAGGCCCTCAGAAAACAAGCGGTACTGGAAAAGAGGAACAGGGAACCAGGAAATAAAACCAGAAAGGGAATGTTGTGAGTAAAAGAGGGAGGACAGTCTTGAAGAACAGAAGATTGGAAACCTCAGACCTGACCTGAAAAGAGGGGAAGGAACAACAGAAGAAGTCTAAACGAAACTGGACCTGAAAGAAGACGTGGTAAGGAGGGCAGAGAGACTCCAAACGTCTGCAGCAGGGAGAGTGGGAGGCACGCGAGAAAGAAAATAATTGGGACTGAAGAAGAAGGAAGCTGTGGAAAGACTGGAGAGGCAAAGAAAAAAGCAGGACATGAAGCAGGGAGGTCAGGAAAAGCAGCAGACGAAAGGGCAGAGGTGAAGGGAGGTAGAGTACCTAAGAACTAAGGCAAGACTAAGGAAAACCTTCAAATAAATAAGGCACAAGGGGAAAAAACCCAAAAAACCAAGAGATAACATATTAGAGTTTTAGACTACAATACGTTTCAGACTACAATTGATTCATAAAGAACATATAGCATATGGTGCAGGAGATAGAAGATACAGGACATTGGACCTGTAAAAGAAATGCAACTGAACACAGTCTAACTCAATTTAAATCAAATCAAAACAAGTGTAAATTACTTTAATTTAACCTAAGTTTATTAAAGATATAATTTAATTTAAATATATAACAGCTTGCCTGAGATTACAGGCATATCCTCTACCCAACAACACTAAAAGACAGAAGATGACAACCCCAAAACTCAAAACAGGAAGAGAGGAAAGCTGAAGCAAGGAGAAACTCCTCCTGGATAGCCTGTCCTTAAAAGATCATAGAATCATAGAATAGTAGAGTTGGAAGAGACCTCAAGGGCCATCTAGTCCAACCCCCCGCTAAGAAGCAGGAAATCGCATTCAAAGCACCCCCGACAGATGGCCATCCAGCCTCTGCTTAAAAGCCTCCAAAGAAGGAGCCTCCACCACGGCCCGGGGGAGAGAGTTCCACTGCCGAACAGCCCTCACAGTGAGGAAGTTCTTCCTGATGTTCAGGTGGAATCTCCTTTCCTGTAGTTTGAAGCCATTGTTCCGTGTCCTAGTCTGCAGGGCAGCAGAAAATAAGCTTGCTCCCTCCTCCCTATGACTTCCCCTCACATATTTGTACATGGCTATCATGTCTCCTCTCAGCCTTCTCTTCTGCAGGCTAAACATGCCCAGCTCTTTAAGCCTCTCCTCATAGGGCTTGTTCTCCAGACCCTTAATCATTTTAGTTGCCCTCCTCTGGACGCTTTCCAGCTTGTCAGCATCTCCCTTCATCTGCGGTGCCCAAAACTGGACACAGTATTCCAGGTGTGGTCTGACCAAGGCAGAATAGAGGGGGAGCATGACTTCCCTGGATCTAGACGTTATTCCCCTATTGATGCAGGCCAAAATCCCATTGGCTTTTTTAGCTGCCGCATCACATTGTAGGCTCATGTTTAACTTGTGGTCCACGAGGACTCCAAGATCTTTTTCGCACACACTGCTGTCAAGCCAGGCGTCCCCCATTCTGTATCTTTGATTTCCATTTTTTCTGCCGAAGTGAAGTATCTTGCATTTGTCCCTGTTGAACTTCATTTTGTTAGTTTCGGCCCATCTCTCTAGTCTGTCAAGATCGTTTTGAATTCTGCTCCTGTCTTCTGGAGTGTTAGCTATCCCTCCCAGTTTGGTGTCATCTGCAAACTTGATGATCGTGCCTTCTAACCCTTCGTCTAAGTCGTTAATAAAGATGTTGAACAGAACCGGGCCCAGGACGGAGCCCTGCGGCACTCCACTTGTCACTTCTTATCACAGATGTGATATGAGAGATCCAAAAAATCTCTGAAAAACAGGGTATATACCAGAAAATCGCAGAAGACCAAAGACTGACCCTAAGGAAGGAACTAACAGAAGAAATGAATGCAATGAAAAGGGAAATCTCTATAGAACTAGGATAGATGAAGAAAGAGTTAGATGCTTTTAGACAAGAAATGAAAAATTACAAGACCGATAAACTGAAACTGGAGAAGGCACAAGAGAAAATAAATGCAAAAATGGAAATTATAGAACATAAAAATACTAAAATAGAACTCAAGTAAGACATGTTCGAGCAAAGGGAACTAGAATATCAGTTAAGATACAGAAACATACAAGAAGACTCCAAAGAAAACATCAAATTGTAACCATACTAACGGCTGAAACCCTGCAATTCTCGGAAGAGGAGGCGGATCAGAATATAGACCGAGTTTATCGCTTATCTACAGATTTTGCTAAGAGAATAATGTGGCCAGGGATGTGATTGTCCAATTTAGTAGGAAGAGATTCCGAGACGAAATATTGAAACATAACAATCAAAACCCATTGTGCTATAAGGGAGGGGGGGAGCGGGCTGTGGCGCAGCTGGCTAGTAACCAGCTGCAATAAATCACTACTGACCGAGAGGTCATGAGTTCGAAGCCCGGGTCGGGTTAAGCCCCCGACCATTAAATAGCCCGGCTTGCTGTTGACCTATGCAGCCCCGAAAGACAGTTGCACCTGTCAATTAGGGAAATTTAGGTACGCTTTATGCGGGAGGCTAATTTAACTAATTTACAACATCATAAAACTGCCAGCAAAACACGAGGAATGGAATGAGGAAGTACAGCCACTACTGAACAGGTAAGCAACAGCTCCCCCTGTGGCCGGAATCGTGAAACTGGAAAAAAATGTTAAATGCCTCTGTGTCTATCTATATATGTTGTTTGTCTGTTGGCATTGAATGTTTGCCATATATGTGTTCATTGTAATCCGCCCTGAGTCCCCTTCGGGGTGAGAAGGATGGAATATAAATACTGTAAATAAATAAATAAATAAACTCCCCTCCTCTATACTTGCTAGGAGTAGGAAATACCTGTTCCTCACTGAGGAACTCAAAAAATACCAAATAAGGTTCCGTTGGGAAAGAGGAGAGGGAATAATGGTTTCCTACACAAACAAAAAATATTGGCTAACCTCGGAATAACAAGGCTAATGAATTTTACAAAAAGGTCATGGAGAACACTACAGCATTGTACATACCAGGATCTATGGGCCCGACAAAGATTTAGGATGGAATCACCAGGAAAAGACAACCTACACTGGGGGAAAGTATTATCGAGTCTGGGCAAGGTGATGGAAGTAACAGAGGAAGATGGAGACCACAATTAAATGCCTATCCCATAATGTTAACAGTCTGGACTCACCCAATAAAAGGAAATGGCTATTTAACAGAATAAAAAAAGGAAATTACAACATAGTGGCGCTCCAAGAAACACACATTGCACAAAGGCACGTAGACATCTGAATCAAAAAATCTTAAGAAAGGAATTTTATGCATCAGCACCAGAAAAAAGGGGGGTAGTTATATATGTCAGCCCAAAAATTCAATCTCAGTTGTTGTTCAAAGATGACGAAGGAAGAATAACTGGAATACCAATAATAGTAGATAATCAAAGAACCTTGATATACAATATTTACGCCCCAAATGGGCCCAAATCTACATTTGTACAAAAACTAAATAAGTTGATTTCGGAAGAGGAATTCGACCATCTGTTGATATTTTAATGGCGTAATACATTGTCAATGGGACAAAAAGAGTGAAACTATAAGAAAAACACAAACGCAGGGCAACTACCTGCTACATTCACAAATCTACTCAACGACTTCAATCTCTAAGATGCTTGGAGAATCCATCATACCAGGGAAAAAGATTTCACTTTTTTCTCCATTAGGCACAGAACCTGGTCTAGAATTGACATGATTTGGACCACCCACATTTTGGCCACCAAGATCAACAAAATTAGGATTCTTCTGAGAATGGATTCAGACCATAGCCCTATTGAAATGATATACAAGCAGAAGGGTCGATCAAAAACTTGGAGATTAAATGATAATTTACTGAAAGAAGAAATATCCATAAATAAAAAGAGAGATATCTTGAAAGAATTCTTCCATTTCAATGAGACAGATGAAATCTCACCGCAAACAATCTGGGATACATGTATGGCAGTAATGAGGGGTCACCTTATTCAGCAGAATACCTTACAAAATAAAAATGATAAAATGAAGAAGATACTACAAGAAATAAACAATGCAGAAGATAGTCTGAAGAAGAACCTCCAAAACAATAAAATCATACAAGAGCTGGAAATTCTACAAAGACAAAGGATTTCGCTAGAAACAGAACAACTGGCCAAAAAATTAAAATACATAAAACAGTTCCACTTCCAGAACACCAGATTATTAACCAGAGCGAATTACAGGGTGCGGTCAACCCCCCTGTTCAAGGAGCTCCATTGGCTGCCGTTTATTTTCCAAGTCCAATTCAAGGTGCAGGTTATCACCTACAAAGCCCTAAACGGTTTGGGACCCACCTACCTTCATGATCGCATCTCCTCCTATGAACCTGCACGGTCTCTTCGTTCGTCAGGGGAGGCTCTCCTCTCGCTCCCACTACTTTCGCAATCGCGGTTAGTGGGGATGAGGGAGAGGGCCTTCTTTATTGTGGCTCCCCGGCTCTGGAACTTTCTCCCCAGGGAGATTAGGCAGGCCCCTACGCTCCTAACTTTTCGGAAGAGACTGAAAACTTGGCTCTTCCAACAGGCCTTTGGCAAATGATGGTCGCCCTCATGGTTAGGGACTGTCCTGTTGTTTACAACATCTCTGTAGCACTTTATTCTATTCCTTCAGTCAGACGTAGTTTCTGTGTTTATGCCTTCCCAAGCACCTTATCTGGATAACAGTTCCCGGTATCTACCTCCCCCCCAGTTTACATTCTACATTACTTTCTTTGGCCCAGTTAATTTTTAGGAGCCTACCCAGGTTTTTATCCAAGTATGTCTTACTGTAAATTTGATTTTAATATGTTTTATTGATTTGTTTTTATATTGTTGTGCTTTTTATACTGTCTGTATTCACCTGGGCCTGGGCCCATGTAAGCCGCCTCGGGTCCCTTCGGGGAGATGGAGGCGGGGTATAAAATAAAGTTGTTGTTATTATTATTATTATTATTATTATTATTATTATTATTATTATTATTATTATTATTATTATTACTATTATTATAAAATAGGAAATGGATGACTAGAAGAATCCAGAAAAAAAACAAATCGCAACATATTACCAAAATTTGTGACAGAAGCAAAGAATATGTATCAGATCATGACGTTGGCGACCAATTCAACAAATTTTATAAGGAATTATATACAAGAGATCAAATAAAGAAAGAGGATATAACACAATATTTTTGGGAAATAAAACTAGACAAAATTTTGTACTACTACAGAGAAATCCTAAACAAAGAAATTAGAGCTCAGGAAATTCAGAGAGTAATTTAAAAACTAGACACATCCAAAGCACCAGGCCCCGAGAGCTTTACAGCCCTTTTCTACAAGACATTCGAACCAGAACTCACCCCAAGATTAAGGAAAATCATGAACTTAGCACTGACAATGCAGAGAATCCCAGAGTCATGAACACAAGCAATTATAACAATGATTCATAAAGAAGACACAGAAACAACAGAAGTCAAAAATTACCACCCAATATCACAATTAAACATCGATTATAAATTATTCGCTAATGTATTGGCAAAAAGATTCAAATTCTTCTTACAGGAATGGATAAAAGAAGACCAAAGCAGCTTTTTACCGCAAAGACAAATGAAGGATAATATCAGAACTGTGTTAAACATTATAGAATATTATGAGAAGAACATCGACAAAGAATGCGTGCTAATAGCCCTAGATGCGGAAAAGGCCTTTGGTAACATCAACTCAGATTTCTTTTTGTTACTCATGGAAGAACTTGATATGGGCCACAATTTCATAAATGCCATAAAGACTTATATATAACAAACAAGAAGCTAAAATTATAATTAATAGCCAGATTTCTACCAGCCTTCAAATTCAAAAAGGAACTAGACAAGGCTGCCCTCTTTCCCCTTTGCTCTTTATAATGTCATTAGAAATTTTACTGAAGAAGATAAGAGATGATAAAAATTTAAGTGGAACTAGAATAAGAAAGGAATCATACAAGCTCCGTGCGTTCGCTAATGACGTAATATGTATAACTGAAAACCCCATAGAAAACATAGATAAATGGATGGAGAAGATAGAAGAATTTGGAAAATTAGCGGGCTTCAAAATAAACAAGAAAAAGACAAAGATACTGCCCAAAAATATAACAAAACTAAGGCAAAAAGAATTGGAGAATTCTACCAGAATACAAGTCACATCTAAAATAAAGTACCTGGGTATATATATAATGGTGTCAGGACCCAGGCTGCAGAGCACCAATAACCTTACACAGAGGCCAGAATCTATCTAATATCTTTATTATAGAAATATATAAAGTCAATAAAAACAAGTGAAGAATAAAGTTCAGAAGCAGACCTTCCAGATGAGGTCAAATATAGTCCAGAAATGTATTGTCCAATATAAGATATTAGAGTCCAAAGTTATAATCCACTTGACCAAAACACACACTTTGCCGAGCAATAGTGTGGGGAATGACAGAGTCTTTAAGGTCCAATGTAACTTGACAACTAGGCTAGAAAATAACTTGATTCTTGGCTAGATCAAAGGCTTGGAACGAGGCAAACACGAAACATGAATAGAGTCCAAGGAAGTCCGTGAAAACAAGGCAAGGCTGGAAACTTGATCCGGGAAACAAGGAATTGGGGTTACGAAGTCCACACACGATCTCTCTCCTCAAGCTGAACAATTGACTCCGCAAAGTTCCCCTTGCGAGCAGCACCTATATTGGGTCTCGTTTTCCCGCCGACAGAACACTTTCCCTAGAGAACGAGAAGCGAAACCCAACTCTGTCCAGATGCATGACTCCTTAGAATTTCCCAAGGGAAGCAGACCTAATCAGCTAATTGTTTGGCAGCGATTCTCAGGCTCCGGCGATTTGCCTCCCTGGCTCCCCTATCTCTATTATAATTGTCCCTCCGGGAAAACGGGGGAGAATTCTGCCCAAGGCCTGTTTGGCTACATTCTTGAGGACAAACTTCCTCCAGGTGGAGAGGCTCCGATTCTGATTGAAACGGCGGAAATCCCATGTTTTCCTCTTCGTCTGCCACCATAGTACTAGGAACAGGACTACAAGGCCCATGAGTCATTACAAATGGCAAAGAACGCACAACTACTAAGAATAATTATGAACAAAAATGGAACCAAATTAAAAAGGAACTAGAGAAATGGAAAAACCTGAAACTATCCCTCTTGGGGAGGATCTCAGCAATAAAAATGAACACCCTACCTAAATTACTACAGTAGAGTCTCACTTATCCAACATAAACGGGCTGGCAGAATGTTGGATAAGTGAATATGTTGGATAATAAGGAGGGATTAAGGAAAAGCCTATTAAACATCAAGTTAGATTATGATTTTACAAATGAAGCACCAAAACATCATGTTAGACAACAAATTTGACAGAAAAAGTACTTCAGTACGCAGTAATGCTATGTAGTAATTACTGTATTTACAAATTTAGCACCAAAATATCACGATGTATTGAGAACATTGACTACAAAAATGTGTTGGATAATCCAGAACGTTGGATAAGTGAATGTTGGATAAGTGAGACTCTATTGTATTTCTACTTCAATCTATACCAATCATAAGGAGCACACAAACTTTTAAGAATTGGAACAAGGAAATAATAAAATTTATCTGGGCAGGGAAAAAACTGCAAATAAAATGAGTCAACTTAACGGATGAAAGGAGCAGAGGAGTTTAGACCTCCCCGACTTCAGACTCTATCACGAAGCGTGTGGACTACTGTGGATACGAGAATGGGCCAGCCTCAGAAAAACCAAGGACTTAGCACTAGAGGGATTCGACTTATGAAGAGGCTGACACGGCTACCTTTGGTATGAAAAGAGGAAAATCGAGAAAACCTTTGGTAATCATTTCACACAATCTTCATTAATAAGAATATGATAAAGGCATAAAGACAAGTTTCACCAGAAAACTCCCCTCTGGATTTCCCCCCTGGAAGCAACGCAAAGGAGGGAACTAGGATGGGATAAATGGCCCACAAATAAAGACCTAAGAGGAAATCAAGAGAACTTATAACAACATCACATGGTTTCAGTACAGACAATAGAGGCTTTCAATAGAGTTAGGAAAATCGGCTTTGAAGATGGGAAGCAAATTTGGGACAAAATAATGATATCGGGGAAAAAAGTAATTACAAACATTTATAAAATCTTATTAACATGGGCAATGAAGAAAGAACAAATGAAAGACTGCATGACCAAACTGGCGGCAAACATCGACCACGTTATAAAAATTGGGGATTGGGAGAAAATACCGAATAGTAAAATAAAATTTTCAAATTCCTACGATCTACGTGAAAATTGTTTTAAGATGATGTACAGATGGTACTTAATCCCAAACAAACTGGTGAAATACTATAAAAATATTTCAGATAGATGCTGGAAATGCAGAACACATGTGGGGAACTTTTTCCACATGTGGTGGACTTGCAAAAAGCCTACCAAGTATTGGAGAACTATTCATGAAGTATCTCAGAAGGTATTGGGAATAAATATCCAACTAAAACCAGAGTACTTCCTATTGGGAATAATAGATTTTGATCTGGAAAAAAAGAAAGATACCTTATTTAACTATCTGGCCACAGCAGTGAGAATTCTATACGCAAAAAAATGGAAGACCGAGGAAACACCAACATTAGAAGAATGGCTACGTAAAATTCTTGATATAATGAATATGGACAACTTGACCGAAGAACACACAAGAGAGGATGGACTGGACTTTAATTAAAAATTATTTCAAACAAGAAAACCTCAATTTCTTGCCCTAACAAGACCCTATGGAAGAAGATGTGTAGTCAATGGGAACGGGAAAAGAGACAAATGGCTGAAACGTGGTCTACAGTTACGGAGTAACCACAACGGAAGAGAAGGGAGTTCAATAAATCCCCTGCACTTTCCCAACTCCCATCCAACCCCTCCCTTTTTACCTGCTCCCTTTTCCTGATTTTTTTTCTCTTTTTTTTCTTCCGTTACATCCCATCCCACCCCATCCCCACCCTTTCTTGTCTATGAACACTATCGGTTCTTTTAACCTTCAATAAACCCTAATAAAAATTAATTTTTTTAAAAAAATGAACTATGACTCTGGAGACCAAGACTTGAATCCCTGTTCAGCATAAAGACCGACTGACCGACATGTCATACTCTCGCATCACCAGAAGAAAGCAAAGGCAACCCACATTAACAAAACTTCCAAGAAAACCCCATGATAGGTTCACCTTAGGGTCATCATAAGTCAGAAATGACTTGAAGGTGCGCAACAACAAATATTGATATCTATCTTGGATTCTCTAAATCCCTTCATTGGAAGCAATACACTGTGTGGGGAGATGGGAGATGGCATGTATTTGCCAGTGGCACAACAACAACAGTGAATTGTTAGTAATGATGAATTAAACTACTTTTCTGGCCTGCAGTAACAATAAAAGACCTGTTGGGTAATCAGTACCATGACTGAAGTAACATTTGTTTTAAGAAGTAATACTTCAAGATCTACTATAATTGAAATGTTAATAGAAAATGTGAATCTATGCTATTTTAAAAATAGACCTTTGTATGCACCATCTAATTTTACTTTTATTCTCTCGTTTTCTTTTACAGCAAACCAGTTAGCACAAATAGGCTCAGAAGACATACTAGTCACCTAATCCTTCACTGGTACTACATTCAAACCCCAGAGAAAGTTTCAATGTGAGTTATTCTCATATATTTCATTAATTATTGAACAACCTTATGCAGTTATTAGAATAGGTGGATAATTATCGACTAAAGAGTGTCTGATATACAGTGGCATATATCTCCTAGCCGTGTGCATTGTCCCCAAGCCAATTCTACACATTGTGCAGAATGAGGCTGTAGAATTCTGGACTGTCTCTGTAACTTGCTCTTCCTTTAAAAAGCTTCCTCCACTGACAAGCCATCAGAGATGGCTATGCTAATAAAACTCATTCTCAGATCTGCCAGCTTACTACATTAAATTTGCATGCTGAAGGCCTTGAAAATACTGCAAGTCAGATGTGGAAAAACTCAGAACTCTATACCTCATTCTGCAAATTATAAGGTTTTTTAAAATATAATTTATTCTCATCCTGTCTACACAAAATCTCTGGACTACTAATGATCTTCAATGAAAATACATAGTTAAAACAACAAATTAACAATAACTAAAATCACAAGATTTATTATAATCCATGATCAGAGATGATAAAGTAAGTGAAAAAGTGTGACCGCATGATGTTTATACTAAAAAGGCTAAGAGAAAATTAACTACAATATATACTTGTGTATAAGTTGACTTCATGTATAAGCTGAGGGGATGTTTGGGATCAAACTGATGAATTTTGCTAAGATCTATAGAGAAGTCAAGAGTAAAACATAAGGGCATATAACAAACAAAACTTTTCTTCCCCTTGTAAAATGTATAGAAGGAACATACTTAGGAAGAGCTAAAGACAAGAAGAATATCTGTTTATTCAAGGGATTACAATTATAGGGTTGTGGTGGAAGAGTGGCAACAGCCATTTTTAATAAAGGCTTATTAAATAAATCTTCTTCAGAGAGACTGCAGTGGCCATTTTTTGTTGTCTGCCGCTAAAGCCCCCACAGAGAGGCTTACTGCAGTAAGCCCTTATTAAAAATGGGCAGTGCCATTCCAGGTTAGTCATGAAAACCCCTTGAGTGACCTTGGGCAAGTCACATTCTCTCATCCTCATAGGAAGAAATGGCAAATCCACTTTGAACAAATCTTGCCAAGAAGACACCATGATAGGACACTAAATTTAAACCAACCAAAAACTACCAACAGGGTAAGAGATCAAGAATAATTAACAAAGCAGCTATCTCTCCACTTCTCTTGCAAAGCAGATTATCAGCCAGAGCAACCCCTAATATTGGGGGGGGGGGGGGGATACTATTCTACAAAGTGAGTGCCACCACACTAAAGCCCTGCTGTGAATGCTTGTGGATTGGACCTTAACTATGTGGCATTAGCAAAGGCCTCTCTGGATGATCTCCACAATGGAATGGGCCTCCAAAGAATGAAAATGTCTCTCAAGTCTCAGGAGATAAATTAGAAAATAAGACAAGATAAACAACGAGGACAACATATTACAGAGGTATTTTATTTCTCAATCTCTACTACAAATATAATCCTCAAGGACTGACAAGAGCCAAAATGGTAAAAGTATAAAAGAAAAGCAGTACTAATTGATCCAGTAGTTAACATAATTGATCCCATTAAGTGGAACTCTTTCCCTCCCTCCTTCAGGAAATTCAAACAAAGAAAGAGAAAAGAACTGGATGCTAAAGGACAAGATGAAAAAAAACTAATGAAGAAATAAAAATAAAATATTTATGAAATTATGAGACCAACTTGGAAATACCAACTCATGAATCCAATTCATACGTACCTGCCGTAGTTCGGAAAGTCCTTTTAGTATGGCCTGCTGCCTGTCTCTCACCACATTTGGATTAAAAAGTGGGTCCCGGACGTGATCGGAGCTAAAAGTCTGCCGTGGTGTATAGTAAACATCTAAGGGTAAATATAAATGAAATTATTGAATTGTAAAAACCATGCACTCACTTTTTTTGTTTATATAGATACATCTGCATTGTATATGAGGTTCTCTTGTTAAATCTTAACATCAAATGGATCCAAAAATAAGTGACACATGCACATGTGTGTAATCTATCTATCTATCTATCTATCTATCTATCTATCTATCTATCTATCTCCAAAATAATAAAATGTTTAATATTATATTAGGAAATATTTAAAATTTCAACCAGTATTAAAGAAAGGACAAGATCCAATGGTATACTACTGTATCAAGTGCAAGCAGGAATGCGACTTTGTTCTCTGCTTCTGGTGAAGCTCTTTGGGACACCAAAACATGCCCCGAGCATTCCCAGATTGAGAGAACAGATATATAGGGTGCATGGGGTGCTGCAAGACAGCAATATCTCAAAGCAGTATTATTTAACATCACTAAATTCTAGTTTCAGTATCTGATGAGAAATATTCCAAATTTATTGTTATGTATAATACAGTATATTGATTATTGGATACGTTTTAAGTCATCCATTTAATGTTCAACTCAATTTCATTTTTAAGAGAAAAAGGCCTTTGGAACAAGGGCCCATAGGAAAATAACATTTCACTGTAAAGATAAAGTGTGCACTGTAGTCATTTATTGAACTCTATATTGTAGTATCTACCGTTCAGCTGGTGATACTGTGGATCATGTGTTGAAGGTCTCGTCATGGGTGCATCTGGATCAAGGTAATATACTTCATTTGTTCGCACATAGGGGACAAAATGAGATGAAGGTGGCCTTTCAGGTGCAAAATTTGAAGGTCTTTCACTCTGATGCTTGTTTATAGTGATACTTTTTTCTCTTCCATCATTTCTATCATGAGTTGAGAAATCAGAAGTCTTCGTTTGTTGCTGTAATCTGTTTTTAACTGCTGGGACAGGGGGTGAGTCAGATCTATTTAAAAACAAGAACAACTCAACTGTTTATTCTATTTGTTGAATTACCTTCAACAAAAATACTGAGATCTAATTCCAAGAACTTGAATATACCCAAGCCACGATTTTAAAAATACTGGCTTTGTGCTTTACCTTACCTGAGCGTTCAGTGCTGTGCTGTACAGCTGCTTACCACATAGGCAAAAACATTACCTATAGTTAAGCAAATTATATTGCATTTATATCCTCTGAGGAGCTCAAAGACAATTTATTACTAGTCCCTTCCATTTCAACCTCACAACATCTCAATGAAGTAGTTGAGAATAAGAAAAAAGGCTAGCATTTGGCTTCATTTTAGTCAATGGAATGCATCATTAAATTTAAAAAAACTTAATTAAATAAAAAAACTGTCTTCATTATGTTTACCATTTTAAAGTATTGTGTTTTACACTAATATATATTGGATTATATCGTGCAAGACATATTTTGATCTCTGCCATGATTAAAAACACTAGATTTTTCATCTTTTTATTTTGTGCCTTTAAGACAATTTTTGATAAACCAGAATTCAGTTGTGATGCTTTTGAAACTAATTTCTAAAAAGTAAAGAAAGTCTTGATCTTGTGAACGTATCAAAATTCACTAAATAAATTGAGCTGATACCTACCTTAGTTCAACCAAATTGTTTTTCAGAAGTGATTCTTCCTAAAATAAGACCAAAATAAATAAATATATGACAAAGCATTTCTCACCATTTTGTATTTTGTAAATAATACTTCATAATTTAAAGGAAAGAAAAAGCAAGCTGACTTGGGGGTGTTATCACATAAATGAAATGTTGGAAGTTAAGTCATTTTATGGTGATTGTGTTGATGTGAGTACTGTGTGTTGTTGGGCGAGTAAGTTTAAAGATGTTGAGGTGGGAACATCTGACTTGCGTAACAAACAAAGAGTTGAATCTTCCGATAGCCAAGCAAAGCAATAATGTGACCCACACGTTTTTGTGAAATGCTGATTATGCTTGAAATTTCTTTCTGAGTGATATGACAATCGTCCTGAATCAATCTGTCAAACTTTTGCTTGTGATACTCGGTGGTTGCTGTCACAGGACGTCCAACTCTTTGTTTTTCATGCAAGTCAGATGTTCCCACCTCAACATCTTTAAACTTACTCACCCAACGACGCAGAGTACTCACATCAACACAATCACCATACACAGCTTGCATTCTCTGATGAATCTCCTTTGGGGTGACACCTTCTGCTGTCAAGAATTAAATGACTGCACGTTGCTTAAGTCGCATTGACTAACCATCTGCACAGGGTTCCATACTTTGCACTTTAACAACACAACCGTTCAATGCTAAGGCTTCCCACCAAATGGAACTGTAGAGGAGAGTCTACTGAACAAGCCAGTACCTGCCGCATACCTGTACTGCCATCTGTTGAGGAGTTAATGAAGGTGGATGCATTACTTTTCATTCAACCCTTGTATCTATCTGTAAACCTATTCCTGACATCATCCCATTCTCTCAATGTATTGTCATATACTATCACCCTAGAAAAGGATGAGACATAATAGAAAATATGGCTAGGGAAGGGCTTTGAAAAGGTCCGTATTTTCCTCACCCATGGCACCCGACTTGATGACTCTTTAACTAGTTTATTTTTTTTTTTGTATTATTTGTAATCCAGTCTCTCATTCACATAGTCAAAATGACACACATAAAGATTCTCTATTAAGAGAATATTTCAGGTTTTAGGCTAATTAATGTTTTGGAATACTCACCAAGATGATAGGGGAGATAGGGCAGAATACAAATAAAGTATTATTATTTCATGTGTAACTGTGTCGTGACACATTTTAAAATCTGCTGAAAAACTGTTATCATTTAGAGTACGTCTCCAAGGAAAATTACAAGGTAAAATAGAATGGGCTGACACAAAAGCTTATGCCCAATCAAAAATCTTAGTCTTTAAAGTGTCACAAAACTCAGTCGGTATTGATGAAACAAATTAATATAGACTTCCACTAAAACTAGAAAACATACTCATCACCAAAGTATTTCCCATTAATATTTTGGTGATGAGTATGTTTTCTAGTTTTAGTGGAAAGGTGTTTTAATCTGTAAATTATCATTTATGTTATATGAGAAGGTTTCTAGTATGAACCTATGAGGCCTGTTGTTTTGTATGGTTGAAGAAATGGATTTTGCTAGAGATTATAGACCTTTGGAATTTAAAGGACATGATTTAAGATTTGGCGGTATTGTTGTCTTTAATATGATAAAGTTAAGCCACATGCTGAATTTAAAAATCATTGTAGTAGAAACACTCTCCTCTGAGCTTGACAGAAATTCAAGCAGAGACTTAGCCTGCACGCTGATGGTTGTTTTATGATGACCTTTGTAATCTAAGCAGTATACAAATATGTTTTGAAACTAGAGACAGAAGATGATAGAGTGGGCCCAAAATTTTGGGCTTAATGTTCAGATGAGTGTGTGGGAGAAAAGTGACCAAATATTTTAAAATTCACTTGATTTATTAATCTGAAAGATAATATGTATAAGATATAGTAGCCAATTCTAAATAAGCTGCCGAAAATGTCTTGGAATGCTTCGAATTAGTATTAGGGACTCAAAGTAGTATTAGGTATTCCTCCTTCCATATGTGGTGGATTGGTCTAAGATTTATATGTTAATCCAAAAACAAAAACAAAATAAAAGATTTTGTAATGTCACCAGAAATGCATTTGCTGGGCATATATGGAGAAATAGCTTGAGAGTAAATATGGACAACTTTTTGATATATGATCACCGCAGCAAAACACTGTTTGCTCAAACTTTGAGGCAGACTGAACTTCTGATAGCTGAAGATGGATTGTGAAGGTTGCTGACCCCAAATTGCCAATTTAACATGGGTTTTAAAGGAAGAGCCAACTCTTTTTTTGAAATGCTGGAAATTATTTCTGGACTTTTCAAACAATAAAATGATGTAATAATCTGTGAATATGATTACTAGCAAATTTAGGAGGCTTGTTTAGTTGGATATACATACATACAGTTTGGACCGGGAGAGACAGGACTCTTTAGTGTGATAGGCAAAGTTTAGTGTTTTATTTAGTTTTACATTATATTATTGTGTTTTAGTTCCTGCTCTCTCTCTCTCTCTCTCTCTCACCCTCCCTCCCTCCCTCCCCCCTCTCTGTGTGTGTGTGTGTATATATATATATACTTATTTTCTTCTGGTTTTTTTCCTCCTCTCTGAACATTTATTATTTTGATTATAGAGCGTATTAAATTAAAACATAAATAGCATTTTTAAAAAGGACCAAAAGATGAATTTTTAAATGTTTGTTGGAATGAGTATGTAGTTTTTTTTACTAACATTCTCCAATTGTTAAATTATGTGCCAATCAAGAAATGTTTCCAAACAATGATTAAAAATTGCACTTCAACCTAAAAACTAAGAGGGAGGAACTTAACATTGTATAGTCATGCAATTAACAAGATTTCAGTAGTATATTAGTACTAAAAGCCATAGTTCCTAGTAAAGGTTTTTTGAATTATAGCCTTAACAATCCTTTTGGAAAATGAGTTCATTGTTAAGTTAATGAACCTTGGTATTATTGTAATTATATTTATTTATATTCTAGACTTCTGCACGGATCAGTTTTAGCCATTTTACTTGGGCCAAACTGGCTTCATCAGCTCTATCGGATGGCCGAAACGGCAAGAGCGCAACCATCACATTTTCCCATCCGTAACTGAACCACATGGCAGCCAATCACAGCTTCTCCTCCCCTATTCGACATCATGGTTGCATCCTGGCTTCAGTGTTATTTTTTGACTTGGCCTCGCTCTTGAATCTTTTAAATTTTCCTTTATTTTCTTCTTTTTATTTAGTGGGACTGATTGGGAGTTGGGAATTTGCGGGACAGGTGGGTGGGGTGCATGCTCATTTGGGGGCTTGGAGAGTCACCCTTTTAGCTTCTTTTTCTCCTCCCCTCTTTCAGAAAATATTTTTAAAAGATAATAATTATTAACAGTAATCCCAGCAAACAAAAAGAAAAGCCTCATTCTCAGAAAACTGCTATCACCTAGTTACCTCTCCTCTAAAGTAGAAACAATTTTAAGGAAGCATTAAACCTGAAGCAGAAAGGCAGGCACCACTCCAAGCAGGGCCTGCAATGCAATCAAGAGAAAAGAAAGGGCTTTTTAAAGGAAGCCCAGGGTAGGATAGCTTCAGGTCATCTCTCTTCCTTTCCTGGGAAGCCTCCTTAAAATGCCTTGGAAAGCTGTGTGCAGGGAGTGTGTGTGCATGCCTGCAGGGCCTATAGTGCCTGTCTCCTCTATAGTAGAAACAGCTTTAAGGAAGCATTAAACCGTGGTCTCTTCTACAGACCAAAGGAAAAGAATCACAGAAAGAGTGGTAACTTAACTCTGATGCTTTTTAATCCAGGTCTTAATGAAGGATATAAGGGCAAACGATGCTACTGCGTAAAATTACAGGAAAGGGAGCCTCACCATTACTCTCAATGGGCCGGATCTAGCCATATTTTTTGGTTGCGGTCCGAAAACACACGTGAAAACAGATTTGAGTGTCTACTAGCCAGCAGAAATGGCTTGAGGTTCAGCCGAAATGCACAAACCTATTATATTCTACTGTTATCTCTTGATTTGAAATGCAAGGAAGTTCTGATTTGTTCTATACAATCAACATTTCATTTTCTATTGAAAACCTGCATTTCTCTTGCAAGTTACTGCACTTTCTCAGCATTAGAGAATATGACTGTCACAAATTAAGGTATTTTTATGTCTTGAATTGGGGAATGAGGTTTAAACCATTTTGTAGTAGTCTTATATATTTTTTAGAGATGATGCATCACACTACTTTAAATGGCCCCTCACCAATTGTAATAGATTTAAAAACAGCAATATCAGAGACCTTTTGTTACTTAAATAGGACCTGCATTAAAATTACAAAAAGCTTAGTAATTGACTGTGACTATGAGTGCAAATGAATCCTTTCATCTGTAGAAGTCATCTGAGCCAGTGGTGGAATTCCACTACTAAAAAGTGGCGATAAGGTCTTAATTGTTGACCCATCTCCCAGACAATTTATTATGCCCACTAAAAATCTGATTTGGGGGTTTGGAGGCTTCTAGGGGTCTGGGTGACGGAAAAGCCACAGGGGAAAGAGGTAATCAATGGAGAATACCTTTGCTCTTGGATTGGATTGTTCTGAGTAAACATCTTCTCAGGCTATTTTAATTATTAGATTAAAAATTGGATCCAACTATTTTGGTGAAATACTACTAGAACAAAGGTATCGAAAATCTCTTCCACCAAGGGCCACATCAGCCTTATGGTTGCCTTCAAATGGGCATTTGTAATTGTGAGACTGTATATATGTAACTATGTTGCCTTATCATTAACAGCCTCATGGGCCACATAAAATGATATAGCAGGCCTTGCATTTGACACGTGTGCATTAGAGGATAAACTTTTGTCACTGAAGATGGTAGCAGTATTTATATGAATCCCCTTGCATTCAGCCTTATGCACACTCAAAAATAAACTCCACTGCACTTCATGGAACTTCCTTCTGAATAAAAGGGCACAGAATCAGGCTATGTTAATGAAGACAATATTAAGAATCATGTTAGTTTATTTATTAGACAGTGTAATGATGAGAATGTAGCATGGGACTTTGGTGGCTACAGCCCCCCGGGAGTTAAATAATTTCCAGGGGATATGGCAGTTCTATCATTTTGACATTTTAAAAAATTGCCCACATATGCCCCTAGAGGTTAGGGAGGGCATTTTCAATGAGTTTTTGTGGGACATTTCAGGTCCAATGGAGCCTCCGGTGGCTCAGTGTGTTAAAGCACTGAGCTGCTGAACTTGCAGACCGAAAGGTCCCAGGTTCAAATCCAGGTAGCGGAGTGAGCGCCCGCTGTTAGCTCCAGCTTCTGCCAACCTAGCAGTTCGAAAACATGCAAATGTGAGTAGATCAATAGGTACCGCTCCAGCGGGAAGGTAACGGCGTTCCATGCAGTCATGCCGGCCACATGACCTTGGAGGTGTCTACGGACAACTTCGGCTTAGAAATGGAGATGAGCACCAGCCCCCAGAGTCGGACACGACTGGATTTAATGTCGGGGAAACCTTTACCTTTACCTTCAGGTCCAATAGAGACCTTTTTAGACACACTCTGCTCACGCTATAAATAAAAGCAGGAAGGAGCAGGTATAGAAAGTGAGTAGTCCTGTTGGGCCGATAGTGTGGCCCTGTTACCCTTCCATAGTTGCTCACTCCTGGTGTATCAATCACAGATGCAACAATTTCACCCTTCAGTAAAAAGCAGATTAATTCGTCTCAGGTTATATGACACATG
Organism: Anolis carolinensis; assembly: GCF_035594765.1. Taxonomy (NCBI): domain Eukaryota; kingdom Metazoa; phylum Chordata; class Lepidosauria; order Squamata; family Anolidae; genus Anolis; species Anolis carolinensis. The sequence goes on from NC_085842.1 coordinate 67,705,489, forward strand.
GCACTGGCAGTTATTGTTTCCTATTGTGCCAGTAACTGGCATCAATCCAGGAACCACACTTTCATTAACACTGAAGCAGAGCACAAGACATCTTTGGCAACTACATGATATTGCTATGATTTTATATGATTAATTTATTATATTTATGTAAAGAACAACAAATATTGAAGTAAGATCCTTTTAATTCAATCTTAATCATACTCATTCAGAAGCACCACTAAATTAGGTAACATAATCCTTTCTCAACTCCCCAGTTCCTCCTTAGAAATGTGAACCTTAATTGCTGGCTACAGTAGTTTGTGTCTACTTAAAAGTATAAGATACCTGCAAAAGCTGTAATAGTTAAAGAATTAATGATTTGTGTCTACCTTAAACATCACAGATAAATGTTAAACCAACAAAAAGAGGGATCACATGCCTTTACTATGCCAACAGAATAGGGGATCTCTTTTTATTCTTGTCACAACTAAATTGACTTTCAGAGTGAGGTGAGGCTAGCACCTCTTGAATACAGATCAGACTCAATTCCGAAACCATTAAAATGCACAAAAACAAACAAATGGCAGAGCACAATACTCTTTTGAAAGTAATATATGAACTTTAACTCTGGGAATTTTCCCTTCTCCAGCACCTTGTGCAACAAAAGTGTGACAAGATATTATTTGCCCTAACTGCATCAAATTTATACTTAAGAGACTTTTTCCTGTACCAGTTCTATTTATGAGCTTTTCTTCATTTGATTGTCATTGTAAACCTTTGCACTCATTACAGGAACACAAACTAAGTTACAAAATAAAATTTTAATACCATGTTCTCACTACATTCACCTTATTCTTAACACCATCTTCACTGGGAGGTGAGAGAGGTCTATCCGGAGAAATGACACTCTTTTGACTGAGATGTCTAGGAGTGTTTCTTTCAACCAACTGAAGCAGCTCCATTTGTCGCCGAGCTTTCTTTTCTTCCCTTTGCTTTTGCAGCCGTCTTGGGTATTTTTCTGAGGCTGGGATGTATCTCTTGCAAGGCTTGTTTATGTTCCAGTCTGGCCTTTGCTCATTCTTTTCCTTGGGCTGTTTCTGCTGTTGTGCAGATTGTTCATATATATTGCTATAGGCAACAATATTCTCTTTTTCTGAAATCTTTTTCTCTAGACACTGTACTTCTTTCTTACATTTTTTGTTGCTGAAGTTTGCTTTATATTCTGCAGTAATATCTGGAGATGCACTTCCAATTTGCATAGCAGAGTTTTCAGTACTGATGGGTACATCAGTATTACTCTCTGTAAAAACAAATGAACAATGTTTATGTTTCTGGAGATTGGCAATGATGATGAATATTACTGTGGGTTTTTTTAATCTCATATAAGAAAACCATTTAGCTTTAAAATAAAAAGTCTGAGATCTTGCATCAGATATCTACAAATATATAGCTATGTGTCCCATGGTATCTCCCAAAACATATGTTTTCAGTACTCCTGACCATTTTTGTGTTGCTGGGGAACAGGGAGATGCATTGAATCAAAATACAGGAAAAGAGCTAGAAATAGCTGTGTTGGGGTGGGGGCTGCATTCCTTAAATGTTTTGGGAGGATCTTGTGATTCCCATAACAGTGAATTTTGCTGACATAAGGAAGATTTGTGGCACTGTAATTACTAAACAGCTAATGCCTTAAAAACCAAACAAAGAAATAAAACATAGAACCATAATCCTGTAAAAGAACTTTATCACTCGGTGCTGCTGTTCCACTGCTGTAGCACAATCACCAAGAGTGGGTACATACCAGCACTATCACATATCTGTCAATTTGTGCAAATGTGCCAATTTGCTGATCAGTAGTCCTGCACCCGTCCTTCCACATAACCTCTCCCTCAATTTCACAATTCTAATAAATAAATCTTTAAATATTTTTTACAATTTCAGGTATGACAAATAAAAAATGTTGAATATGAAAATAAAATACTGGCTTGGGAATAGCAAGTGAGGGAATGGGAGACTCCTGCCCTCTATGTCACTTCACTTCTGGCATGCCAGCACAGGGAAGGAGGCAGACTGGCAATGGGATGCACATGGCACTATGCATCCTGCTTAAAGACCAGTTTGCCTCTTTCATGTGATACATATCCCATTACATTTAAAGAAGTTCATTTCCAGGTAGATGGTTATAGGATTCCAACTGGTCAGTGAATTCTTTGCATACTGTGTTCAGTTAGACTTATTTCCATGGACATCCTTATTATCTTAATTAATGAAGCTCACACTATGTTAAATATAATCAAATAATCTCAGTTTGTAACATCCCAGAGAATTATGAAAGAAAAGGGACAACAAATATTGCAAAACTGATTTTTTCTAGGAAGTAAAGCAATTTATTATTAATGCTATACATTTCTGTTATAACCATATAGATCTTTCCCTCTACCAAATGATTTAAAAGATACTTATGTAAACAATTATGGACCAATATGGTTATGAAAGAATTTGGTGTGCTTATATATTTATTCCGAAACACAACAGATACTACCATTTAACTGCATTACACACAACCAATCCATATACACTGTGTATGTGGGGAAATAATGTCCTCAAATAGATATGGACCTTGAAACTAAGGGATACATTTGAGAGACAAAGGCCCTAGAACACTGGCATGTTTATCTCACAACCTTGGTAAAGGGACTGTCAAGGTTTTCACATAATAATGGAACTTCCCAAACTTCTGCTCTAAGAGAAGGCTCGACAGCTGAGGTTATTTAATACATGTAATTCAGCTAGTAACCAGAAATATTCCAAGACACTAGGAAGAAAAAAATTTCAGTTTGGATAAGACCCATTCTTCTTACATCTTTGTACATGAAAATGGATCTGCCTCTTCCAGCACCGTGCCCTCTTTACAAACATCTTTCAGAGATGTAACGTATATCACATGATTCCCACTCCTACTGCATCCGCAGAACTTCTATTGAGAACCAAAATGCAGCTAAAGAATAATTCCTAATTTACTCTGAATTTCAGGAAAGGGGGGAGCATAATTATAAACTATCACATCATTTCTTAAATATGGAAATCTTCCAACAAGTTCCCATAACTATTTTAAGTATTGTTTTATCCTTAATTATTACTCTTAAAGATCAAAGGAAAAAACTGAATATCTCATATGAATATAATTATTAATTTAATATTTAACAAGATTTTATTATAAATAAGAATTTATTATAATAATTATTAAAGATGTTTCCAAAAGAAATGATGCCTCATGACTGAACACAACATAGGATTTTTCTCCATGTAAAAGTATTAGTACAGTATAAATACTAGAGATGTGCGCGGTATTTGTTGCATTTCTATTTCTGTTTCGTATCGTCCATTTGGATGGGACAAAAAGGAAAGCCCCCCAAACAAAAATGCAATTGAACTGAAAGGCAGGCAGGAGCCGGTACTGCCTGAAGTCTGCACCCATGGGCCCAAAATTCCTGGGCCTACAGGTACAGGCTTTGGGCCTATGCACCTGGGCCCCGCAGGGCATGCAGCTAATTCCCGAGTAAGGAGCGCTCCTTACTCGGCACTCAGCTGTAGGCCCTGCGAGGCCTGGGTGCTTAGGTCCACCCGGGTGCTTTGGGCTGAAAGAAAACGTAGTGTTTACACCTTATTTAATTTTTTGATTATTTAATATTTAATGTTTATTAAAGTGATATTTGTCTTTACTGTTCTAATGTAGCACAAATCCTATGTAAAATCATACTACGTATTTTTGACATAAATATTGAAATCTGAAATATATACAGAAAGTCTTTACTTTGCTTTATTCGGCCTAGAAGACAAAACAAAACAAATGTCTGACCTCCCAATTTCAGGAGGTGAGACGAAAACGGAACAGGGCCCCACTGAAAGCTGGAACATGAAACGGGACAAGGTAAGTCCCGAATGCACACCAATAATAAATACCCCTTTTTATGTCTTTTTAATGAACATGCATACCTGTCTGCACAGCGGTGTCTTTTCGAGGAGAAAGAACAGTTTTGACATCATGGTTCACTATGCTGCGACTGCCTTCACAAAAGTCATCATGGTGATCAGTGACATTCAGTAAGCCATCCAGATCAGTACAGTAACTCTCATAATTTATATCACCTACGGGAAAAAAGTATTCACATGTTCCTAAGTCTAGGGCTCTACTACATATTAGTTTAACACTGAATTCACACATTCATCCATTTCTAATGATTACGTGGGATTAAAGGGTTGGGAATGATGTGTTGGTACTTACCATGAATAGTTGGGTTACATCTCCCCATTCATCAAGTCTTCAGGGTGAAGCACTAGGAAGTAATCGATAATCACATGGGAGTATAACCTATGTGATTATGGATCACTCCTCTGCACATTAACACAGTTAAAGATAAGGAAAGACTCCCATTTGTGTGAATTACAGAGACCATGAAGAAGGAGGACAGCTAGCTTACTCCTAACTGTAGTTAGATGACCACTTAAAGAACTATAGTTACAAGTAAGCTACCCCACCTTCTTCATGGTCTCTTAACTCATACAAATGGGAGATTAGCAAACTACTCAACTTTCCATAGGATTCTGGAGTGCCATGAGAAACAAGAAAACAGCAGAGCTCTCCTGAAGGCGTTTTCAGCCCCGGTCCTTGTATCAGTTCTGTCCCAAGAAGCCCTTTGATACTTGAGATCTGAAGAACTGCAGTGCACATATACATCATTATGTTCAAAATTGTTTGTAAAAACTTCCAATTTTATCCCAGAAACCAAGGACAATACCAGTTTAGATTTCAATTTCTAAATACAGTAGAGGTCTGGTTAACCGACTTTCGGTGATCTGACCTATCGTATTATCAGATGTGCTTGCCAGAGGGATGAGCCTCTTCCCTTCGGCAAGCACCCACACTTTGGAGAAGCCTGGTGCATGGTTGTTGTATGTTTTCCGGGCTGTATGGCCATGTTCCAGAAGTATTCTCTCCTGACGTTTTGCCCACATCTATGGCAGGCATCCTCAGAGGTTGTGAGGATGCCTGCCATAGATGTGGGTGAAATGTCAGGAGAGAATACTTCTGGAACATGGCCATACAGCCCGGAAAACATACAACAACCCTGTGATCCCGGCCATGAAAGCCTTTGACAACACAGCCCGGTGCATGTTGCTAAACAGTAACATACACCGGGCTTCCCTAAACTGGGTGCTTGTGGAAGGGACGAGACTCTTCCATTCAGCAAGCACCCAGCTTGCTGAGAAGGATAATAGGACCTTCCTATTATCCTAAAGTTTCGGTTATCCAACATTCCGCCTGACCATTTATGTCGGATAACCGGAACTCTACTGTATTGTTTTCTATTTATTTGATAATGCCATCAAGGTATAAGGTGTTTTACAAAGTGCAACAAAATTCATGAACCTAACATCTAAAACTCAACAAAGGGAAGACACTGGAAGTGGAAGCCAAGTGTACAAATTCCGGGGATCCACTCACTTCCAAGCTAACTAAAGGTCAAAGATCTGTCAAAATGAAGCAATTATCACAGATACACCAAAATAATAATTTACTGATAACATGCAGATGTTAAGGAGAATACAACAATAAAATCTAAACAAAGGCAAAGGTGAAGTTAGCTCACAACTCTTCATCTGACTGAAACTGTTCTTCATAAACACTGCTGTTCACCTGAAGAACAAAATACTGCCCCAACAACCAGGGCTCCTGGGCTGGGCTACAGTCAAGAATACAGCCAAGCCAGTGGCTTGGTTTTTCCTGAACTTTTAATATTCCTATTTCCCTTGTTCTGAAAAGTGCTGATATTTTCTGAGAGGTTGGATTACTCTATCCTAACAAGGGAACAGCTTCTCAGGTATTATGAGATAAAAATAATCTTATCTATATCTACAGCATGAGTTGTCCTTCCATAGGCTGCAGGAGAAACTGCAATCCTTGAAAGCTGCATTATATGCTATCAACTGCTTGATTAACAATTAAATTACAGTTAACAGTGTTTAGTATCCCTTAGCCTTATAAAGCCCATGTAAAAATTCTTATTAGAAGATAAGAATCTCTGTGTGACTTGGGTTTATTGTGAAGAAGTGACCCAACTAAAAGCCTGTTACTTACTGCTACCAATATTCTTTTGTAGTTTAGAAGTATCATGTCCCTTTTCAGCCAACTCTTTAATGCGTTGTTCCTGTTTCAATCTCTGGGCCAGCTCTTGAGCTTTCTGCATTGTCTGATATAGCACATTTGTTTTAAGAGCCATAATTTCCTAAGGGAATAAAATAAAGACAGAAAAAAGAACATTTAGCAAAAAACCCATACATTTATTTATTTATTTATTTCAGTTATTTATACCCCGCCCTTCTCACCCGAGGGGACTCAGGGTGGCTTACAAGTGGCAATTGATGCCGTTACACTGATATACAATAAACTAAAACGATTAAAACAGTCATAAAATAGTCATAAAATACAATATACAAAGTTTAAAACAATGCAAAGTGCTTATGCCATTCATCCACCAGACCTTATACAAAGTAAATTTTTTAAAATAATTTTTGACACTATATTGAACACTACTTATTCGATTTACATATTATTTGCATAACAGAGAATATATTTGGGTTACACAATCAATATGTAAAATGTCCTTTTAGATATTTCTGCGTAGATGTATATTAAGTACAACCAGCCTGAAACATCCTCCTGCAGAGTTTCCCCTTGAACTGCCATGCTATCTGAAGTGACATGAACAATATTCCTTAGTAAATTCCTCTTGAATGCTCAAAAGCCTTGATTATGGTGAGAAGCTCCACCATTTTATTGATGTGAAGCTAGGACCCTTAGTATGACCAATCACCCTGAAATGTCATGCTCCCCAACCTATTAAAGTAAATGTAGTAACCATGAGGATAGATCTGGAGATTTGAATGACATGCCTTAAAGGAGGTTTGAACATATTAAGATACCTGTGGAAGTATGGTTAAATTATTGTACTGGTAATCTTGTGAAGGACTGAATTGTTTAAGAAATCAATGCTGGTGAAGTCAGAATTAGGGACATGCCAGATATGAAACCATCAAGCCCAACTATCTTTATACTGCGATGCTGTTTGAACCCTATATCTATGGGTCTCTGGGAAATTAAGTTTTCTCTATGACTGACTCCAACATTGCCCCCATGGAATCTCTCTCTCTCTCTCTCCCTTCCCTCCCCAAACTTCCTTTTTATAAAACATTTCCAAATAAAACATTTCCAAATAAAACTTGTGCCTGATTTAAACAAGTGGTTGTGTGCTTTTGGCTGTATTATGCACACAGAGATCACACTAGCGCTAGAAAATGCTGCCAAGGCAAGTTGTGGCTGGGTGAAAAAAATGTTGCGAGCTTTTGGTTCTATGCACACACAGTATACAGAGAGCAATGTAGCCCACGCAGTAACCCTCAAAGATTCTCGAAAATTAAGCAAAAATATAAGACACTTGTAAGGCAAAAAACACCCACCCACCCTAAAAAAGAATAAGCAAGTCCCTGCCTGTCAGTGCCTGTCTGTGTCTCCATGGCATGCAAAGCTTCTCTCTCCTTTTCTTTCCCCAGTGTGAAGAGTCAGCCTGAACTGACTCTGAACTGAACTGACCCTGTGTCCTATGCCTGCCTGCCTGCCTGGAAAGCTAACCCAGTGTGGAGCTCCTCTCTCTTTCCCTTCCCAAGCGCGAGTGGAGGGTGTGGCAAGGTGCTGGGGAATTTAAAGAGCAATGGCCACAGACCCGCCTCCTCAGCCCCCCCCCCCCCCAGCCCTGTTTGGCTGAGAGGCATGGCAACCTGTTTGGATTTGCCTCCCGGTAGTGCTTGGTTGCTCCGTGAATTTCGATTCTTAATTTTTTGGCGTGGACAATGCCTGTGTGTTGGATATCACGTCAGAGGTACAAATCTAATGAATTTGATGCGACTTACAACAAGCTACAAAAAAATGAACAGCCCTAATATGCGTTCATACATACATACATATATTGGAGTTATTGTACACTTAAAAATGTACCTGTTCCAACTTACAAATTCAACTTAAGAACAAACCTATAGAACCTATCTTGTTTGTAACTTGGGGACTGCCTGTATGTGTCAGATTGCTCACTTTAATTACTTCCACAAAATGCTATAAGTTGCTGACCTCTTTTTGCTTTTGTTTGAGCAGATCTTCTTCAAACTGCTTCTTCATCAGTTCTTGTTCTTTGGCAAGCCTTTGCTCTTCTTCCTGGTCTTCCTGTTTCCTTTGCTCCACTTCAAGTTGTTTCTGCTTCCGTTTTTCTTCTACTTGTGCCATTATGGCTTTCTAGAAAAATTAAACACACAATGAAAAGATTTTAATAATTACTGATGATATTATAACCATTTACATACATATAAAAAGAAAAATGTTCTAAATCCAAGACCCTCTTTGAATATCTTTTATTAGGTTTTTTCTTTTACATAAAAAAACTCTGAACTATTGATTACATTTTTTGCATTTTATCTGATAGACAAACAAAAAATATTTTTGTATCCTCTTCAAGTTAAATAATTGTAATAGTCTTGAAAGCGGGTCTATAAAAACACGTTCAAACCCATATCCAGATTCAACATTAACAGCACCTAATAAAAAGCATTTTTGGTACTGTCAATTTAAGCAAACCTTCTAGAACAGTGGTTCTCAACCTATGAGTCTCCAGATATTTTTGCCTTCAACTCCCAGAAATGCTAACAGCTGGTAAACTGGCTGTGATTTCTGGGAGTTATAGACCAAAACACTTGGGTGCCCCTAGGTAGAGAATCACTGTTCTAGAATCTTGTGCCAATAATTCTGTTAGTTTTGCTTAATATCTCTGTTTTCTAGGCCTTTTCTTCCAAAGTCCTAGACAAGAAAATGTGTATAGAAGTGTACATGTGTGAAAGAAGGAAGTACTATGGAACGTGAGGTAAACATGGCAACAAAAATACAGGGTAAAAAACCTGAAATTGCAAGACATAGTTTGGTTTCTAAAATTAACACACAGGCAGTCCATGAGTTACAAATATTAGACTGGCAAACAACTCACAGTTAAGAACGGGGGTGAGACAACAGGAAGAAAGAAAAATATTCCCCTCGGAAAGGAAATTCACTCTTGAAAGAGTTATCATGGGGAAATGGTGTCTCCACTGAAGCTTTCTCACCAATCCTTGTTTCCACAGCAAACCAAATTTTTCCAAAACCAATTATCACAGGGACAGAAAATGTGGTGAAATCTTATGAACAGGGGCATAAGCAACAAAACAAACTCCACAGTGGTATTAACCCTTCCGTATGCTATCCAAAGATTCAAAATCTATATTTTTGGCTGGATTAAAAATGTACTTCTTCTGGCTTACATACAAATTCAATTATGAGCAAACCTATATAACTTATCTTGTGTGTAATTTGGGGACTGCCTGTATTTTGATTGCTCAAGATGACTTAACTAAACGTTGAAGGAAAAACGGTAGACCAAATATATCTCTGTGTATTCCTTGCCTAAGAAAACCCTTTCAAATTCATGAGGTCACCGTAAGTAGATAGGCAATATATACACATATACTGAAACTCACACCTTCACTGTCAGGATACTGACATAATCAACTGAAAATTATTCAAACTAGAATAAGAGACTGTATAATGACACACACAAAAGCTTGTCTACAGTAAGCTTTAAATACACATGATAAAAATTAAGCAAGCGACAATGCTCCAATGAATAAAGCCTTACATCCCCCCCCCCCCCCCCCACAGGAGTGCTATTCCTCACAGCCCTTATGGCAATCCAAGTTTAGCTATATTGCTACATCACTTTTCTTGTTACATTCTGCATTTTGTCAAATGTTAATGTTTTCTCTATCTCAGTGGAAAACAGCGAGTAAAATAAAAAACAACACTGTATTAGACATTACTGATTCTACCTGATGTTCTAATTGCTTTTGACGTCGCCTCTCTCTTTCCTCAATTTGAGCAGGATCCAAAAGGGCAGTCATTGAACGAAGGAAACTAGGAACAGAATAACATCTGGGTGATATGATCAATTAAAAATATACATAAAACTGTTCATAAAAAAAGTCTGTAGCATTTCAGCACACCAGCTATTATACTACTTTCAACAATTTTCATGTATGCAATTTTGCATTAATACAAGTCCAAAGAAAATTATCTAATTTTGTACATAAATAAAGAACAGTAACTGAAACCAAAACAAACTGTTCAACACAATCTCCAAGAATAGCCTTGCAGATTATAATGCTAAGGAAATAACAGCAGTAATCAGACAGGGAAATTCACCTGGCTTTCTGACTTGACTCTGAAATATTGCTTCTAGATGTTTTTCCAGAAACCTCAATCTCTGTAGGTGTCGAATGGCATGAAGTTGTAGGTGTGAAAGCTGTTTGTTTCTGAACCTCAGGGGGAAGATGTAAAGCTTCAGCCTGCTTTTTATATGTTGAATTTAATGGACATTGTGAAAAACTGTTAGCCTGATTCCTGAAAGAATCAAAATGCATTGTCCACTTGTCATGTTCTTCACCCTATAAAATGTGAAGCACAATATATATAAGCTTATGCCAATTTTTTCTACCAAATTATATGAAGCAGCCAACACCATCTATATATATAACAGGGTAATGAAATTTCAGCCTAGGACAAAACAACAAAACTAAACACCCCACAACCTCGAAAATTGACAGCACAACCCCTCATCCATGCCTCAAGTACAAGACAACAAAAAGAAAAGAAAAATAAAGTCCTAATCAGAGGGAGAGAAATAATTGTTTTTATCCAATTGCTGCCAGTTAGAAGGCTAAGCTCCACCCACTTGGTCTCCTAGCAACCCACTCAGCCCAGGAGACAGGCAGAGAATATCTACCGAGAAAGCAGTCACTAATGAAAAGACCAAGGCATTGACATCCCTGGCCCATCCTCTGTTTGGATACCAGCCAGCATGGCAACGTCAAGAAATAGCTTTCTAAGATCTACAGAGATACCTGCAGGAACACCTCAGCAAGCGAGAGTCCAAAAGTGGCAGGTTAAAACCCAGAACTTCAATCAGTGGCTAATACCGAATGTGCCACATGCACAATGGAGGACCTTCTTACAGCGACACCAGAGGCACTTGAAGTGGCCAGCTTGTGGTCAAAGGAAATTCAGTATAATGCAAAGTTTTTAACTTTTGTTTGTGGATTTTTAAATACATTATAACTATATTCTAAATTCACTTCTGACATGATAAATAAATAAATAAATAAATAAATGTAAATATCAGGATTTGAATGTTTACATTCACTGGACAATACACAAAAAAATTAAGTGCTCATAAGGAAAGCTAGAAAAGCTTTGTATTTCTTAGTATGTAGTTACTAAAAGACCGCATTACCCCGCATGTCTAGCATTATTGTCAATAAAACCTTAGAGAAAGTATGCCTGGCAGTTTGAGGACTCAGCTTATATAACCCTTCAACTACAGATATCCTTCTCACTCCTTGAAGAATGGGATATAAAGGAAAACAAGGATACTGTGAAGGATAGAGTGTACACCCCTCCCTTTCTCTTTTACAAGCCAGCAAACTAAGGAGCTTATACATACGGCCATATATGTGGAGTTTGTTCCCAAAAGGTACCAAATTTCCCCCTCTATAACTAAAATGAGTTATAGATGGCAGCACAATGTTGGCTAGTAGAAGAATATTACGGACAGATCAAAACTATTGAAGTATATCAAATCACTTTGGAAAATGTAATTTTATAGCAAAATAATGCATATCCTCAGGACATTTTTTCCGATTCCTGAAAAATTTCTTCAGATGGATTTGGTACTCTTTGGAAACAAGCTCCATAAATTTCTCCTCTTCCAAGTAATTGTGTTAGCTGGAACAGAGTGATAGGCATATGGCAAAGATTTCTTATTGTAAAGGTACACAGATACATATATAAACAGAATGCAAATGGTAAGAAGGAATACAAGAAGGAATTTTATTACTACACATTTTATATTGTACTAGCTGTGCCCAGCCACGCGTTGCTGTGGTGAAGTATGGCGGTATGGGAAATAAAGTATTGAGGAGTTGGTGGTAGTTAAGATAAAGGGCAAAGGTTTCCCCCTGACATTAAGTCCAGTCGTGTCTGACTCTAGGGGTTGGTGCTCATTTCCATTTCTAAGCAGAAGAGCTGGCGTAGATTCCTCCAAGGTCATGTGGCATAACTGCATGGAGCACTGTTACCTTCCCGCCGGAGCAGTAGCTATTCATCTACTCTCATTTGCATGTTTTTGAACTTCTGGGTTGGCAGAAGCTGGGGCTAACAGTGGGGGCTCTCTCCGCTCCCCCAATTCAAACTTCTGGACCTTATGGTCCAGAAGTTCAGTAGTTCAGCGCTTTAACACGCTGCGCCATCAGGGGATATTATTTCCTAAAGCTTGTGAATATACAGTATTTCTGATTGTGGTTTTTTTTGTCTGTTGGAGGCAAGTATGAATGCTGCAATTAGGCAAAATGATTAGCATGTAATGGCCTTGCAGCTTTAAAGCCTGGCTGTTTCCTCACTGAGTGAATTTTTTGTTGAGAGGTGTTAGCTGGCCCTGATTGCTTCCTATCTGGAATTCCCTTGTTTTCAGAGTGGTGTTGTTTGCGATATTTTATGTGCTTCTACTGTCTGTGGCCCTGAGAAAACAGAGGATATGCCAGACTTTGATGATGGGAATACTTTGTTGGGAGGTGTTAGCTGGCCCTGATTGTTTCCTGTGTGAAATTCCCCTATTTTTAGAGTGTTGCTCTTTATTTAGAGTTCTGTTTTTAGAGATTCTCTTGTTCTGTTTTATCATACCACAGTAATTTTTATATATTCTGATTTTAGTGTTTTTGAATACTTGGAGCCAGATTGTATTCATTTTCACGGTTCACAGCAACACAACAACAACAACAACAACAATAATAGCAATAATAATGATTTTGGTAATGCACACTGCTTCATTCCCTTCTCAGCTTCCTTTCTGGAAGAATCCTTTCTTGGGAGGTGTTAGCTGGCCCTGATTGTTTCCTTTGTGGAATTTCCAATTTCCCTGCTTTCAGAGTCTTGCTCTTTATTTACTGTCCTGGTTTTAGAGATTATATTAGTCTGTATTATTGTATCACAGTAATTATTTCATATTATAGTAGAATCTCACTTATCCAACATTCGCTTATCCAATGTTCTGGATTATCCAACACAGTGTGCCTTTTAGTAGTCAATGTTGTAGTAGTCAGTGTTTTAAATTCATTGTGATATTTTGGTGGTAAATTTGTAAATACAGTAATTACTACATAGCATTACTGCGCATGGAACTACGTTTTCTGTCAAATTTGTTGTATAACATGATGTTTTCGTGCTTAATTTATAATGATGACCTAATTTGATGTTTAATCGGCTTTTCCTGAATCCCTTCTTATTATCCAACATATTCACTTATCCAACGTTCTGCCGGCCTGTTTATGATGGATAAGCGAGAGTCTACTGTATATTGATAATGTTATATTATCTGCTTAGAAATGGATTATATGAGGCCCCTTCTACAGAACTGGATAAAATGCACACTGAAGTGGATTATATGGCAGTGTGGAGTCAAGATAATCCAGTTCAAAGCAGATAAGATTCTAAATGGATTATATAGCTGTATGGAAGGGCCTGGAGTCTACACGGCCATATAACCCAGTGCAAATTAGATAATCTGTGGAAGAGGCCTAAGTGAGGCCTAACTCTGCCTGTCCCCTGGGCTGAGTAGGTTGCTAGGCGACCAAGTGGGCGGAGCTTAGCCTTCTGACTGGCAGCAATTGGATAAAAACAATTATTCCTCTCCCTGTAACTAGGACTTTTTTTTCTTTTCTTTTTGTTGTATCAACCTAGAGGTGTGGATGATGGGTTGTGTTGTCAAATTTCGAAGTTGAGGGGCCTGTAGTTTTGTTGTTTTGTCCGCTGCCCTGATTCCATCACTCTAGATATATATAAATAAATATATATAAAATATAAAAATTATATCTATCTATCTATCTATCTATCTACATACACATATTATATATATAATATATAATATAATATAAAAAATAGAAGATAGATAGATTGATGGAAGAATGAGAGATGACAAGGTTGTTTAAACTTATTTCTTTTTAAAATAATGACTTTTTTGTTTCAAATTACCCTTTATAAACCACAACTACCTTTGATAAATTACATTTTTCTTCAAGTTTTCGCAGCTTATCAGCTTCTTTCTGTTTATCAAGCTCTTCCAGCCATTTTTTCTGTTGTTCACGTTTGACAGCACTAAAAGGATGTTCTACTGGTGCTGGTTCCTAAAAAAGAAACAACAGGTTTATATCCACAAACTGTAATTTGGTTCAAATATGTGGACATTCTTATCTGCTGGACATGTACAGCAAGCAAGATAAGCAAGATGAATTAACCTGATTACAGCTTGCTTTATCTTCAGCAATTACATTATAGAGATTAGAGATTCTATACAGGTCCTAGAGATAATGCACACACACAGATTTTCAGATGATTGTAGATGGGTTCTTACTCAATTCTAACTTCAGTCCAACATAATGACTATAAAAATATAACACTGTCGTATTCTCAATCACCAATTACATCCAAGTCAAAGGTTCAAGAGAGGAGGCATCCTTGATGAAAATTTTGCAGGGAGGCCTTTTCCTTTGTGTTTTGCTATTAACATAAACATAAAAATAGAATTTAGGCTTAGCTCTGCTTTCAGTACAAAACAAACTGTTCTGTAATACCTGTTTTTACTTATACTTCCCTACATTTTATCAATAATGTTTTGTCAACATGCTCTAGAAACTGACATTCATTATCTGTAAAAGAGATGCTTTTCTCTTTATTGACACTCTTGTGCTACAAAGTCCTTGGGGAAAACAAATGGAATGCAGTTCAAAAATAAACAATTTTCCTTTATCACAGTTTGATGTGTCTTGCCTCACAGCTGATGGGGAAGAGCAGGCCCAACAGTAGATGAACACCACCTCACTGTCTATCATTTTTTCTTCCCCCCCCCCGAAAAATGTAAAATCCACATATGTTTTGTAAATCACACTGACTTAAGTCTTTGATTAATATATTCTAAAATATAGCATGACCAATAATCTGTCCCTATAGTATCTCATGCCATTTAATGTAAGTGGAATAAATGACAATTTATTATACTTTAGTTGGGATGCAATATGCAAGATAGTGCAATATAAATCTCCACAAGGATACCTACTAATTCCATTATCTGGGATACAGAGGCTACTTCCTATTTTTACATAGCATCGACAAATGGCGCCTGTCCTGGTACTATATGAACTAATCCTTTCAGTGCATTAGTGTGGGACGTCATGTAATTGAAGCATTTCTACCCAATCAAACAGAGTGAAATGGCTACAAAGACACATATCACAAACAGACAAATACATTGTCATAAATTTAATATTGAACGCACAAAACTTTTTCATGACAATCAGTTCTTACCCCTAACACAAATGCTGTCCGAATAGCAGCAGGTAAATCAGGAGAACTGAAACTAGAAAACTGTCCTGTTTGACCACTCAAAACGCTGGGTGATACTTCACTAGTCTCGGTGGTTACACATCTACAAATGTGGCTATCTTCTGTTGTAGCACTCAGGTCATCTGAAAATGCCATCTAGAAATGAAGTATTATTATTATTAGTTCATTTTTATGAATTAGATATCTATCTTAGGTGTTTTTTCAATAATGAGACTAAAGGTGAATTACAAAAACAAAAATACATTTAAAAGCAATTAGAAAGTAAAAACTTTTAAAAGTTATTGTTAAAAACTATCCATTAAATGAAATCCATTATAAAATCTAGCCATAAAAATACAAATGATTAAAATTAACAAAATAGCAACACCTTTCAAAGCTCTTGTAACAAATTTCTAAAAGTGGGATGGAAGCTATCCCAGGATACATATACACTATAGAATTAGTGCAGCTTGACACCACTTTAAATTCCATGGCTTGATACTATGGAATCATAGGAGTTGTAGTTTTATACAATTCTTAGTCTCTGCCATATAGTACTGGTGCGTCACCAAACTAGAAATACCAGGATCCCATAGCTAAAATACTGTAGTGTCAAACTGCATAATTTTGCAGTGTAGATGCATCCCAGGAGGTTCTAAAGCCTGGTAAAAACAATTAGGAAAGTACTCTCTTGTTTTCCCATCAAATTCTCCTGAGAAGACAGTGGAACAAAAAGAAGGACCCCTCCAGAAGATATTAGAGCTCAAGCAGACTCATTCTGTAAGACAGTTCTCTGAATAGCCAGTAAACAAGCTAAGCAGGATTTTATAAGTCATAACCAGAGTTTTTAATTGTGCCCAGAAATGGACTGGCAGGTAATTGAGCTGGGAAGAACAGGAAGGACGACGACTAGAGCGAAGATGGCGGAAAACTCAACTTTTATGTGACAAGACAATATAGAAGACATCTTCGCTCTTATAAAGTGGCAATTTGCACAGGAAAGAAAGGTTCCTTCTCTGCACGTATTGTGTCTGCAGATTCACATCCAGCTGAGCTGTTCAGAGTGGTGAGAGGCTTAACCCAGGTGCCCTCCCCTCTAAGCCCATTGCTGGAACCTTTGGTAGCTCACTGTGATGCTTTTAACAACAATTTTAAACTTCAATGTTATGTCTAATTTTTGTTTGTGTATTTTAATATGTATTGTATGTAAATATGTTTTAATATGTATATTTTACAGTGTGTTTTTAAATGGTAATGTGTTTTGATTGTGTGTTTTAACAATGTTGTAACCCGCCTTGAGCCGTGAGAGGTGGGTAAGAAATAAAAATTATTATTTTCTCTTATCCAGTCAATCACTAGTGCCAGACACTGTTTTTTTTACCTTCCTTTGAGTTGGGTGGAAAAGAGAAATAGAACTGGGTGTCATCTGCTACCCACCTTCGATGGTGCTGCCCTATCTCCTTCGCCTACCGTTAAGAGCCTGGGTGTCGTTTTGGATTCACAGCTGACAATGGAAGCTCAAGTCGCTGCTGCCAGCAAACAGGCCTTTTTCCACCTACGACAAACGAGGCAATTGGCACCCTATCTATCTGATGAGGTGCTGGCAACAGTCATCCATGCCACGGTCACGTCTAGGCTGGACTATTGCAACGCCCTGTATGTTGGCCTTCCGATGTCCACGACCCGAAAGCTCCGTATTGTTCAGAATGCGGCAGCCAGGCTACTCACAAGAACACCCATGAAATGCCACATAACACAGTGCTGTAGCATCTGCATTGGCTTCCAACTGATTACCGTGGTCTATATAAGATGCTAGGTCTGACCTTTAAAACTCTTTACGGCCAGGGCCCATCGTACCTTAGGGACCATCTCTCTTTCTCCCATCATCGGAGGTCGCAACGACCATCCCAACGAGACTTACTTTATGTACCGGGTCCTAGAGATGTGCACTTTGAAAGGACCAGACGCAGAGCTTTTTCTATTTCTGCCCCTGCCTTATGGAATGCCTTGCCGCCTTACATGAGAGCCATGCGTGAGTTAGGGCCTTTTACCCTAGCACTCAAGACCTGGCTCTTTACTAGAGCTTTTAATCTATGTTAATTTTATTAATATTTGTATGTATGTATTTTTATCCTTTACAGTTTTATCTTGTAAATCGCCTAGAGCATCGTGGATGGAGGGCGATTAATAATTAAATGGTGATGATGATCTGACCTGACCCTAAAACTCTGGTTTCATGAGTATCTTAAATTGTACAGGACATACAATAGAACTTGAGACATTCCATAAACAAACAGCCAAGAAGCAAAAAGAAAAAAAAGAATGCAACATTCCAGATCAATTTGTCAACCCACCTGCAAATACATTCAAACTGGAATAATGAAACTTCCAAATTAACTGTCTAGTAATGACAGTTGAAAACTTTTGCGGCCAGAATCACTGGGGTGTTGTATGGTTTCCGGGCTGTATGGCTGTGTTCTGATCCTTTGAAGATGCCAGTTGCGGATGCAGGTGAAACATCAGGAGAAAATGCTGCTAGAACATGGCCACATAGCCTGGAACCCACACCAAACCCCAATGACAGCAGTAATTAGGGAGGCGGAGGCATGGAGGGAAGCAGCCACAACAAAACAGGAAGGTTAAAAGCAGTGATCTAATTAATCTAATAATGTACTTTAAAATAGTTTTTAAAAAGCATTTGATGCATTACACAAAATAGTTTTACCTTATCTTGAGCCAATTGCCATTTTTCTGAGCAGCTTCTTACATCAGTTTTATGCCAAAACGGGCAATATTTTGACTCTGTTTCCAAAGCTTCTTTGAGCTTCTTTTTTAAAGCTACCTGTTCATCTTTAAAGACAGAAACAATTGACAGAATTAATCACTGGATGTATTCAAAAATTACAATGAGCTACATCTTATGGTTTATTGTGATAAAATGACTCTAGACAAGTGTATATACTTGCATCTCCTTTAACAGGCTGTAAAGAGACGAGAAGCTGTTTCCTATTTTTTATTAGCTGCAATTTACAGTGTTACATCCAGGATATAAACTGTGGTGAATCGTAATCTCAGGACGGCCTGGAGATCCAATCCACAATGAGTGGATTAAGTCCCCATGTGCCAACGGCACTGTCAGGAACCTATGTTCTTTTTCCGTTTGTCTGTTAAAATCCTACCTTTCTCCCTTAATTTTTATAAATCTGCCAAATCTACCAGACACAGTTTTAAAAACCTCCCAGATGGGTAAATTGCTTAAAAGTAGTGTTAGACTAGGATAATAATAAATATTTTAAAGAATGTATGTAAGCAAAATCTTCAAATGTGGGAAAGGATGAGATTACCCTGAGGTCTTCCTAAACAGCATTCAGAAGAATGGTGCTACAATCTGTAATTCCTAAATAAGTAAGAAATCACACCCAGGAAGAGACCTGGGGTAAATAACTATCATTTTGAATTGGACCTCCTTATCATCTTGCAATTGTTGAGTTATACTGATGGAGAATATTCATTTTTGGATGGTAGGATGTACAATCCATGATCTCCCTCTGAGTTGGTAAAGTTAGATAAACAGGCAAATATATCTATATATCTATATATATAAAAGAGTGATAAATCACGGCACCGGACAAAACAACAAAACTAAACACCCCACAACCTCGAAAATTGACAGCACAACCCCTCATCCACGCCTCAAGGACAAGACAACAAAAAGAAAAGAAAAATAAAGTCCTAATCAGAGGGAGAGAAATAATTGTTTTTATCCAATTGCTGCCAGTTAGAAGGCTAAGCTCCGCCCACTTGGTCTCCGAGCAACCCACTCAGCCCAGGGGACAGGCAGAGTTAGGCCTCACTTAGGCCTCTTCCACACTGCCTATAAAATACAGATTATCTGATTTTAACTGGATTATATGGCAGTATAGACTCAAGGTCCTTCCACACAGCTATATAACCCATTTCCAGGCGCAGTAATGCTATGTAGTAATTACCGTATTTACAAATTTACCACCAAAATATCACAATGAATTTAAAACACTAACTACAAAAACATTTACCATTAAAGGCAGACTGCGTTGGATAATCCACAACATTGAATAAGCGAATGTTGGATAAGTGAGATTCTACTGTAATATGAAATAATTACTGTGGTAGAATAATACAGAACAATATAATCTCTAAAACCAGGACTGTAAATAAAGAGCAACATTCTGAAAGCAGGGAAATTGGAAATTCCACAAAGGAAACAATCAGGGCCAGCTAACACCTCCCAAGAAAGGATTCTTCCAGAAAGGAAGCTGAGAAGGGAGTGAAGCAGTGTGTATTACCAAAATCATTATTATTGCTGCTATTACTATTATTATTATTACTATTATTATGTTGCTGTGAACCGTGAAAATGAATACAATCTGGCTCCAAGTATTCAAAAACACTAAAATCAGAATATATAAAAATTACTGTGGTATAATAAAACAAAACAATAGAATCTCTAAAATCAGAACACTAAATAAAGAACAACACTCTGAAAACAGGGGAATTCCACACAGGAAACAATCAGGGCCAGCTAACACCTCCCAACAAAGTATTCCCATCATCAAAGTCTGGCAAATCCTCTGTTTTCTCAGGGCCACAGACAGTAGAAGCACATAAAATATCACAAAGAACACCACTCTGAAAACAAGGGATTTCCAGACAGGAAACAATCAGGACCAGCTAACACCTCCCAACAAAAAATTCACTCAGTGAGGAAGCAGCCAGGCTTTAAAGCTGCAAAGCCATTACATGCTAATCATTTTGCCTAATTGCAGCATTCATACTTGCCTCCAACAGTAAAAAAAAAACAAAAAAACAATCAGAAATATTGTATATTCACAAGCTTTAGGAAATAATATCCCCTGATGGCGCAGCGTGTTAAAGCGCTGAGCTGCTGAACTTCTGGACCGAAAGGTTGCAGGTTTGAATTGGGGTAGTGGAGAGAGCCCCCACTGTTAGCCCCAGCTTCTGCCAACCCAGAAGTTCGAAAACATGCAAATGAGAGTAGATAATAGCTACTGCTCCGGCGGGAAGGTAACAGCGCTCCATGCAGTTATGCCACATGACCTTGGAGGAATCTACGCCAGCTCTTCTGCTTAGAAATGGAGATGAGCACCAACCCCTAGAATCAGACACGACTGGACTTAATGTCAGAGGAAAACCTTTACCCTTTATCTCAACTACCACCAATTCCTCAATACTTTATTTCCCATACCGCCATACTTCGCCACAGCAACGCGTGGCCGGGCACAGCTAGTGTGTATATATATAGATAGATAGATAGATAGATAGAGAGAGAGAGAGGAAAATGTTATGGTGAATTTGGTTAGTCAGGCAATTAAAGTAATTTAGAACAAAACTTAAGCTTTTTTGACTCCCAATTCCTTTTTACCTGATAAATGTGTACATGACCCTAAGTACATAAAGGATGGAAAGACAGAGAGAGGCAGAAAGGTGCATGCATGAACAAGAAAAAGGGGGCAGTGAGAAATATGAAAGAAAGCAGGGCAAGAAAAACATGTACATGTGTGTAAGACAGAAGGGAAAGCAAAGAGAGGAGAAGCAGAGACGTGTGTGAGAGAAGGAAAGGCCTCTTTGACTCTTCTTATGGAGAGAAAAAGCAGGGTATAAATAAATATAATAAACATAGTAATAGAGAGACACACGTGCATGCACATATGAAAAAATCAAAGGCAACCTAAATATAGTTATGGTGACCCCATTTGAGGTCTCGACCTATAATTTAAGAATATCTGGTTTAGAGAGTAGGGTGGTAAACACGCTGGATAATACACTGAAGGGAGACAGGTAGAGGTTTATTGAACAAAGAGAAAAATAATTTGAGCTTTTGCCAGTTCAAATTGAGCTTCTGCCAGTGGAGCCCCCGATGGCTAAGTGGACTAAAGCCTCGTGACTTGAAGGTTGGGTTGCTGACTTGAAAGCTGCCAGGTTCGAATCCCACCCGGGGAGAGTGCGGATGAGCTCCCTCTATCAGCTTCAGCTCCATGCGGGGACATGAGAGAAGCCTCCCACAAGGATGGTAAAAACATCAAAACATCTGGGCGTCCCCTGGGCAACGTCCTTGCAGACGGTCAATTCTCTCACTCCAGAAGCGACTCAAGTTGCTCCTGACACACACACACAAAAAAAAGCTTCTGCCAGTTTGCTTGGCACATGGGGGCTAAACTCAATCAAGGATTGTACCTCCTAACATCCCAGAATGAGTACAACTGGGATATTTTTTTACAAATATTGTTGATAATAGCCAGTTAATTAATAAAAGCAAAAGCTTCTGGCTTCCTATTCACAGGCACATTAGGAATTGAGGTGGAGAAACACATGTGGTTGCCTGGGTTCATTCCCATCATGGATTTTCATGGTTTGTCATGCAATGCAAATTCACTACAGATGAACAACTAAAGTTGACAGAAATCATCTACACTGTTGAGCTAAATTTTAAACAAAGACAATAAGGTTTAACATCTACTTGTATGAGTATGAAAACATATAAATACCACCTATATTGTAAGTAACAGTCATTTGATTAATATGCGTGATAGTATGAAAATAATAAATGAGAAACTCAGTATCAGTATCAAGTGGATAGAGTGATAACTAAAATATGTACAAGAGATGCCCACAAAACCTCTAGATGTACCCTAAAAAGATTGGCTTGAAAAATAATCATAATTCACTAATTTAGATATATATATATATTTAACTATAGCAACAAAGTATTTATATAAACACAGTGCCTATTTATGCTTTAAATACATAATGAATAAATATAGGCAGGTACACTATACCCAATTCTTTCTTCCATTGGGACCTCTTGGCATCTAGTAAGGATTTATCTCTCTCTCTTTCTCCTAGGGTACTAAACATATCAGCTGGTTTCCATGAATTCCTGCTGGAGAAAAATCAGAAGGTTTAAAAAAAAAACCCTGCTAAGATTGGAAGAAGGCTATAAGATTACTCTTCTATTGTGTTCCTCAAGGGATAGTAAATTAATCAAATTGGCTGTGCACTTTGTACACTGAACTATACTATTTCTTTTATTGGCCTCTGGTAACCACTCCTGAATAGAAAAATTAATATTTCAATAAAAATACTCACCTCAAAGTAGTACCAGTGTGTATTTACATAATATTTTCAAAAGCATCAAAGCATACATCCATTGTACATTTTCTGAGATCATACAGGACACATTCACATGTGCTAAATCATATAGTTTAGTCTGACAGTGTGTTTGAGTAGAAACATGTTTAGCTTCCTTCTGAGTTTACATCCCACTTGTTCCTCTGTGGCTAGAAGAGGCTTTGAAGATTTGTTTTTCTTTTAACACTCTATAGTTTGCAATTCTGCCAGAGTTACAAATTGTGTTAGCTGTGGTTAACATTAACTATGATTAATTCTAACAATCTCAACCACAGATTCTGAGATCAGCTTGTGAAAAATAGCTATTGTTAATGAACTGGTTGGCAGAGAAAGCTTAACAAATTAAAATAGAAGAGAGGAATGGGTAGCTGAGATAAATCTACTTTTTAAACTTTCCTCTCCCCTCAAAATGGGTAAAGGGCATGACAATCTTTGGGGGCTCACTATGTCTCCTTCCTGGCTAACCTCATTTCAACATAACATCCAAACACAGTCATAGTGTTGTGTTCTCATGGCAACATCATTTTGATTCTTGAAGGACAGACACTGTGCATAAAATCAATATCACGTAAGGAAAAAAACTGTCAATGTTTCATTACGTTTTCCTCTTCTCCCACTCAGTGATCACCCTGTCCCTCCCCCATTCTGCTTCAGAAGGCTTTCTAATCCTTTAGAGTAGATTTTGAGGGCAGGCAAGGAGCTGCAGAGGAGGGGGAAATTACTGTCTTGCCTGGACTGCTGATGAAAGCTGTTCCACCAATGGAAGGACTTAATTGGATTCTACCCTATATACTATATATAGAATCCAAAGAGCTTTCTCCAATCCATCCCGAAGCTATAATATCTACGTACGTAATTATTTTTTGTTCAGCATGCTTGAATGTTCCTTGTTTTTTGCTTGAAATGAAACTATTTTCACTTGAAACTGTTGGAATCTCAGCCTTCTGGAGTAATCCCATTATGTTTTCTTCTGTAGCCTCATCAGGAGGAATGTTGTTGTCTGAACTCTCCAATACTAGAAAGTAAGATGGTCTCTTAAAATCAATGCTGCAACAGATTGTTCAGAATAAAACTCTTCAAAGAATCTTTGTAGCCTACTAAATTATATCAATGGCTACGTCATGCAACTAAAGGAAAGGGCTGTAATTTATGAAATATTATTCTAAAATAAACTTAAAATAGGTCTTTAAAATAGCACAAGACTACAATTTCTATTCCTGTTTACACTGATACAAATGTAGATTTTTTAATAAAAAAATCAGATCCAGTGTCATTAGGTTTTTACTAAAGAGCTAAGCTCCTAAATTACTACTAAGATGTTAGAAAGTTTTAACTCTTCCCCCACCTAAGAAAGACGCTTCTGCATATCAAAAGGATATTTCTAACATGATCACATACTTTTAAAAGAGCAAATAATCAGAACAAAAACACAGAATTCGAACCTAAATTTCAAATAAATCTAACTCTAGTCTTCTGACCACAAACATTTCACTAAAATAAAGTACACTTCACTCAACAAATAATTGCAGGTGTGAATGCAAGTGAAAAACTGTAAAACTAAATAAATAAAAGAATTTTCAGGTTTAATCCAAGAAGGGCCTATTACAGAATTACATCATTTTGATGTAAATATATAATTATTTCCAAATATCAAACATATTTACAGTTTCTAGGAAACAATTAAACTATTGGAAGTAGATAGACATCTTACTTGCTTCTTCCTTCTTTTCATCCTGAACTTTGGTTCCTTCTTTAACTGCCATCAAAATCTGTTCAAGCTGTTGTTGTGTTAAGCATACCAAATTGTCCCTTAGATCCTCAACAGAAGCAGGATGTTTTTTAAACTTCTTATTGGATGCCAAAGATTTCTTTACTGAAATTCTTGTATAATCAGGTTTTGCAGCATGATTTTTACTGGAGGGTTCGTTTGACAAATCCTTAACACATATCAATGTCTCTGGAGTTTTACTATCGTTTGTCACTGAAAACCGTGATCCAGTTTTGTGTTTTGTAAAACATTCATTCTTTTCACAAGATGTTTGAACAGATTTCAGAACATGTCCATTCAGTTTGGTTCTTGATGTATGTTTTATTATTTTGTTTTTATTACACATCTGCTGAAAAAGTAACAGTTTACACATATATAATCATCCTCAACACTTGAAACTATATTATAAACCATTCTGATATTACTGTGAAGTTATGCCAGTTAAATAAACAGTTTGACTTAATTTGACTATTGCAACTTGTTTCAAATGGAATTATTAGATAAGCACTAAGTATTCAAGTAAACGCTCTTTGTTTTGTAATGTTTCATCTAGAGATTGAGAACCAGAGTGTGCCTGGAGACAATTCAGTTCAGACTCTAATTCATATAGTTGATCAATCTGAAAGCCGCAGAGGAAAGGTTAAAAACCTCCCTGCTGACTATCTTAGGAAAAGGATTAGAAAGAGGGATGTCACCATGGTTTGGGTACGAGGACTCTTATGGCTGACAGGCTAATCTCAGCACCAGCCAAATTCAGGTGAACAGCTTTTCCCCATATAATGCAAACTACAGAAGACAACAACACATTTCACCTGCTCTCACAGGGCAGAAAAATGCATGTGCACTATAAAACAGCTCTTCTTGTTTCTGCTGAGTAAAAAGGAGCAATAGTCCTACTTGTGATGTATTCCTTTTTAGCAGATAAAGGATGAACATCCTGTAATTTTGGTAATTCATCCCACTTGCTCCAACAAGTAGGAAAAAGAAAGAACTTCTAGTGTCTCCACATTGAGACTCTCTATCCCCTTCTTCTGATGAGAATTCTCCCTCTACTGTCTCTGAAGATGCAACTTAAGAAGTCACATCCCTATACAGTGTTCCCTCACTTATTGCGGGGGTCACGTTCCAGGACTACCCGCAATAAGTGAAAATCCACGAAGTAGGGACACTACATTAATTTTAATATTTATACATTATATTAGTAGTTATACACTATTTTAAGACTTTATCAACCAATCATGTGTTGATAAATTGCCTCCTTCTCCTCCCGTTGCTGCTTGGGCTCTCTTTCTCTCCATTCAGCTTCTCCTTCCTCCTTTCCTTAGGCTCTAAATGGTAACTTTTTATTATTTATAAGATTCTTTTAGAGTTTATTGAAAAACCGCGAAACAGCAAATCCGCGAAAAGTGAACCGCGAAGTAGTGAGGGAACACTGTATTTCTCAGAGGAGGATTGAATGTCAAAGGCTATGGTTTCCCTCATGGAGGCATGATGGTGCTCCCTATGCTTCTTGGGGGCTGAAACCATCTCCTCTGCTAAGACCAACTTAGGCTGCTTTTACTTCATAACCTCGGAAGCTTTTAAGTGACATTAAAATTTACTACACATTTGCACTTGTTACTTTGAGGAAATCAGTTTTACTTCTGAATATCTCCAATATTTGGATTTAATATTTAGGTTCTGTTGAAGGTGTAGTTTTACATGCCCAAGAACACCTTAAGTATATATTTTCCAAACTCCAAGATACTCAGCAAATGGGCTTTGAAACCAAAGGTTTCAGAGCAGACTGTCATATGGCAAGGCAGTACAATGTTCACAGAAATAAGTCACAACTCTTAACTCTTAGAGACTAGGTTATTCATGTACTTGCCACTAACAATACATTTAGAGCAATTCTATTCCACTTCTACATAATATATATCTAGCAGAGTAGAAATTACCAATTATTATTAGTAGAATAATAATTCACAGTGATTTCACAAAAAGAAGATAAAGGAACAACACAAATGTGTCAGAAAAATGACAGGAAGGAAATTATGTTAGTCAGAATGACAGTGATTCACAAAAAAAAATGTAAAAAGCACGGGCAAAGGAGAAAATATCACCCAACAAAAGATATCAGAGCCAGTTCCAAGCCTATCACCAGTTGTTATCTGCCTTGCCTCTAGTGACAGAGACAACTGCCTGATCTACACAGAAGTAGTAGTTCCTTAAGCCGCATAGGTCCTAAGCCAATCAAACCTTTTAAAGGCAGAGATTACATTCACCACTCCACCATAAAACTCTTTGAAATTGTTGTACTTTATATATGTTTTATCTGTTTTAATTTCTGCAAGCTCACTCCAAATTCAGGGAAAAAGGTAGAATATCAAATAATGACAACTGTTGGAGAGAGAAAGTGGGATATAAATAATAACACTGATTATATTTTCCCAAATGGTAATAGCACTTTCTACTAGGATGCACAAATCACAACCATCTAGAGATCATATTTCTGCAATAGAAACATTAAAACATAGTTATTATACTGCAAGAAAATTTTAAACTTTGTTAACAGAAAAAAGACAGGGCACTTTAAAAATCTTACCTTTATGGTTGGTTTTGACTTATTCACTATGAAAGAAAAAAGCACAAATAAGAACAAAAACTAGGATAATTTTATGAGGAAGTGATTTTAATGACAACAAAACTCATATTTTTAACACAGACATACTGTATCCACTCACTACATACATCTGGTTAGGAACTCATTCTATAAAAATATTACAATATAGAAATATAAGGTGAAGACACACATTAACAGCTTCTTAAGAATGGGGAGGAGGGCTTCAGTATACGTTGAAATAAAACTGCTTTAACCTCAACTATACACAAGTTTTAAAAAATGAAGCCATCATGTTCTGATACTGAACTGAGGATGTGCTCAAACTAGGTTTTCTTAACAAACCAGAAATCAAACCAAGATATGATCCTAATTGTTACAAGGAAATAACTTGATTTCTTTTGTTAGGTAGCATCGTTATTCAGCGTTTAGTAGCATAATGAAACAACTATTTTGAAACAACTAAAAAAGAAAGCACCACAATGTTCTTTTTAATACACTCCTTATACTTTTATAACTAACTTTATGTCATAAAGTATAGATATTACTTTTCTTTTTCCCATCCCCAATTTATGGTAGATATATTATAACATTTAGGAAGTTTTATAAACTAAAATTTTCATCTACTAAAGGGTCACATTTTGCCAATATGTCTCCCATAGGAAGAAGGCACAACATTCCCTCTATAAAGAGGTTAAGATTTGAATCAGTTACCTTAGTTTAAGAAGTATTTGGATGTCATTGTATTGAGTTCTACTAATTTTAATATAGTGACAGAGTAAATCTTTACACACAATGCTTTTTAAAAACCCATCACCAGAAACTGAAACTCTTAGCTAAACAAACATCATGGCTTTCCATGGTACTTTAAAGGCGGTCTTAAATGGCACCACCATCAATTATTTTTTTCTCTGGACAGTATAATTTTTATGTTACTAATGTTCAG
Source organism: Anolis carolinensis (assembly GCF_035594765.1). Classification (NCBI taxonomy): domain Eukaryota; kingdom Metazoa; phylum Chordata; class Lepidosauria; order Squamata; family Anolidae; genus Anolis; species Anolis carolinensis. Next base: position 67,733,531 of record NC_085842.1, read on the forward strand.
CTTGGCACAATACTCCATGATCTATCAAATGGTAAATTACCTAGCATGGTAGGAACTGAACCTGGAAACTTTTACAAGCAGAGTAGCTGCAAATATTCACTGGTTTGTAGTCAAGGTCTATAGTAGTGCAAAAAAACAGTAATTTGCTCATCTCATTAATGGATTTAAATGTGTGTCACATTAACTATCAAAGAAGTTAGTAACATCAATAAACAGGCTAATGGTGCCCATGCATCCACACGCGCACACACACATCATACACACACACACACACACACACACACACACAGTGTTCCCCCCAAAATAAGACATACCCATAAAATCAACTGTGGCAGGATTTCTAAGCATTTGCACAATATAAGACATAATAATAGGTGTGGCTATGCAGCGTACCGGCACGGTAAAGAAGGTAGCCACCCCTTCCTTCTACCATTGCCCCGGCTGACTTACCAGCTCACACCAGCACGCCCTCCTCCCTGCCCAAGCAAGGGAAGGGCACAAGGCCATCCAAAGTCTCCTAAACTGAGGGAGCAGGAGCAGTGGCAAGCCCCGGTAAGCGGTGAAGAAGGCAGGACCAGCTCAGGCCCCCACTCCACCCACAGTGCAGCTGCAGAGCTCCTCCCGGGTGCTCTTGCTGCCGGAGGAGGATGCCGGAGCACTACCCGCTGGGCCGCCTCTCTCGCTGTCACAGGGCTTGGGCGACACAGCGTTCCCTCCCACGCAGGAGCAGCAGTCTCCTGTGGCCATCACATCATCTGAGTGCTTGAGTACTGGCCATGGATATAAAAATAAGACATCCCCTGAAAATAAGTCATATTGTGTCTTCTTGAGGAAAAATAAATATAAGACAGTGTTTTATTTTTGGGGAAACACAGTTTGTGTATATCTTTATATGTCAGAGTTATCTTACCACAAGTAGCCACTATCAGTCTAGGTTTTCCATCCAGAATTTCAGTTTCAAGCTTTAAACCATCCCTGTAATATAAACAAGAAGTTGAATTTATCTCTAACTGATATAATATTGGGGGAAAGAGAGATTATGATTTTTAAACAAACTAAAGAAGACCACCTGTCATTGAAGTCTTTGCACAGTAGCACAAATATGAAATACGAATATATTGCATGCTTTGAGATATGTAGAGTTTGTTTTCAAAAGGTACCAAAATAAAAAAAGGAAAATGGGTTTCAGGTGGCAGTACATTGTTGGCTAGGAGGACAATATTAGGTACAGATCAAAACTATCAAAATGTATCAAATCACTTTGGTACAGGGCTTGGAAAACTGCATTTTATAGCAAAAAATGCATATCCGCAGCATGTTTTCTTGGTTTCTGTAACATTTGTTCAGATGGATTTGGTGCCTTTTAGAAACAAGCTCCATATTTTTTTTTCTTTCTCCTCTCCACTTTCTTTTGGTTTTATTATGACTACATAGAATACAACATTCTACATAGATTTTGTATACTTTTGTGAATCAATAATGGTTGCTATGAATAGTAGAGGTCACTTGGAATGCAAATACATATTAAATGTATTTAGATTTCCAACTCACTTGGTTTCTTAGGATGGGCGGTAATCATGCAATCTTTTCATGTTACTGGACTGCAACCCTCAGTAATACTTCCCATTGGCTACCAAAGGGAGCAGGAAAGGGTCAACTTTTAAAAAACAGAAATGGGTGGTGTGCTCTTTGATAAAGAAAAAAAGGAAATTGACTGGTTAAAATTTAAACACGGTGTTAGTGCCTTACTGGGAAGAACATAGTATTTTTCCCCTTAAAAGGCTAAATGAGCAGATATGTGTAAATTGGTACATATAAGACTTTTAAAATGTACATCACATAAAACATGGGCAAGAAAACACACATGCAAGAAATCAACTGGATTTCAGCCTATAAGCATTAGCAAGCTATTGTAATCAAATATTTTTTTAAATGGGAAATGAAAATAACATAATGAATCTGACTATTTTATACAAGAAAGTGCTTCTGCAGTCAGCACTACTTACAGGGTCACCTGTACAAGCTCATACAGTTGCGATAAAAGACAGCTTGCCAAAAGCCAATTTCCTGTGGTAAAGTACTGTATACACAGAGAACTGCTGTTTCTCTCTCCTTGTTTCAAGGCGAAAGGCAAATTTTTCAACTTCTCACTGTATTCCCTGAATGAGGAATATGACAAGACTTTCTGGCTTCTATTTTTATTAGCTAAGGGCACAAACAAACAAAATATGAGTACTTAAGTGATTTGATTTGTGGGCTAGCTGAGAAGTCAGGATGAAGCTTCCAACTGTTTGCGCCAATTTAGTTTTCAGTTTCTGTGGCACTGTTATAGACTCAGTGTACATCTACGCTGTAGAATTAATGCAGTTTGACACCACTTTAACTGCCATGGCTCAATGCTGTGGAATCCTGGTAGTTTGGTGAGGCACAAGCGCTCTTTGGTGGAAGTGAAAAATCTTGTAAAAATACAGATTCAGCCACACAGTGTCCTCCAGCTTTTCAGGAAGGCAGGTACAGCGGGCCCTTGATTTCCACTGTGGTTTGGTCCTAGGACCATGGATGCTCAAGTCCCATTATATGCAATAAAAAGAACAGCGGTGGCACAATGGGTTAAACCCTTGTGAGCTGCTGACCTGAAGGTGGGGGATCGAATCCACGAGACAGAGTGAGCTTCTTGTCTATCAGCTCTAGCTTGTGGGGACATGAGAGAAACCTCCCAGTAATACATCCGATTTCCCCTGGGCAACGTCTCTGTAGACAGCCAATTCTCCCACACCAGAAGCGACTTGCATATACACACACACACACATACACACACACACACACATAAATAAAATGCTAAAATATAATGGTGCCCCAAAGGTCAAAAACCCTGTAAAAATACAGATTCAGCCTTGCGGTGTCTTCCACCTTTTCGAAAACAAAAGCCAATAGGAGAAAACTGGTGCCATTTTTGGAATTAGCAGGTGAGATATATCCAGAAACAGGGCTAACATTTGATGTGTTTTGGGCAGTGTTATTTTTACTGTGATATGTAATGTAATTAATTATATCCTGCTTTTGTCTCCTGGTTGAGAGGCAAAGCTGCTCACAACGCTGAAAAAAAAATACAGTAGCGTCTCACTTATCCAAGCCTCACTTATCCAACGTTCTGGATTAGCCAAGCCATTTTTTTAGTCAATGTTTTCCATACATTGTAATGTTTTGGTGCTAAATTGGTAAATACAGTAATTACTACATGACATTCCTGCGTATTGAACTACTTTTTATGTCAAATTTGTTGTATAACATGGTGTTTTGGTGCGTAATTTGTAAAATCATAACCTAATTTGATGTTTAATAGGCTTTTCATTAATCCCTCCTTATTATCCAAGATATTCGCTTATCCAAGCTTCTGCCGGCCCGTTTAGCTTCGATAAGTGAGACTCTACTGTAGTAGGCTGTAAAGGCCCTGAACCATGAGAATCAGCTGAGCCTTCAGGAGGTCACTTCCTAGGACTGGCATGGGCAAAAACTTGGGCCCTACAGGGGTTTTGGACTTCAACTCCCACCATTCCTAACAGCCGGACTCCGCTGGGCTGAGGGGGGAAAAAGAAGGGGCCCGAGGCTGTTAGGAATGGTGGGAATTAAAGTCCAAAATCTCTGGAGGGCCCAAGTTGGCCCATGCCTATGATAGGAGGGATTTAAAAGGCTCCCTCGCCGGTGACAACCACGGAAGCACCGCCCAGCCAAGCCCCGCGGAGGCAGAGGAGCCCTTCCTTACCCCAGGTTCATGGTTGCCACGCCGCTTTTTCAAGGCGGCGGCAGGAGCAGCAGTAGTAACTGAGGGAGGCTGAACCGAGCCCCGCTTAATCTGTGTACGTCGGTTGCTGCCACCGCACAATGACAGGGGAGCTGATAGGCCTGCCGGGGTCGCTCTCCTTTCACCAATGGGCTCCGCTTACACTGAGAGGGTAGCGCGGCCCTCCTGCGGAGCATTGTGGGAATTGGAGTCTGAAAGAATCCTTCAGATTCTGTCTTTCTCCGCCCCCAATTTGTCCCCCCCCCCTTCCCGCGCGCCCGTCCGCCTCCCGACTATTTCCCGAGCGGCGCATGCGCAGCGCTTTCCCCGAGGACCGTTGGCCGGCTCTTTGAAGGCTACGCCCGCGCGCCCAACGTTCTCCTGAAAGAGGGCGACGCGCGGGCGGGCTTACAGCAGCGATGTGTGGCAAGGCTGCAGGCCGACCCCATTTTGACGGCCATAGCTCAGTGAATTCTTTGGGCTCACGGGAGTTGTAGCTTGGTGAAGCACCAGCACGCTTTGACAGAAAAGGCTACCCCGTATACCATGCAGTTGTAGACAAGTCTATATAGAGACCACCAAACCACCAATTATCCAAACACAAATCAAGGAACATGAAAGGCACTGCAGACTAACTCAACCAGAGAAGTCAGCCATAGTGGAGCAGTTGATAAACCAACCTGGACACAGCATATGATTTGAGAACACAGAAATGCTGGACTATGCTAACAACCACCATGTCAGACTACACAGAGAAGCCACCGAAATCCACAAGCATGTGGACAATTTTAACTGAAAGAAGGAAACCATGAAAATGAACAAAATCTGGCTAGCGATATTAAAAAAACCCTCTAAAATCGGGATAGTAAATAGAAAAGCAACACTCAGAAAACAGAAATTCCAGACATGAATCAATCAGAGCCAGTTAACACCTCCCAACAAAAGATTTCCTCAGGCAAGAAGCAGCCAGGCTTTGAATGTGCAAGGCCATCACTTCAGGGTGGCCATTTGCAACATTCACACTTGCTTCAAACAGATAAGAGTTCTTTCTGGACAGTGAAGAAAATCAGCTCATTCAAAATGCTGGATAAGAGTTGTATGAATAATGTGGGTTGCTAAAAAGACAAATTAATTTTGGAACAAAGCAAGCCTGATCTCTCCCTAGAAGCCAAGATGGCTAAACAGAGGCTGTCATGCCATATCATGAGAAGTCATTATTCACTAGAAAAGACAATAATGCTTGGCAAGGTAGAAAGCAGTAGAAAAAAAGGAGGGCTACATTCCAGATGGATAGACTCAATAAAGGGAGCCTTGGCCCTGACAAGACCTGTTGATGATAAACTAACCTTGGAGATCTCTCATTTGTGGGTTTGCCAGAAATGGAAACTGACTTGATTGTAGTTAGCAATAACAATAGTTACCTGGATATCTCAGATATTAGACCTGAAGCCTTTTGCAGGCAAAAGGCTTTCACTATACTTTAAAAAGTTTTCATTCAAAATTGTCAAGCTCAGGGATTAGAAAACTGCTCTCAAATGATATGCTTAATTAACTCAGGAGCCATCAAACAAGGAAAACCATCTGAGAAGCCAAAGGCAACAAAGAGGCACAAGTTTCATATTTAAATTATCTAGACATCATAGTGATCACATCACATCACAGTGATCCAAATATACGACCCAACCACAGTTGCTGAAGATGACAACAATCTAACAGAAGCTGAAGAGATCAAGTGAAGATGGTGAGACTATATAGAAGATCTATATAGGAAATATAATAATATTGAGGATAGCTTTGACGGTATGGTGAGTGAATTAGAACCAGACATCCTGAGGAGTGAAGTTGAATGGGCCTTAAGAAGCATTGCTAATAAAAAGGCAGCAGGAGACGACGAGATCCCAGATGAATTGTTTAAAATCTTGAAAGATGATGCTGTCAAGGTGATGCATGCCATATGCTAGCAAATATGGAAAACACAAGATTGGACATTAGATATGAAAAATCAATTTATATCCCCATACCAAAAAAAGGAAATTCTAAAGAATGCTCAAAATTTCATACAGTGGCACTTAATTCACATGCCAGTAAGGTAATGCTCAAGATCCTGCAAGGTAGATTCCAGCAATACATGCAGCGAGAGTTGCCAGATGTCCAAACTGGGTTTAGAAAAGGCAGAGGAACGAGAGACCAATTGCCAGTATCTGCTGGATAATGAAGAAAGCTAGGGAGTTTCATAAAAACATATATTTCTGTTTTATTGACTATTCTAAAGCTTTTGACTGTGTGGATCATAATAAACTGTGGCAAGTTCTTGGTGGATACTAAGTCACCTTGTCTGTCTCCTGAGAAATCTGTATAACGACCAAGTAGCAAAAGTAAGAACAGACCTCAGAACAACAGACTGGTTCAAGATTGGGAAAGGAGCACGGCAGAAGAGGGGCCGACCAAGGGCAAGATGGACGGATGGCATTCTTGAAGTGACTGGCTTGACCTTGAAGGAGCTGGGGGTGGTGACAGCTGACAGGGAGCTCTGGCGTGGGCTAGTCCATGAAGTCACAAAGAGGCAGAAGTGACTGAACGAATAAACAACAACAACAACAACAAAGACATAATAGGTTGGCAAGCTTGGGGAAATATCAAAAATCAACCATGTATACAGTTCTGGTGAAGAGGCGTGAGAGTTGAGAGGTGATCATATTGCAAGGACAAAGTACACTGAATCTTTGAAGATGGTTATAAAAGCAATTGAGGGGACCTGAAGGATCTGATCATAAGACAAACATCTTCTCCGGAGAGTATTTTTAAAGCACTACATACTGTTTACTCTTCAAGTTCCAAGAACTCTTTGCAAGGCTCACACCTAGATGTGTTTCCAAAAATCCTAGTCACAATTAAGTCAGAGGAGAAGGGATTTTGCAAGGAGAAACTACAAAATTAATTTGACCCTCCTTTTATTTAATTTATCTTTTATTTGGATGAAGTTTTTTGATACCAGCTATATCAGTAAGTCAAATGTAAACAAAATATTTAATTGCATTTAATTTTCAAGGTACTGATGCTTTCCACACCTGCTTTTGTCCTGTATCTTCAAACTGTTTCTGATTAATGGAGGCCCTAAAACAGTGGTTCTCAACCTGTGGGTCCCCAGATGTTTTGGCCTTCAACTCCCAGAAATCCTAACAGCTGGTGAACTGGCTGGGGTTTCTGGGAGTTGTCAACCAAAACACCTGGGGACCCATAGGTTGAGAACCAATGCCCGAAAGCAAACTTATCACAGAGTTTTCTTGACAAGATTTATAGCTTTACTTTCCACTGAGGCTGAAAGCGTGTGACTTGGGAATGGTCACCTAGTTGGTTTTGATGACCCAATCAGGGATTCAAACATTCATAGAATCAGAGTTGGAAGAGATCACATGAGCCATCTAGCCCAATCCCCTGTCATGCAAGGAAAGCACATTCAAAGTACCCCTGACAGATGGCCATCCAGCCTCTGTTTAAAAGGCTCCAAAGGAGTTTCCACCACACTCTGAGGCAGAGAGTTCTACTGCTGAACAGCTCTTACAATCAGAAAGTTCTTCCTATGTGGAATCTCCTTTCCTGTCATTTGAACCCATTGCTCTGAGTCCTAATTTCCAGGGCAGCAGAAAGAAAGTCTGCTCTCTCTTCCTTATGACATTCTTTCCCATATTTATACATGGCTATCATGTCTCCGCTCAACCTTCTCTTCTACGGGCTAAACATACCCAGCTCTTTAAGACATTCCTCATAGGGCATGGTCAAACAACTCCGCCTCACTGGCACTTACCACACCTACCAGGGATGAATTGATTTTTGTAAGTGGCATTTACATTGGGATCATGGTGAAGGAGGTTTGGAGGAGGACAGGTTTCTTACCTATAACTGTATTTATTTGACTAGTCACCTGTGAATTCCCACAACTGGGTATTTTGCACCTGCACAGAGCCTCTTCAGAACTTTCTAGAATCACTAGGCAAAAACTTTTTGGTGGTAGCCCTGCCCATTCCCCTGAGTGCATATAAGAAGCTGGTTGCCAGCAAAACCCCTCAATCCAGAGGTCACAGCTGCAGCCAGAGTGACCAAGGGTGGTATGATCCATATGGGGAGGATGTGTGGGGTTATGTGAATTCACAGATGACCACACAAAAAATACAGTTACAGGTAAGAAACTTGTTCTCATCTTTGTAGTTTCTGTGAATCTCACAACTGAGTAACTAGCGAGTGAAAGTTTAGGGAGGCAGGAGTCAAGACACACTATAGACCAATCTCGGAGAAAAAAATATTAATAACAAATTATGACTTTTTATTGAATAAAATTTTCAGTAAAATATTATAACCACATAAAAACTGTAAGAAGGCAAATGAAGGTACATTGGTACAGTATGTATAGCACCACAGGTACATATGCAAGTCAGCGTGACCATTCATAGTAAAACCAGAAAATGCTGTCAGGAAGAATTCTTGGTTACAGATGTAAACGTCCGCCTAGTGAACATCTAAGTGCATGTAAATAGCATTCATGTAAAATCATTTGCAGTAATATGCAGAATTGCAATAATATCCAGAATATGAATGCATAAAAAGATGCCTGCAACTGGGTGCAATACTAGGAAACTTAGGAAACACAGGAGAGCAACACCGCCTACCAAAAGATGTATCCTTTAGAAATCTTCTGTCCAAGCAATAGTGAGATACAAAAGTAGATGGGGTGCTCCATGCAGAAGCCTTAAAAATAGCTTCCAGGAGCACACCCTTTAGAAAAGCAGCTGATATTGCTGCTGCCCTAGTCCCATGAGCATGAAGATGGTCTAGGGATTTGTTCAATGTTCAATGGCGACTTAGATTTGGTTAAATATTGTATCATCCCTGTATGCATTTTGAATTTTTTTCAAGTGACTGGAAGATTCATAATATTTTTATTTAGTTATTCAAGCCTTGCCCAATTGAGTTGTTTTATTTCACCCAGTCATACTGTTAGTGCTACATAAAACGTTTGCCAAAACATGTTGAACTGCTTATCTTCTGGGAAGAGCAGTGCATATTCTTATTCTTTCCATGTTGTTTCTGCTTCTGGTTTCATTTTTTTTTCTGTCAAAGAGGTAATGCCCAGGAATGCAACTTCTGTGTTATTTAAGGCATGTGTGCATATGTGCTTTCATGATGCCTGTTCTTATAGCAAGGTAATTAACTTCATAGGGTTTTTAAAGGAAAGGGATACTCAAGAGATGGTTTTGCTAGTTTCCTCCTCTGAAATACATCTGACAGCAATCTCATTCAAGTACTAACTAAGGCGCCTTCTACACTGCCCTATGTCCCAGGATCTGAACCAAAATTATCTGCTTTAAACTGATTATATGAGTCTCCATTACCAGATAAGCTGAGATAAAATAATCTGGGATCACATCCTGGGATATAGGGGCAGTGTGGAAGGGGCCCAAGTTAGTACTCTCATCGTAGTACTAACCAAGGCTGACTCTTCTTAGCATGTTGTTGTTGTGTTTCTTCAAGTTATTTCCTACCCTGTTTCCCTGAAAATAAGACATCCCCAAAAAATAAGACCTAGTAGAAGTTTTGCTGAATTGCTAAATATAAGGCCTCCCCCGAAAGTAAGGCCTAGCAAAGTTTTTGTTTGGAAGCATGCCCAGTGCCTGCCAAACAGAACACCAGAGCATGCAGGATTGATAAATGTACATACCAGTTGTACATGGAAATAATGGTAGTAACAAGAAATTCTTGACAGGAGTCACAGTTTGTCTGGTTATGCTGGTTTGTGATGACAACTACTGTACAGTATATAATAAATGTTAATTTTTTTGTTCAACAATAAATGTGAATTCCTCTTCATGAAATCCCCTGACATCCCCTGAAAATAAGACCTAGAGCATCTTTGGGAGCAAAAATTAATATAAGACACTGTCATATTTTCGGGGAAACACAGTACCTATGACATCCGTAAGCCAAATTTATAGAATTTTCTAGACAAGATTTGGTCAGAAGGGGGTTGCTATTTCCTTACTCTGAGGTTGCAAGAGTATGTCTTACCCAAGTTCGCACAGAGGATTTCATGGCCAAGTGGGGATTCGAACTGTGATTGCCAGGGTTATAGTCCAACACCTAAACTACTATATTAGCCTGGCTGTCATCTTTAGCATATACATTACCTGTACTTTTTTGTGTGCAGTAGTAATTCCTGAATCTTGTAGTCTTTATTTCAACCAGCAGGTGGCAGACGATTCAAGCACTTTGGGTAGAAAATATATTCTGTAATTTAAATGAAGATTATGGTGTTAAAGTATTATTCAAATATTCATTTTTGGTATTTTAGGGGGTAATAGCCCCAACAAACAAGAGATGGAAGGCATTTTCTAGTCTAATTATTTAAATATGTCTAGAGAAACCCTAGTTTATATGCAAGCTTTCTCATTACATCATTTGAGAACTGATTCCCTTCTATTTTATGTTTCCGTTGCCTTCTTGGAGAAGCTTAAGGCAGCATATGTTGGCTTCTCCAGCAGTCTTTTAAAGGGCATTGACCTTGCTTTACATTTTCAAGATGCTACATAATGGAATGTGTATTTAGACCCTGTGCTGGGCACTACTGTACAGGAATCTTATACTCTTATGCCATGAATATATTAACTCCTCTTGTTAGGACTGGCAAATTCTAGGGCATAATACCCCTAACTAGGACTGGCCTGACTTCTTCATTTTGCTTGCCTATGCAAATGCACAGTGTCTTGTCTGCACTTCTAGAAACAGTATCCAAAAAGCACTGACAATCTAAAACAGTGGGTCTCAACCTGTGGGTCCCCAGATGTTTTGGCCTTCAACTCCCAGAAATCCTAACAGCTGGTAAACTGGCTGGGATTTCTGGGAGTCATAAGCTAAATCATCTGGGGACCCACAGGTTGAGAACCACTGATAAAAGCTTTCATGGGGAATGGGTTATCGATCCCTTCTGCCGCATTTTCTATCCTCCTACCATACCACTTAATATTGTTTCCATCCCTTAATTTCTATTTTCTTTTCACAGAATAGTCAAAAGGGAAAGGCACATAAAACTGCATTGACCTGAGGAATATCTAACTAAGGCATTGATGACTGGAGACAAGCTACAAGTTTTGGTTTTTTTAAATAGTTACTTTAGAATTGTTAATTTTAAATGTGATTTTAAAATGTTTCTGGCCTTGTGCAAAATAAGACCACAGTCTAAAATTCAGATTAAAGAAAAACAAGCCAAAAACCACACAATGATACAAATATTTACATTGAGTCTTCAGAATATGAGACCAGAAGTCAGTTCTGGGCCAGAATTCACAAATAAATGTCAGCAGATGGAGATTTCAGCACGGTATTACACTTAAGTGAGAAAATTGAAATGCACAGGGATAGTATGGGTGGCACTTAGCTTGACAATAGTATACGTGAAAGGGATTTAAGGCCCCTTCCACACAACTGAATAAAATCCCACATTATCTGCTATGAACTGGGATATATGGCAGTGTGGACTCAGATATTCCAGTTCAAAGCAGATATTGTAGGTTATTCTGCCTTGATATTCTGGGTTATATGGCTGTATGGAAGATCCCTAAGAGTCTTAGTAGACCACAAGCTGAACAAGTGATGTGGCAAGTAAAAAAGCCAATGCGATTCTACGATGTAGGTTGCTTCAATAGAAATATAGTGTCTAGAACAGGGGTCCCCAAACTAAGACATGGGGGGCCGGATGCGGCCCTCCAAGGTCATTTACCTGGCCCCCACTCTCGGTTTTAGACTTTGCCTCGCCCAAAGTCTGAAATGACTTGAAGGCACACAATACCAACAATCCTACTTAACTTGACTATCTCATTGGCCAGAAGCAGGCCCACATTTCCCATTGAAATCCTGATAGGTTTATGTTGGTTAAAATTGTTTTTATTTTTAAATATTGTATTGTTCTTTCATTTACTAATATTGTGCTATGGTAATAATTGAATATATTGTGCATACATATAATATTGATACTAATATTATAATGTAATACAATATAATACTAATAATTATACAATATAATAATATTAATTATACATTATATATTAAATGTAATATTACTAATAACATTACAGTAGTGGTATAGGACAATATAGTAATATATAATTCTAATATTGTGCTATGCCAAGAATATAATATATTGTATGTACATACAATTTGTAAGCCGCTCTGAGTCCCCTTCGGGGTGCGAGAGGGTGGGGTATAAATGTAGTAAATAAATAAATAAATAGTTGTGGGGGGGGGGTTGCACTACAAATAAGACATGTGCAGTATGCATAGGAATGTGTCCTTTTTCTTCTTCTTTTTGTAATGATAATTCAGCCCCTCAACAGCCTGAGGTACCATGAACTGGCCCTCCACTTAAAAGGTTTGAAGACCCCTGGTCTATAATCTAGACACTATATTTAGATCATTTCCCATGATCTAGACTCTAGATCAGGGGTCCCCAAACTAAGGCCCGGGGGCCGGATGCGGCCCTCCAAGGTCATTTACCTGGCCCCCGTCCTCAGTTTAAGACTTAGGCTCACCCAGAGTCTGAAATGACTTGAAGGCATACAACAACAGCAATCCTAATTAACTTGACTATCTCATTGACCAGAAGCAGGCCCACACTTCCCATTGAAATCTTGATAGATTTATGTTGATTACAGTTGTTCTTATTTTTAAATACTGTATTGTTCTTTTATTGTTGTGTTGTTGTTTTTTTTGCACTACTAATAAGACATGTGCAGTGTGCATAGGAATTTGTTCGTATTTGTTTTCAAATGATAATTCGGCCCCTCAGCAGTCTGAGGGACCATGAACTGGTCCTCCACTTAAAAAGTTTGAGGACCCCTGCTCTAGATCATGGGAAATAATATTCCCACTCTATTCTGCTTTGCTCAGATCTCAGCAGTTCTGGATAAGACAATTCAAGAGTAATATTAACAAGGTGGAATAGGTCCAGAAGAGGACAACCAAAAGTTCTGGGAACCATACCCTATCAGGAGCAGTTTAGGGTTCAGGGTGTGTTTAGCCTAGAAAAGAGAAGGCTAAAAGGGGACATGATAGCTATGTTTAATATTTTTAATTTATATATTTATTTTCCAGAAATATAAATATCATTATACATTTTGTAAAGATAGTAATTTTCCAATATGGTAAATATCATCAATACACCATTAAAGCTAGCCCCTCCACCTAAAAACAATAATCATAAAAAAGAATTAAAAATGAAAAGTTAAAATGGTCTTATCTCCCACTTTAAAAGCATACAATGAAAGTATTCCACTGATTTCCTCCTATCTTTCCATGTCTTATTTTAGACAACTTCTTTATTATATCTTGCTATCTCAGTATTTCCTTAGTCTTCAATACCCTGAAGCATTTTCACATTTTCTTTTTTCTATATAAATGATTCAGTTGATTTTTCCTTTATCAAACAAGACAACGACGTATCCATCTATGCCAGTTCTAGAACATTGTAATCCAATTTTCTTTTGAGGGTAATTCTTTGTCATGTTCAGTGTTTGAAAGGATGTCATATTGATGATGGAGCAAGCTAGTTTTCTGTTGCTAGAGAATAAGACATGGAGCGATGGAACTGCAGGGAAAGAGATTCCATCTGAATATAAGGAAGAATATAAGGTATTTGACAGTGGTATAAGCTGCCCTGGAGTGTGGTGGAGTCTCTTTCCCTGGAAACTTTTAAGCAGGGGCTGGATAGCCATTTGATGGGAATTCTTTGATTATGTATTCCCCCTGGCAGAATGGGGTTGGACTGGAGGCCCTTGTGGTCTTTTCCAATTTTATGCTTCTACGCAGACTCAAGAGTTGATTCTTCACAGCAAAGACCTGAACATCTGTTTAAGTAATACCACATAGTATCTGCAATTACACTGGTGAAGGAGATCTTTTACTTTCCAAGTCTAGTGAGCAGGGCTTGTTTTGTTGCAGAATTAGAGAAAGAGAAAACATTTTAGGGTTTTTATATTTCTATCCCTCTTCCTAAAGTAAACTACAGACTTATTTAAATGCTTATGCATTTTCCTTTTAAGTTGTTCAAGTAGGACAGACCATGGAAACAGCTTGTTAAAACATTCATTAAAATTACCCATGTTTATGTGTATGTGTGTGTGTGTGTGTGTGTCTAAGCATGTCCTGGCATTTTTCCTTATCATTTTTCATGTCCTTTGTACTGCTTGCATATCAAATTAGGAGCCAATTTGGAGAATTTTCCATGTATTTTCCTTTATATTGTAGTGTTTTTGTTTTTTAAAAAAATACAAAATATGATCAGAATGCAAATAAAGATTATTTTTATCTGGACAAACTACAATAAAGAATCTAGTAGCTAACTTATTTTGACATAAGCTTTTGTGGACTACAATCCATGTCATCAAATTCTGATGGCATTTCCAGGAAGTTTGTAACTCCAGCAGTATTTCAGATTGTGAGTTGTGTTCACATTACCATCCAGGCATCCATGTGGAAAGAAGATACATACAGAAATTACCACACAGATTCCATAGCATCCATATGCTGGTCGCAGTTCCTTCCCAGCTTTTCTTGATCCTATTGCTTGATACTTTGGGCATGTGCACAGGCATTGTCATTAGAGAGCACAGTATGTACTTTAGGACATGGTGGGATTCCTACTTATGCTCTCTGTCTGTTCTTGCTTGCACATACCCTTCTGCATTTTGGGTTTTGTGGTTATATCAACAGTAACTATACTGAGTGGTTTCAGGAATTCCCTTCTGACTAATACAATTATTGCTGTAATTCTTCACAGCAGAGGGCATTTTATAACAAGTGAACAAAATAATATCTGTCTTTAAGGGAAACACAGAATGGCCTATCAAATAATTGTATTGCCTTGATGGAAGTTTATAACCACATTTCCTCGTGATACTTTGTTTTTAACAGTTATCAAGTTAACATATGGCAACCCTATGAATGAGAGACCTCCAAGTCACCCTATCATTTCAACATTAGCTAATAGAATAGATCTTGCTACATAAAACTAAGTGATCTTTTACACTCCAGTTTGGCAGTTGACAACTGGGAACCTATAAAATCATTCATTACAAATCCATGTCACCGGATCAAATGAGCCATTTTTTGATGGCAAGTAATTGAGGCAGTTGTATTTACTTGAATTTGCACATAAAAAGATAGCCCCGGGAGCCTGTCTTTTGGCATATAGATTAGTTTAAACCAATAATTTAATAAACACAGGTAGACTGTCATCTTTATTGAGAGCATTCTAGCTGAGGTTTTTTGACAGAACCAAAAGATTGCCTCTGGGACTGTCTCAGATAGATTTAAGATTTGATTCTAGGGGGAAAACCGCCCAATTAGCTTCATCTTGAAAGTCCCATGTCTCAGCACTATACAAAACAGTAATTTATTCATAATATTTTCAAGACCAGTGTAGCTTGTTGATTCATACAACCACCAAAAATTTAATATACCAGAAACCATCTGTTTCATTTTAAAACATTTTTGAGCTAATTGCTTTTGCAGCTGTCTTTACTAGAAAATTCCAGCTTCTGATAACAATCAACTTCAGATTGCTCAGTTTTATGGACACCAATTCACCATTAATGCTTTTGGGAGTTTGTCTCTAAAATTTAGGTTTTTTGTAATTTATTTTTCTTCAGAATGCTCCAGATCACTTAACAAATTATATAAATGCAAGATAGCAATGTCATGCAGGGAGACTGGCAACAATCTCCTGTTATTTATAAGGACTCTCCAAAACATAATATAACAAAAAATGGCCTACTTACAGAATAGTATAATGCCATCGGACTGCAGAGAAACTATTTGTGAACAATCTGTGGAAATCTAAAGTTAAAGGAATTGGTTTGTTTTAGGCCATGCCAACTGTTCACCCATATTTTGATAAGTACAGTGCACTGCATTTTTATAAGCTCTTTTTTCTACACCAATTTGTGATTTTTTAAAAATGTTTTTAAAAAGTTTACTAAATTCATGTGTTTTGTGCAGATATAAAGTTTTGAAAATATTTTACTGTATTATTTTGCATTCATTTTATCATAAAATATTCAGTTTTGTATGTTTAAATGTAAAATATGTATGTGGATGATGAAGCAGCTGCTCCCCCCTGTGGCCAGAATCGAACATCCCCTCAGGAGAAGGTTAAATTGCCTCTGCGTCTGTCTGTCTGTTGTCTCTGTCTCGGTTCGATGTGTTTATGGGCATTGAATGTTTGCCCTGTATGTACATAATGTGATCCGCCCTGAGTCCCCTTCGGGGTGAGAAGGGCAGAATATAAATACTGTAAATAAATAAATAAATAAATAATGTTTGTATCCACTGGAAAAAACAGTTACGCCCCAAACTATATAACAACACTTGGAGGACAATGAAAACAAAAAGGACTGCTCAATTTGTACATTGGTCTAGGAAGTGTGTATCACAGCTTTAAAATATGAACTTAATGTTATAAATGGTATCAATCTTTGACCAGGGTTAGGGAAAAACCCAGTGCTGTTGTTTTTCATTTTTCTTTTAAAATGTTGGTATGTAATATACCAAGGATATGGTTTTCAACACTTTGGTCTAGGACAAAATCCTGCTAAAGTTAATGGGGCTTGGTTATGAATAGATATGTAAAGTGGATCCTCCCAATCTGCATGCCCTAGATTTGTAATTGCAACGGTGCGTAGATTGTTGTACTCATACCTCAAATGGCAATGAATGCACATGGATCTTCTGCTGCCTGCACATCACTACCATTTAATAATAAGGATCCAGCCCACCTGTGCTTTTTTTGGCGTTTGGGAGGGCGAAGAGGCTGGTCTAAAGCCTCACAGATCCACTCAAATGAATGCACTATTATTGGACACTAGAAAACAGTTTTTCCGTATGGAGAAATCTAATTCCTAATTGCCTTGCAGGGATACCTGTTTTGTTTTTGTTTTTTGTCATTACATTTAAACCATGAATACCTTGCATACAATTTTCTCGGAATATCAATTAAGCAATTGTAATTTGATAGAAAATGTGTGTCATCTTTCTTAGAAACAGACATTACAGTACTTTCAATCATTCAGTGGTAATTGGATGAAGCCAGACTCAGCACTGCTGAACTCAAACAGTTCAAATTCCAAACTCACCAGTTTAAGGACTAAACTACACAGATGGGGGTGTAGCAGTTTTGGAGGGGTGCACAATGAGGGCATTGCTTCCTCAAATAAGGATTTTAAGTTGAGCATTTAGGAATACAATTTAGGCAAAGGGAAATGGCAGGCAAAGGGAAATGGCAGGGAAAACGAGCAAAGGAATGTGAACACAGATGATAGAAGAATTCTAGGTATCAAAACATTTCAGCGTTTCCCTGCCTATAATGCTAAAAATGTAGGGACTGAAGTAAAATTTAATGGGGGCAGAATTCTTATTTGAGGAGCAATGCTCTCAGTTTGCATCCCTCTGTAGATATATCCTTGAGGCAGACCTATGGAACAAATTTACTTGGTTAAACAAAAGCCATGTTTAGGTTTACAATAATCTCCATAAGTCAGACAAGCATCTGGCTTACAATAGATGCAAGGGATTTGCTCCATAAAATACTAATCAAATAAGTCATTACATGCAGCCAAATATACCATATTCCAACTTCTCCTGCAGACTGAGATACAATAATATTAGGATCTACTGGGACTTTTGATGATATTCAGAGCTGTTTTTGACTGCTCCGTGTCACAGAACCATGAGTGTAGCCCCTATCAAGCCCTGGGCCAACTCACTCAGGGGGGTCCAGTGAATCCTCCATGATAAGAAGGCCTGAGGCCTACTCATGAAATATTAATAATAATAATAATAATAATAATAATAAGTTTATGTATTTATACCCCTCTTTATCTCCCCTGAAGGGGACTCAAAACGGCTAATTTCTTGAGTTTTGTTGCATTCATGGATATACTTTGATTGTCCTTTGGTTTTGCTCCTGGTTTTATGTCATCGTTCTAACTGCACTTGTTTCTCATTCTGGTGCTACCCTACCCATTATTTAGCTCCAGTTTTTGCAAAGACCCTCCCTGCACCACAACTGCCACTGCCCTGGGAGAGGGAGAAGGAGGGAGGGGGGGGATCTGGAAGTAATCCCCTTTTCCACTACCATCCATCTGCCTGTTATGTCTTAATTAGATTATAAGACTGAGGGCAGGAAACTAATTGTTATTTTAATTGTAAAGCACCATGTAAATAAATGAATAGTGATGACAGTGGTGATGATGATGCTGCTGCTGATAACAGCAACAACAATAAACCCATGCAAATATGTCCCAATCACTCAGAAACTGATGCAGATTTTCCAGATGTCAATATACAGACTCTGTGAAGGGGAAGCATCCTTTCCTTTTCACCATCACTGTCATGTTTTAGGCACTAAGATTGGTTCCAACTCATGTTCAATCAGGCAATTAATCATAAATTATCAACATGAGTGCTCAAGCCATGACCCTTCCATTTAATCATCCCAACACTTTTGGTAAAACATATATCCAGATTGCAAGAGAGACACTTAGGGGCAGCTCTGTCTATTATTTGGATCATTCCCCATTCCAGAAGTTGATTGAAGGTTTGGCAAGACCATCAGCCGTAACACTCCAAATGAAGCCCAGTGTTGTGATTCTTGAACTAGATCCAGTTCTAATTTCATTTGAATGTTCTGCTCCTGGCTACACATCAAAAATGCAAGGAATATAGATGCACATTTTTAGTCTCTTAATTACTTCCCAGTAGAAAAAAAGGGAAGAAAAGAGAGCAGACTAGAAAGGAACAATCAACCTTCTGCAATCAAATGCCAGTATGGGCTCACATTATCCAACTAGCACTCTTGACAATTAACGAAAGAAGCAAACAAAACTGTAGAGCACCAAGGTTATTGCTAGAAACAAAACGTCTTTCAAGAAAAAGATGAATTTGAGATAAATCTTCAAACTGAAATGCATTTTTCATGCCCGTTTGGAAATAGTTTCTTGATGCCATTTGTTCCTTAATGGTCCACTCCTGTGCTAAAGCCTTTATGTTGACCCCCACCCATCCACGTAGGCTATAAACCCTGTCCAACTATTCACCAAAGACCAGACAAAATGTTTTTCAGATAATCCAACCTACTCATATTCTTGATAGCTGCAATATAATAGTAAACAGAGGTTGTATCCTATAGTCCTGGGAACATAACTCTGGGACCAAAAGGTAAATACGAAACACCCCTTCTGTGATTGTTGCTAGCACTCCAGTTTTGGAAGGTGAAATCTGATCCTGGTTCTTTCTTCCAATCTCCAATCTCACAAACCACTACCTTTCAAGATAGGATTTCCAAGTGCTATAAAGGGGGTGGGGTATTTAAAATGGGTTATGTAGGCAAGTTAACAGAAGATGTGGATTTGCTGGACCTTTTACTCCTACACTGATGGCGAACCTATGACACGTGTGTCAGTACTGACACGCCTAGCCATTTTTGCTGACACGCGGCTGCATGCCAAGAAGGATGTTTCA
Source organism: Anolis carolinensis (assembly GCF_035594765.1). NCBI lineage: Eukaryota > Metazoa > Chordata > Lepidosauria > Squamata > Anolidae > Anolis > Anolis carolinensis. The sequence goes on from NC_085842.1 coordinate 67,752,873, forward strand.
TCCTTGGCTCCTACACGGCCAGGTGCAGTAACCGAGGATGAAACATTTGCTGTAGTGTGGCGGCTGCTGCTAGTGTGGCAAAAGGGGCTCCACCAGGCTGGGCCGCTGCCTCAGTTCGAGGGGAGTGGCCAAATCCCCAGATGAGGGAGTGGAAAAGGAAGGGGAGCGTCATCCAGGCGAGGGAAGCGAAGGTGATCTGAGGAAAGGGGGAGAGAGCCATTACTGGCCTCCCAGGCTGGGCCGGGCACAAAGAGAAGCTGCTGCTATGGTTCTGAGGAGGGTTTTTCAGTCACATCAAGTAACGCAGGCAGTGCAGGCCGCGGAGGGCACCAGGTAAGCTTAGCCTGGGCTTGAGGGAAGCACCAACTTGCCTGATGCCAGTCAGAGGTGGCTTTGGTGCACCAGTTGAGCTCCCTCATCCAAGTACAGCTTGCTCCAAATCCCTGGGGTGGTGGAGGGGATAGTGCCGTGTGCAGGGACGCCATCCCAACTGGGAACCTCAGGGATCTAGCCAGGATGGGGGAAGAAAAAGGCCTGCCGCTCAGCCGGTGCGGGCCCTCGGAGCCAGGCCCTCCTTTGCGGCGCTAGCGGCGACCGCCATATTCCGTGATGCGACAGGAGGGAGCGGCTTCGAGCAATACGGTACATTAAAAGTGGTAGGAAGGGAGAGAGGGAGGGATGCTATATTTATTAAAATAAATATAGTGTCCCTACTTCGCAGATTTCCACTTATCGTGGGTGGGCCTGGAACGTAACCCCGAGATAAGCGATGGAACACGATATTAAATATAGTTACAATTATACTTTTTTGTTGTTTAAACTATAAATATCACAAAATTATGGGGGTTTTCTTGAAGTGACACACCACACAAGTTATGCTTGGTTTTTTGGGCGAATTTTGACACACCAAGTTCAGAGCACATCTAGCTCATTTTCCCCCCATGGTTGGTGATGGGAGAGGGTTTTTTAGTGAAAGAAAAAATAAGCCCCATGGATAGCTATGTTTGGAAGATTTAGGGCCCAACTATACATGACACTGGTGATGAGAAATTACCCCATTAAAATAGAGAAATTTAGGTGTGTTATAGCAGTTGGTTGCTTTGATGTCAGTGATCTGGCAAAACTATTCTGTGTTTTAGTCCAGCTTTTAAATGAGCTAAGTGGCTGAAACCTACCCCCAGAATAGATTCAGCCCTTGGGTGTCTCATTTACAATTCAGACTAAGCCCAAATCAGATTCACAGTCTTATGCAGATGGGAAGCAGACATGGGAGGCACCAGCCACTGTTAGAGTCACATGTATATACTGATCCATGTTTTCAGTATTGTTATACATGTGGAAAGAAGGTATACGCCTCCCCCCTTCCTGGTAGCTCTTATTATATCCAAGAACAATATCAGATAATTATTTCTATGACCTTCCTTTTGTCACACAGCAAAGCCCGTTAGGTAAGGAAATGAAGAAGGATTTTGTTTATCTAATATTATTTGCAAAGACCTGTTTTGAGGCCACATTGATGCTTCCAGGTTTGCACAAAAGCTTTAAAAAGTGATCTTGTCAAAATAATTGTATGCCTTTTGGTTTCGACTCAATAACAATAGTACTACAATACTAATTGCAAGACATCTTAAGATAGTTTAATATGACAGACGTTTAAAACAATTAGGTCATCACCCCATTTTTAATTTTTTTAATGCTGGGGGCACGAAAAATTTGGCACTAGTAAAAGGTTTCTGAACACCACCCATTTACACAAATCTGTTAGTAATAACATGCAGTTTACAGTGGGCTCAGCAGAAAATGCTTCAGCTGTACTCCACAAAAAGAAAATTCAGTCTATTTAGCAGGCCATGCAAATGCTGATATATTTTATATCTATTTTATACATCTTGAGCAAAAAAGGGTCGCAAGTGGAAAATTTTTAAGACCTTGTTCTAAATCAGGGTCTTGAAGTAACCGGGCAGTGCTACACTTTGTAATGCAAAATGACACCAGCAGAGGGAAGAGTTCAATGTTGAATGAAAGTGTTAAAAGAGGTGCAACCACAATTTCTGAATCGAACACCACTGATCTGTGCTTCTTTCATGGATTGTTGTGAGTCTGAAGAAGTAATGAATTTTCTAGCTACATTCTTCTTCATTCCTGAAGGAATCTGTGTAAAGCTGAAAGAGCACTTACATTCTGAGAAAAAATTCTATGAACATGATATGCTGGTGGAAAAGTATTGAGGCATCCAGGCTTAATCAAATGAATAAATATAATACCAAAATGACAGTTTTATTTAATGAATACCACTAATTATGTTTGCCTCACACTGTAATATATTCTGTTGCAGTTTCTTAATGGAAAATCAAATTTATTCAATGTTTAAATTGTAGGCCTCTGTAGCCTTAGCTAATTTTTTTTAATGAAGTACACTGGGAATGGACTATCGATCTAACTTTTTTTTTCCATTACAAAGGAGAGCTCAGCTCTGTCACAAACACCAGATTTTTTTCAAATTAAAGTTGTTTCTGATTTTAACTCATTTTTAACCTCTTTGATGCTTCCAACAGCTTTTTTCACCTCGGCAACCTGCAGTTCTCATTATCGACATCTCTGAATCTGTGTCAAACTCATTCCAATGAGTCAAACTCATTCCAATTGTTTGTTTGAAAGCTCTCTGGCCACTTGAAGACCACCATAGCAGGCTTCAGGTACATCTCTCCTAGAAAGTTTGATGCTTTTGGAGCTCTTGATTGCTTCATCAGACCCAAAATGATTGTTGAGGGCAAAGGATCGGCATGAAATAATGAGAGCATGAGAGATCTGCTGGGATACTACAAGGATCTCATTGCTGCTTGGATAATTTTGTCTCTAGCTTTGGGATTGTATCCAGACACTTCACTGGTTTTGACTGCTTGCCCTGAAGTTTTAAGTTATTTTTACACAAATGTAGGTAGCTACATGAAATTCAGAACTGATACAGTGGACATAAAAACAGACCCCTTTACTCCAGAATGCAGCAAATGTACAATTATGTTGGACTGCTTTGCTGCCTGGGGGTGTGTTGGAGTCTCCTTCTCTGGAGGTTTTTAAGCAGAGGCTGGATGGCCCTCTGTTGGGAGTGCTTTGATTGTATATCCCTGCATGGCAGAATGAGGTTGGACCGATGGTCCTTGTGGTTTCTTCCAACTCTAAGTGTGGCTAAATTATGTACCAGTGTACATTGTGATGCAGCATCAGGGAGATGGCTTGAGAAAGTCACTTCATCTCTATACCCATCTTGCTGTTTAAACCTGAGACATCTGCCACTAACTTGCTTTCTTTTTTTATGCCAGTCTTTGAGCACATAGTTCATCTTTGTCTTACAAGAAATCCTTTAATGGACTCAATCAAAACAGAAGCATAATGGACAAAAGTATAATTTATGCATGTGTAAAGTTGCCTCTGGTGCCTTGCGTTGAACACTAAGTCTTCTCTTGTTTTGTTTTTAAACTTGCTGGCCATAATCAGCCATTTTTAATCCATTTTCATCTGGTCTCTCAGAAATAAATACTGACAAGCCTCAACAGACACTTTTTAGGATTTGAGACATTAAAAAAAATCTATGCTTTGGAATTCCCAAATAATAAAATTAATTTAATCATTTTTCAAACTGTTTGGAAAGAATCATGATATTGGGCAGCAATTATGGAATTTTCTTCTTTTTGAAAGAAAGAAAATAATTGTGATCTGTCTTAAACTACAGTGTATAGACACATGAACCTGCTGAACTAAAACAGGTTGGCTTTATTTCTGTTGTGGAAGTTATATAGATTATTTTCTTCTGTCAGCCCCCAAATCTTGGAGCGTTGAATTAGATGAGCTTGAGTAGAAAGATATATGGACATTAGTAATTCAAGATATTCCCTTTAAATGGACAAAAGAGCTTTGCAGAGAGAGATAAGAGAAGTAAAGATGCTGAGCTGTGGCTTAGAAATGTTGTTGTCAGACTCAGATGGAAAAATAAGTGTATCTCTCTGACTCCAAGATGGTACCAAAATTATGATGATATGCGTGGCCAGGCCTTGTGTCTGCTCATTGTATAGTGAGTCAGTTCTGCCAAAGCGTTCCTGCGTGATGGTGTTCCATGCTAATGTGCTGCACAGAGTAAAGTGCAATGGCTATTTTCTTGACACCACACATAAGCAGCAATGTATAGCTACAATAGGTCTGCTCTCTTCTCAAGGACATGTCAGCTCCCTGGTTTCATGTGCAATCAATGACATTTGTTTTCTGAATTGCTCAAAGCTCTCTGAAGTACTAATGACATTAGGAAATGAGGGTTGCACAGAAATCTATATTATTTAAGTTCATAACTTGCAATCCATAATACCTTGGTCATTTTGGTTACTAATTTTGCCCAGATAAACAGAAACACATACATTCCCAACTGTCCCAACTTTGCAAGCACAATTCTGATTAATCCTCTCTTGTCCTGTTTTTTCCAGTGCTTTTAAAGCATCCCAGTTTCTAAATATTTCTACTTTATTAACTCAGCCAGGGGAAAGGATATGAGGAGAGGACAAGAGGGAAGGAATCCTCCCCTTTCCTGTAGATTCAGTCAAAAGCAAACCGCTGAAGCGGATCCTACCTTGTCTGTTCCTCCTCATTAATAATGTTGCCATCTTTTTTGCCATACTGAAGTTGCTAGGCCAGATGTGTCCCAGTTTTCATCTGCAAAATATTGGGGGGGGGGGTAAGGAATCAACAGCATGCATTAGGTCACATGCACTGCTCACTATCTTCTTCATGATATATTCCAATTACTTCTTCATAATCATAACTTCTCATAATATTCTTCTATATAATACTATTTGCTTAGTCTCCATAGCTAAAACTGTTTTTGTAATTGGCAGGGAGATACTCAGAACAGCAGGAATGAATGAAAATGTGTTATGTGTGCCATATATATTTTAGGAAAAACAAGAGTTATTTGCCTACAGTCCTTTGGAGGGGGAATATTAAGAGACCGCAATAAGAACATTTTTGTTGTCATTAGATGCTGTCAAGTTGTGTTTGACTTATGGTGATCCTGTGCATGAGACACCTTTGTCACCTTATCTTCCACAGCCCTGCTCAGGTCTTGCGGACTCAGGGCTGTGGTTTTCTCACGTGAGTCTATTCACTTGTAATGTGGGCTTCCTCTTTCCCTGCTGCCTTGTATCTTACCAAGCATGTTTTTTCATGATACAGCCGAAGTGCATCACTTTCTGTTTAAGGTAGGGGACTTCGAGCAGAGATGATTCCCAGAGCACAGCTTGGAAATTGTTTCACACATCAATATTACATATTAAAGAGACAATACACACAACAAATGTGCATGCATGCTTGCACATAGCACCCTGGGAGCCCTTCACCAAACTTCAACCAGAACTTAAAGAAAGCCAGTAGGGTTGTGTGTGTGCATGTGCCTTCATGTCACTTGCTGATTTATGGCAACACAAAGAATTTCATAGGCTTTTGTTGACAAGGAATATTTAGAGCTGGATTAGTCTACAGCACCTGATATCCATTGGTAGTCTCCCATCCAAAGGCTAACCAAGGATGACCTTTTTCAGCTTCTAAGATCAGACAGGATTTGATGCCTTTAAGGGAAAAAGTTGTCCAGAGTGCAGAGAAGTCTGTTCTAAGTTCAGGAAAGTGACTCTTTTGGGATATATCAACTTAAATCCCTCATGCAGGGAAATTACACTTGTGTTGTGGTCATGTTGGTTGGGAATTTCTGATAGTGGTAATCCAATGTTACTTTCCAGACTCTGATCCCATTGTAGAAATCAAATTTCAACTTCTGCTGCTATATTTTATGAGAACAAATTATAGAAGAATATAGGGAATAGTAGCCCATACATCCATGTCACATTAATTGTGTTTTTTATGTTAACTCCTCATATAGCCCTGGTCTACTGTTTGTCAAGAGGAAACCCAGCAGGCACACTTCAAGGTGATGCATATAAAATGAGGTTGAGGAGTTATAGCATAACCTTCCCCCCTCCAAGGTTATGTTTCTTTAAGAATGAATGGCTTTGTTCTAGTTCAGTGAGGTAAAGAGGGAGTTATTTCCATTGAACAAATGCTACTGTTCCAAAGGAGCGCTGCATATCTTCCTTTGGTAATGAGGCATGGGAGTGCTTTCCACCTTGTTTGAATGCTCATAGAACTGTCAAGCTAACTTCAGAGCACAACGCTTATTAAAAGAAATGGAATTCATTTTTATCATGGCAAAATGAGCTACACTGAAGTTCATTGCTCCCCTAACAGGAAATTAGATGCACATGTCATTCATATGGATTGTTCATGAAATCCTGTTTTGCACATCATTTGCTTTCATTTCATCAGATCATTTCTGGAAAATAATAGATGGAGGCCAGCCTTCATTTCTCTCTCCTGTTTGCATAATTTGGTGATAAAATGCCCAACAACATATAAAAAAGCCATACATGCTAGGTAGATGAAAGCCTTGTATATTGCTTGCCTGAAAATTGAAATATGAAGATAATTAATTTTTATAATAAAGGTTTGGAGGAAGAGTCACAAAATAAATTGTTGAATTCACACCAGTTTGTGCTCATAGCTCTGAAGTAACACAACAGGTTCTTTCAGACTCTGACATAAATACTTATTTAGGTGACTGGCAATCAGCGATGGTGAGTTTGTGTGCTCCTGTCCCTCTTGTGCATTTCCACTTAAACTTTTGGAAAAACTGCTATTCGGTGTTGCTTTTGAACCCTTGTAACTGTGGTTTGTTGTAACTGAAATTAGATAAAAATAAATCAGGATTGAATACAGAAGAAGAACACAAACCCGGGTTTGGCTGCAACTTGTTAATGAAAGGATTAAAAACAGCTGTATATAATAGGGAAAAGGAACACTCTATATTGCTTGTTCTAAATAGAACTAAACTTGGAGAAGACAAAGGTGCCCTGGTAGCCTTTTGTGTGGGTCTCTAAGTGAGCAATCCCCAATCAAACACATTTTTTCAGGTCTTAAGGCACCAATTCTAATGCACATTTATGCAGGAATACAGAAGTTCAGCGGAAGTTAAATGTGAGTAAAAGGGGGTGCAATCAGGCTTTCTCCATTAATATCATGTCCCAGCAAAAATGTATCTTATTTCTTCATTGTAGAATAAGCTGCGAGTTCAACTTATGACAAATAAGCACATAGATTATTTCTGTGGGGAAAAGGCCACAATTATATCAGTTACAGATGAAGAGGCTTAGTCTTAGCAGGGCTCAAGATAAAGGCATCAGTCAACCCACCAGCCAGCTGATGAAAACTAACTGACCGGCCCACCTGCTGAGTACCTCCAAAATGACAGGTGTAGGAATCCACATGATTAGAATGAAATGAGTGGAAAATTCAAGTCACATGCAATATGTTCCCTTTTCCCTTTCCTAAATTCCCATAAGGGGATACCCAATTGGCTCTGATTGTCATTTTGTTCCATAGCTCCATCAATCTGGACCCATGCTCTGTGGTAAAAAAAAAAAGTTGTGAAACACATTACAGCTTCAGCCAAGATAAGCCATAATGGAAATATCTGAAATAGCCAGGGGACAGCTTCTGACCAGCTGGCTTTTCTGCCCCTTCCAAAGCTCATGAAAACCAAACCAGAAGAATGGGACTCTAGTGCCAAGCAAGTGGCTATTCTGTTATGCTAGCAATGTGAGCCACAAATAGAGCTCCTAGTAAGGTAAGAATGTCTTTGTTATAGTTTTATGTAATCTGGCCTGCTGCGAAGGAAATCCTACATGTAGTATTTCTCTTCATCATAATGGCATTTTATAGATTTAATTGCAGCATTGTATCATTCAAGTCCATAAGGCAGAACATTCCAAATATTTCATGTTGATGACATCCTTTTTAGACATACACCTTTTCATGACACATTAATTCAGTGTTATTGGCAAACAAGAGGTTAAACCAACCCCTTATAAGAGATATGGACACATCCATAAATTGTAATAATGAAATTTATGGGACCACAATATATCTCATGAAAACCTTTCATTAATATTTTTTAAATATATGATTTACTAGCTGTGCCCGGCCACACGTTGCTATGACGAAGTGTGGTGGTATGGGAAATAAAGTATTGAGGAATTGATTGTAGTTAGTATATGTTATTTCCTAAAGTTTGTGAATATACAATATTTCTGGTTGTTCCTTTTTTTTTTTTGTCTGTTGAAGGCAAGTATGAATGCTGCAATTAGCCAAAATGGTTAGCATGTAATGGCCTTTCAGTTTCAAAGCCTGGCTGTTTCCTCCCTGGGAGATTTTTTTTGTTGGGAGGTGTTAGCTGGTCCTGATTGTTTCCTGACTGGAATTGCCATGTTTTCAGAGTGTTGTTCTTTATTTGCTGTTCTGATTTTAGAGTTTTTAAATACTTGGAGTCAGATTGTGTTCATTTTCATGTTTCACAGCAACACAATAATAATAATATTAATAATGTAATAATAATGACTCTGATAATACATACTACTTTTCTCCCTCCTCAGCTTCCTCCCTGGGAGAATCCTTTGTTGCGAGGTGTTACCTGGTCCTGATTGTTTCCTATTGGATAAACACAGATGTCTATTCTAAACAATGTAATGAGCTATATAAAAAACAATAATGCTTCAAAACATAAGTAGTACACAATATGTATATTAGAGCATCATATACATATTACATTCACAGAATCAATGCTCAGTCCTATGGTATATAACCCAAAAGTATCAAACTCAGTATTATAAATCAAACAAGATGATATAAGTCTCTGCAGTCCTAAAAGGATTTGATTGGCTTAAAGGCAAACCGATTCAGAGTCTCTGCAGTTCTGGAAGGATTCCTCAGGACTCCACAGGTTTAGGATCAATAGTAAAGCCAAGGAGACAGAATCAATGCTGATGTAGATCCTGAGTAGATGGTTATATATCCGTTTACGCCATTTACAACTGGTTCCCGGGTTTTATCCCAGTTTCGGTAACCCTTCTTCTGGTAAGCGGCAAATGTTTTATAATTTCTTTATTGATGGCTCTACTTCAGGTATTATGTTTGCAGTATTAATATGCTGCTGTGGATTTTGTGGTGCGAGCAGCCATTCATGGTCCCATTGTGATTTAAATATCTAACTGTTGCTCTTTATTTACTGTCCTGGTTTTAGAGATTATATTATTCTGTATTATTATACCACAGTAATTATTTCATATTATTTTTATAATCTTATATTAAAAGTGGATTATGAAGCCCCTTCTACACAGCTGTATAAAATCCACACTGAAGTGGATTATATGGCAGTGTGGACTCAAGATAATCCAGTTCAAAGCAGATAATATAAGATTATAAATGGGTAATATAGCTGTGTGGAAGGACCTTTAGTCTACACTGCCATATAATCCAGTTCAAATCAGATAATCTGTATTTTATAGGCAGTGTGGATCAGGCCTAAGTGCACTCTGCCTGTGCCCTGGGTGCCATTTTGTCTGAGGGAGTTGCTAGGATATGAAGGGGGCAGGGCCTAAAGGCAGCGGGGGGGGGGGGGGGAGGCTAAAGGCAGCAGAATCTACCTTTCTAACTGGCAGCTATCCTCTGTAATTTGGACAATTTTTCTAGGTTTTTTTGATTGGAAGACATATTTTGGATGACTATGTCTTTTGTAGCCAAATATGGTGTGATTTGGTTCTGTGGTTTTGTTGTTTACTCCATAGTAAAACTATCATTACATTTTAATATATATAAACTAGCTGTGCCCGGCCACGCGTTGCTGTGGCAAAGTATGGTGGTATGGGAAATAAAGTATTGAGGAATTGGTGGTAGTTAAGGTAAAGGGTAAAGGTTTTCTCCTGACATTAAGTCCAGTTGTGTCCGACTGTACACTGATGTGAATTATATGGCAGTGTGGAGTCAAGATAATTCAGTTCAAAACAGATAATATAAGATTATAAATGGGTTATATAGCTGTGTGGAAGGGCCTTGAGTCTACACTGCCATATAATCCAGTTCTAATATGATAATCTGTATTTTATAGGCAGTGGGGAAGAGGCCTAAGTGAGGCCTAACTCTGCCTGTCTGAGTGGGTTGCTAGGAGACCAAGTGGGCGGAGCTTAGCCTTCTAACTGTCAGCAATTGGATAAAAACAATTATTCCTTCCCTCTAATTAGGACTTTATTTTTCTTTTCTTTTTGTTGTATGAACGTAGAGGCATGGATGAGGGGCTGTGTTGCCAAATTTAGTGTTTCTGGGATGTGTAGTTTTGTTGTTTTGTCCTAGGCCGAAATTTCATTACCTTTTTATATATATAGATAGATTGCTAATTTTACATAGACTCAGGTTTCTTGTTATGTTCACGTGACACACACTGCAGCTGACATATTAACATGTCATAATACACAGTTTGGAAAGCTCTGCCATAAGGAGATGGTGAGGGGAATCTCTTCAGTTATTGCACAACTAGTCTTTAAACAATCTGTTGCCCTGATAATTAGCTTCATTTCCATATTACTTTGAATGTGTGAATTTGATAGAAGGAGTTGAAAATCTGTGATGTGGTCCCTGTATGTTGGAAAGCTTTAAAAATATTCAACTAATAACATGAGTAAGTGGGCAAGATGACAGCATATGGTTTTTTTTAATGCTGAGAAATGTCTGCAAGCATTTTGTTCCTATTTTGATCACTGAGAGTGGCTACACAAAATTATTTCTACAAAACTTATCAATGCACAAGATGTCATAGGAACATGGCGAATTGGGACTTCCTGCACCTCAGCGTTCTGATTCATGCTGAGAACTTTGAAGCAGTCCAATTAGGCTTCCAGAAAGCTGCTGTTGCACACACTTGGGTGTTGATTGCAAGTATTATTATGTGAAGAGACTTAATTTCTTTCTTCTGGAGAAAATTGCTGCTCCCATTTTCATACTCCTTCTTATGGCTTTGTCTTTTCAGTTATTTGCAACAGGTTTGCCAGGAGTTGACTAACAGCATCATCCCTTTTATTTTTAAGGCAGAAAAAAAGGAGAAAGCAAAACCACACCAAGGTAGATAGCAAGAATCTCATTTAGGCTGTGTCTGGTTTGTAGCCACCTTGGTTTACATGCACAAAAGAATGATGACAAGATGAGAGCAGAATAGACTAGAGAATACATGCTTCCTTTTGCAGGGTCCCTGCAGGGAAGCTGGTAGTCTCTATGAAGCAGAATGCCACCCTGAATATTTATCAACATAATGAAACAAAGATGAGGGGAAAGCTGTCTTCTTTCATCTTGCCATACATCACCTAGACAAGAATAAATTATTCTTCTGCAATTATTTACTCTGCTTACTTTAGGAATGGTGGAAGTGGGGAGAGGTATAGATTGCCTAATTCAAGAGTCAGTTGACTTCAAGCTCACAGGATCCATTGAGGTTTTGAATAAAATGTCAAGTGTTGATCTGCTGGCCAGAATAATATGGAAAAGACATAATGGTTAGAAGCATGTTATTCCAAGGACAAAAATCTAGTACTTGTTATTTTAGTACCAGACATGAACGGAGCATATCCTCCTCCACACACAAGTCCTCTTGAGTTTTGTGATAAAATTTAGTTATGTGGGAGGGAAGCTATTTTGGTACCATTATTGTTATATAACAGAATGAGAAATCCTGGTGGTTCTATTGCAAATTGCCCAAATATGTAACAGGATTCCTATCTGGCCTTGGTGATGGAGCTAAGCTACCTGATACTCCTTGAAAAGTGTCCAGCACCTATGCTCCCCTACATCTCTCTTCTATCCAGAACCAGTAATGTTTTTTTATTTATGAACTCTGCTTACACCTAAAGCTTTCACAGTGATATACAGTCATGGTAAACTATATGATACAGAACAATACATAAAACCACTGTCTTATCTATGGCAATCATACAGATAAAATACATGGCAAGCTGAATTATTATTTTTATTATTATTAACTTTATTTCTATCCCACCTCTCTCCCCATAGGGACTCAAGGTGGCTAACAATAACATGACACAATCCACCAAAATTTAAAAAACAAGACAAATACAAACATTAGAAAGCCACTAAATATTTGCGTCATAACTACAAAGTTAAAATGCAGTTAAGGTACAATAAAATAGAATTAAAATTTCATTTAAAAGATAAACATCTATTCTAACCCAGCTCTCCACCCCCAAACATCCCCAGCAGCCTGCCTCTCATTCTCCCTCCCCGGTGCCTGATGGCAAGGGTATGTCTTGACCTGCTTGCAAAAGGCCAATAGGGATGGGGCCATCCTGGTTGTGCAGTCATTGAGTAGCCACCAAAAAGGCCCTCTCCCATGTTCCCACCAAACACGCTTGAGCGAGTGGTGGGACAGAGTGAAGTCGACTTGCAAAAGCTGATACGTTTTCAAGAACTGCTGAAAAATTAGAATTATCAGATCCTTTCTCATAGAAAAGAACCATCCATGTTGTGTGTGCCACTGTGTAAAATGTTTTGCTTTGAACAGCTAAGGCATGGAGCTTAGGAGTGTGTGGTGTCTACATATGGAAACTTCCCCCAGTTGAAACAGTCCTTAGTTCAAATATGTTTCTGAGGGTACCTTCAAGATCAAAATTGGGAAAGGCAGGATGAATGTTTTTTTTAAAAGGAAGTGTGAGAAAACCTGATTGAGTAAGGACAAGAGGGGCTTTGGTTTAAGAATTCCGTTGTAATTTCCCAATGGAAAAGAGGGCTATTGTTCACCCGATGAGCTGTGAGAGAAAAATTATAACAGTTTCTCATTTACTGAGAATTGGAAGGGGTGATACAAGGGGCGGGGGGGGGGGGGGAAGACTCACAATCTTCCTTCTGTGATAAAGTTGCTGCTGGAGAATATAGTTGGCTGAACCTTTGTTTATAGTACAGTACTTGTTATCTAGTAGTGAATCCAAGATGTTCCTGCTAGCTCCTGAATCAAAATAATGTATTGTCAAAGGCTTTCATGGCCGGAATCCTTGGGTTGTTGTAAGTTTTCTGGGCTGTATGGCCATGTTCCATAAGCATTCTCTCCTCAGAGGTTGCCTGCCATAGATATGGGTGAAACGTCAGGAGAGAATGCTTCTGGAACATGGCCATACAGTCTGGAAAACTTACAGCAACCCAAAATAAGGTATTTTGATTCAGATCTGGGAAGCATTTCATTCGTAAGCAGCTGGAAAATAATTGATTAGTCGGTACCAACTTCTTGCTCCTGTAGTAGAGAGCAGGCAAAGCATATTTCAGGTAGAAGGTTTGACACAGTTTTTCACTAAATCTTTTACATTCAATGAAAATTTTGCAGTACCACCTCCCCCTATAAACGAGAACAGCTTAACAAATTATTTTATATTGTTATGGTGTTTCCTCAGGCTCCTACAGATACATTTTCATATCGTAAAAAGGATTGAAATATGCATTTTATACCCACGAGATCTGATATCCCACAAATAATTATTATGCATTTTTAAAAAGGTGTTTTCATTTGATTTATTTTAATGTGATTCTGGTTGTCATATTTTTTATCAGCAGTGCACATTGCAGGAATAATACTTTTGGCATAGTCTTCCCTAGAAATCCAGCCATCACGATTCTCTCCATGATGTAACCTGAGCTTTTGCAGCCTGGATGATCTTTAATTAAGCTGTTCTTCAGTGAATGGAGCATTCATCTTTGCACTTGACCAGGTGATACTCTAAACTGTGTTGGATTTCTTCAGCAATACAGGATGTGTTTTTGGTGAGGCTGAAGACTCAAAATACAGTTGACTCTCAGTTCAGCAGTAAACGGGGGCTGGTAGATGCTGGAGAAATGTAGCTTCTGGTTGCTTGAGAGTTCCTATTCAAAATGGTCCTAATACTATACCCCATACTACACTGTTTCTTGCAAAATAAGAAAAGGTCTTATATTAACTGTTACTCCAAAACATGTGTTAGGGCTTGTTTTCAGGGGGAGTCTTATTTTTCCAAAGTTACTTTTTAAATGATCTATATCTAGGCCTTATTTTTGAAATAGGGCTTATATTTCGAGTATCCTTAGAAATGCTGAAAAATCATTACAGGTCTTATTTTTGAGGAAGGTCTTACTTTTGGGGAAACGGGGTATACTGTGCCATTAAATCTGTTTTAACAGTATTCATATTGAAATACAGTCATTAAAAGCAAATTACTACAACCTAATGTAATACAGTTTGATAGTGTTCTAAAACTAATATTACTGTATTATAAAAAATTAATTTAATTTTTATTTAAAATAATATTTCTTCATTGTTATGGTTGCTTAAGATTTCTGGTTAACTGAGAGCCTACTGTACTTCAACTCAGAAGACTAAATCTATTTTTCCATTTTAAGATAGTATAACTGTTATAAGTCATACTTCAGACTAGATACCTTTGGAAACTACTTGGGGAAGTCACACCCTCTTAGCCTATGTGGTTGGGTCACCTTAGGGTTGCCATATATCAGAAATAACTTGAAGGCACAGACTAACAACAATAAGAATTATTCACCCTGGATAACCTCTCCAGGAAAACCTTGATGACATCATAATCTAGTGTGCTTGTGAACGTATGGGCACACATGCCCTAATATACACCAGCCTTTTACCTTCAAAGTGTCAGGGAATCAGAAATGATTTACCTCCTCTTCCCTGAATATAGAACATGTGGGAGTCCTTAGCTCCATGTTCTCATGCAGGACAGTGAAGAAGAAATATAAAATATCACTAGCTGTGGAAATCTTATTAGAAGAAATAGAGGTATACCACAATGTAGATGTGTTCCTTGACTGTATTTCTGTAACTTTAGTACCAGAGGTAGAAATAACTTGAAAACAACCGGGAAAGGTTCCGACACCAAAAGCAATAGCAACAATAACAGAAGTAGTTTGATGTGTTTCAGCAAACCTTTATTTCAAAGCTAACAATATGCCCACGAGAAACAAAATAACCAGGTCAGTTAAGCATAATTAAACAATCTCTACAGACCACTTCTTCACAAATACATCCATGGATAATTTCTTTTTCTTTCAGCAGCCTTCACCTCTCTTATGATTTCCATTTCCATGGTGAAATATTGTTCTATTTTTTTTTCAATATGCCAGGGCAGTGGTGAGGCAGGCTAATCTGTTTTGCCTTTTTCTTTCTGTTTTGCTTTTCACACATGTTTAATGATTCTAGAGGCAGCTGCTTACATTGCCTGCTATAGAATTGCCTAGAGTAGAATCCCACTCATTCCCAAATCCAACCTTACTGCATTGTTTACTGCAGATCTGATGCTGCAAACTAATATTGAAAGTCTTTCTTTTTCCAGCCCTCCCTCATCCTCCTTCCAATGCTAATAGACAAAAAAACCCCACACACCTCCAAATAGACTGACAGAGTTGGACTGGGCTACTGTAAAAAGGCTTTGTAAAAAGGAGCTTTGTTGTATATCTGTAGTGCCTTCATTTGTTATTTACCACTGCAAAGGTGGGAATGGATAGAGGAATAATGTTCAGTTTGGGGAACGATGTGCTGCTTTAAGGTGCACCATAGAATCATAGAATCATAGAATAGTAGAGTTGGAAGAGACCTCATGGGCCATCCAGTCCAACCCCCTGCCAAGAAGCAGGAAATCGCATTCAAAGCACCCCCGACAGATGGCCATCCAGCCTCTGCTTAAAAGCCTCCAAGGAAGGAGCCTCCACCACAGCCCGGGGTGTGTCATTCCTCCTATGACAAGAGGACGGAGGAGCCAGTAGTCTAAAGGAGAAGTAGCTTGGTTCAGGAAGTAAAGGGGAGTCAGTGGGAACTGAATGTACAGTACACACACACAATAACACAATGCAGTGACACATTTATTAGGTCTGTCAAAAGGTACAAAATCCATAATTGAAGCTTTCAGAGCTCACAGGCTTCTTCGTCAGGCAGAGGTAGTAAAATGTATTTATTTATTTATTTACTGTATTTATATCCCGCCCTTCTCACCCTGAAGGGGACTCAGAATGGCCTTACAATATGTGATGACTCATGGGCCATGTAGTCCCATTCCTAGTGCTGTTGTGACGGATGAAGAGGAAAACTTGGGTTTTCCACCATTTCAGCCAGAAAGGGAACTTTCCCAGCCAGAATTGGAGCCCTTGCACCTGCAGGAGGTTTGTCCTCCAGAAATCTGCCAAACAAGCCCTGAGTCAAAATCTCCCCCATTTTCTCGCCGTAATTATTATCAGCAACAAAAAGGAGTTCAGCAGGCTAATCGCAGAAGCCTGAGAATCGCAGCAAAGCATTCAGATGATTAAGCCTGCTTCCATGAGAAATTTTAGGGAGTCATACATCTGGGCACAGAGATTGACTTTCGTTTCTGATTCCCCAGAGAAGTGTTCTTTGGTGGGAAAACGAGAACCTATTTAGGTTCCTTGCCCTTTAGGAATCTTGCGGAGTCAATTCGTCAGCTACTGGAGTAGTGTGTGTGGACAGCGCTACTCCCGCTTCCAAGCCTCGTTCCTGTTTCCAAGCCTCGTTCCTGTTTCCAAGCCTCCGCTCCCAGCCTTGTTTACTCCCCGGATCTTGCCTTGCTTCCCGGACCTTGCCAAGTAATTACCACGGATCTTGTTCTTGCTCCTCGTTTCTTGTTGCCTTGTTTCAAGCCTTGTGTTCCAAGAATCAAGTTACTTCCTAGCCTTGCTCAAGTTTCATGGACTAAAGGACCTTGTCATCTCCCCTCACTTTGCTTGGCAAAGTGAGTGTTTCGGTTATTGGATTACAACTTTGGACCTTAATATTTCATACTGGACATTGTTTCTTTGGACTAATTTTGACCTTCCCTGAAAGGTCTACTTCTGAACTATTTCTTACACTTGCTTTTATTAACTTTATATATTCCCTTAATAAAGATATTAGATAGATTCTGGCCTCTGTGTATGGTTATTGGTGCTCTGCAGCCTGGGTCGTGACACAATAGGCAGTAATTCAATGCCACATAAAACAAACATATGATAAAAGTCATATCCATAAAACAAAATTAAGCATATAAACATTAAAACAAGTTATTTTAAAACCACATAATCCAAAAATCATCATCAGGGGGCCATTCCATTTTCATTTATTCCACTGCATTACTGTCCATTTTAGGGGAAGTCATTTTAGGGGATGAACTGTGAGAATGGAAGGTGATACAGCTTCAGATGCTGAAGCTGTATTTAACACCATTGCCAAAGATTGTATAATGTACTTTCAAAGATGGTATAATGTACTCTGTGCGTAATAAGTATTGCAATGTGTGAATATGTATTTGTGTGTGTTTTTCTTAGCTATTTTTTCCTGCATGGCCAATATAATTACCCTGAGTTATATGTATATCCGTGGGAGTTGATGCTGTAGAAGCAAATGGCCTATATTCAGTGAGCTGTCCAGGGTCCTGAGAAGTCTCTGACCAGTTTGGCTTGTGGTTTAATACAATACTGGCAAAGCTGTCTTCTATGTTCCCTCTTGACTTTTTATTTCTTAAGTCCTCTACAATTAGCATGTTATTCCATGGGTTATTTATAAAGCTTTTTTTGTAATAAAACTTATTTTGAGCATTGTCTAATATGTATGGAAATGATCAATGGCTCTTTTGCCGTTAATTAAATGCTTCCTGTTGGAACAATGTGTTGTTTTTGTTGTGTACCTTCAACTGATATCCAATTCATGGTGACCCCATCATGAAGTTTTCTGAGGCTAAGAATATATGACTTGGTCAAGGTCTCCCAGTGAGTTTTCATAGCTAAACACACACGTACACGCACACACAAGCTTTGGCTAGCATAGGGAAGGGTTTGTGTATCTATCTGTGTCCCTGTTCAGGAGATTTCACCACACTTTCCGTCCCTGTGACAATTGAATTTGAAAAAAATGGTTTGTTGTGGAAATAAAGATTAGTGATAAAGCTTCAGTGGAGACACCATAGCTCTATGATAAGTCTTTCAGGACTAATTTTTCCTTCCGAGGGGTAGATTTTTCACATTTCCTGTTGTCTAACGCTCGTTTGTAACTATGAGTCACTTGCGAGTTGGATGGGAACTGCCTGTATTGGATCATTCTGCCCCTTTACTGCTAACCAATGAGCATAGGCAGTTAGTTAGTCCTAGGATTCACAGGACAGGTCTTCTTTCAGTTCCATCACCTTAATAGCCACAATTAGTAAGGATACCTTCACAATCGGGTTTTTTCAGTGGCTGCTTCTATGCTCTGGAAATCCCTTCCTATGGAGGATGACTTTCTCCTTGCTGTCCTTCCATTAACTGGCTTTTTTTTTTTGGTGAAACAAAGGTTTTTACAGGCAGGGCTTTGAAGAGCATACTGTACTGTTTTAAACGTGCTATTTTTAAGCTGCTTTTAAAAACATTTTCATTGTGTGATTTAAACCAGTGATTCCTAAAGTGGGCGCTACTGCCCCCCGGTGGGAGCTGGAGCGATCCAGGGGGCAGTGATGGCACCTATTAGGACACGGGGGCGGGGCCAGAGGAGGGGCGGGGCCTCTTCCCAAGTACCGGAGACAGGGTTGAGCACCTGAGGTGCCTGTTAGGACACACGGGGCAGAGCTAGAGGAGTGGGCGTGGCTTCTTCCCAAGAGCCTGAGACAGGGCTGAGAATCTATACCTCTCCTGAGGCGCTTATTGGGACACAGAGGGCGGAGCTAAGGAACGAGACGGGGCCTCCTTCCAAGAGCCCGAGAAAGGGCTGAGCCTCTATACCTCTCCTGAGAGGCCTTTTAGGACTAAAGGGTGGGGCTAGGGGTGGGGGCGGGGCCTCTTCCCAAGAGTGTGAGACAGGGCTGAGCCTCTGTATACCTCCCCTGAGGTGCTTGTTAGAACATAGGGGTGGGGTATAGAGGTTCAGCCCCGTCTGGCACTCGGGAAGAGGCCCCGCTCCCTCCTCTAGCCCCGCCCCCTGTATCCTGGCAGGCACCGCAGGACAGGGATAGAAGCTCAGCCCTGCCTCACAGCTTGTAACTCCGCCCATCCCAATCCTGGCCGCCCATTTGTGGCCCCACCCACCTCCCCTTGCAGCCCTGCATCTTGGACTAGGGGAGAGTCTCAGCCCCGCCCTCTTGAGCAGGAGCCATGCCCACCCCCTCTAAGCCACACCCCCTTTCCAGGGGGGTACTGAGTCATATTTTTTCTGGAAAGGGAGTGGCAGGCCAAATACGTTTTGGAACCACTGATTTAAACTATATCTTGTATATAGCTTTGAGTCCCAAATTAGGAGAATAGATGAGGTATAAATGCTGGTAGTGGTGGTGCTGCTGATGATAATGATGATGATGATTTGGGGACATGAACTAATTATTTTTCCAACTCAAACAATTATATAGGTTCATAGGGACAGTCATATCAGTATGTTGATCTGCATTTTCTTCCCTAAAAGTGATAGTTTCTAAGGAGACACAGAACAATTCACATAACAACATTTTAACAGAAAGCAGAAGGATTCAATTTCTCACATCTTTACAATGCAGGTATTTATAGGTACATCTCAAATAAACATATAAAATGTTTCACTAACTGAATAGAAATTGTCAGTGGTGTGATCTAGCACACAAGTACACTCCTGAAATTGCTATAAGACCATACACTTGAACCTAGCATATATAAAGAACTGGGTGTTGTACTTCAGCCCATGATTGTACCTGCTTCTAATGTCAATGAGAGGTGGATCGTGGGTTTTCTGAGCTTCTGGGCCTGCGAGACAGCACGAGATTTTAAGTCCTGAAATTGAGCAGTCTGTATCTAGTGAAGGCCACATTCCAGAGAGGGGCTCAGCTGCTGTTGAAAAGTCTTTCTCTAGGGAAGCAAAGTCAGAGGCTGAAATTAGTTCAGAGGATGAAATCCCAGGTGGAGAGCATAATAAGCTGATAGACTGGAGACTTGGCTTTCGTAAACGGCGGGTTGCACAACAGAATCTTCGAAGGTCAAAGCGCTTGTTAGAGAAAAAGCCGTTATCAGGTAGTCAGGGAAAATGCCCTGATTTCATGTCTATATTAGGGAGGCCAGAGGGATTTTCCAGCAGTCTGGTCAACGTTGGTTATTGAGGCTACATCTCTTGCCAAATCTTAGTCAAGCCTGCTAAGGAAATACTAGTTCCATGTCTACGTTTCTTCATGTTTCCTGCTTCCAAGTTTGAAGGATTGTTCCTGAAGTTTTGTACTGGATTTTATGTTGCCTTGTGTATCCTGGTTCTTTTGTATTCCTGTGTTTTTGAACCAGCTCTTGTACCTTGAATCTTGTGGACTATTTCATACCTTTAGATTTAGATTTTTTTTTTTTTTACTATTTTTGCTGAATTGCTTTTTATATATAATCTTCAATAAACTGCTTTGCTGATTTACCTTGGATTGGAGTGTGGTGGTTAAGTACAGAGGTGCTTCTTGTCCTGGGATACAATAGTGGGGGTGTTACACTAAGTATTAATATAATACCATATATCACAGGTACTTGCATCAAACATAGATACAGCTATAAAATATGCTCTTCTCTTCTCTTTGTTGGTTACCATGGGTTACTCCTAGAATAATAACTTTGTGGGATCAATGGAAAACATTTTATAGCCCAGGAGTAATCAAAAGAATATGAAGTATGTCTAAGGCAGTTTAAAGGAAATCATTGCTGTGTAGCAAAATGAAACAAAACTAACAGCTTAGTGAAGGTACATATCCACTGTGGTAGGGCGTTTAATGCAGTGTGGTTCTGTTTTTAGATCTGTATATAGTCTTTTAATGCATTTAAATATTTTAAATGTTTAATGTCTTGATCCTATACATTATTTAATTGGTTTTAAAGTAATCTAATTGGGTGTCAATTAGCTCCTAGTCCAGTTGATTTAATTTAACATTAAAACTAAAAGTCTGATACTACATTTGAAAAAAGTGTACTGGTGTAAACAAGAAGCAGTCTAACACTTTCCCTCCCATGCCCTAACCCTTATTAAGGACTTTGTGACTCCACATATCTGTTTTTAAATGTATGGTACTGAGAAAATCTGTACGTAATTTTGAGAGTGTTCAAAACTGCCTGACCTGGTGATGTGGTGGAACAGTCAATTATCTTCATTAATTTGAAGTCCTGAAACTGAGCAGTCTGTATCTAGTGAAGGCCACATTCCAGAGAGGTGTTATGCAACATCAATATAGGAGTTGTTGTTTCTAAGAAGAATCACTCCAGGCACCACCATCCCAACAAAAAAGCAGGAAAAAGATGACATATACACTTTTTAGTAAAAGTACAGATGGTAGTGAGGCTCTGAAATTTCTGCTGAGAGCATTAAACAACCATAGAGCAACAACAGTAAAAGTCATGTTCACTAACTTCAACAAAAACACTTGAAGGAACCTCCTGGATCAAAGATTATGGCAGAGTGTCTATTTATCGTCCACATTTTCAAAGAGGTACAAGCAATATTCATGGCAAATTTCTGTGTTAGTAGCTTTGTTCCTTTTTGGCTGAGTGAGGAACGAAGGGTGATAGCTTGGATTACTGTGAAAATGTAAAAGCTACTTCAATCATAGAAAATATTGTAAAGGGAGAACTGGGGCTCTAAATACAGCATTCACCTGCAATTCCTTTGGGGGGGGGGATCTTTCCACATTGAGAGTGAAGATGGGAAGATGAAATCCCTAGCATATTTGACCAGTCACCAACAACTGCAGAATCCCCATCTGGACAGAGAATTCTTAGTGTTTATCTGAAAATCCGAAAGGCTCTTTTCAGGTTTTTGTGAGCAATGTGTAAATCCTGGAAGTGCTGAGACACAGCTTGTGTACCTGGTTCCACAATGTTTTTCATGTATTCACTATAAATACCATATAACGACTTCACAGGAAAAAACACACACACACAATCAGACTCAAACTTGATAGGCTGAAAACCCATTTATGTTTGGGCAGGGAATATGTGTCAGAGTAATTTTCAGAGCAGCAGCAGTTGGATGGAGTCAGAGGAACGCAGAACAAAGAGACATCCGAGACGATGGTAAAACTATATACAAAGTTTTACTGACTTCAGTAATAATCAAGACAAACAGACTTGCAGACAATGGACGAACACAGGAATCTCTCAGCAGAGAGCACTCAACTCAACTCAGAACTGAACAGAACTGATGCAATCAGCAATGCACACACACTTGTGTCTGGATACTCCCCAGCTCCAGCCACACATCAAGGTCATCACAGCTTCTTAGTAATTAACTCTTTCCAGACTATAGTACAGTCTGGATGATGCAATCAGTATGCAATACAGACAAGACACAAATTTCATTTAAACACTACCAATACACAAATCCCACATTAACAATATGTGGCTTACAGATTGCATGAAACCTCCGAAAAAATAGCAAGATGCCTCTCCCATATCCTAGAGAGAAGTTGGGGACAAGATATTGATTATTTTAGTGGTGTGTGACCTTCAATCTAAGGTCTCCTGCAGCCCCCCTGGGTTCTTACAGCCACATACTCCAATTTTAAGATAAACTCCACCTATAAAGTGGAGGCTTTAGAGGCATATCCCATGTTTTTCCTGGTAGCTCTAACATCCCAAAATCAGTAGCCATCTCAATCCAAGTTTTATTCAGAACTCATTTACATCATGGACAAGTGAGGCCTATCTGGGCACCCTTGAACATTTCTGGCATAATGCAAGGTTGGGTTGTATATCTGTGTATTTGTGTGTACATATGTAACTGAATACATTTGGAGAAATATTTAGTGTTACACTGACTATTACAAAGGAAGAAAGGAAGCAAATATATTATTCTGTTTGACTGTGATGATGCGGGAACTTCACCATTATTTGTTTTCTTTCCTCAAACAGAACTGCTCAGGGGGGCCATTTACAGGCTTTGTCAGAAGGTTAGGTTATTTAAAAGGAAAGCCCAACACGTTATCTGTCCGCTGAGGCTTGGGGTCAATTTCCACATGACTTTTGCTGATAGCTGTCACAGTAGCTGTGACAGAGAGCTCTAGCCAAAGTGCATCTGATTTAACTGGGATTAACAATAACCTTGTAAGGTCAAATTGCCACTGCTCCTTTTGTTCAATTCATTCAGGCCCAGGAATTACCCAGATCTTGCATGACATCTCTGTGATCCTGGAGTAACAAAAGAGCAAAAAGTCCTGAAGTACTCTCTACTCCCAAGAAACAATAAAACAATAATCTGTATCAATAACCAAACAGCTAGGTAGTGGATTTAGGACTTGGTACCTAAGAATATAAAAGAAAATTAAATTACAAGGGAATATATTCACTTAACATCCAGTGTGGTATAGTGACAAGTCACACATGCTCAACTCCAGGTTCTTCATAGGATTGCCATAAGTCAAAAAATACTTGAAGGCACAAGGCCATAATATTTACAGTATTAATTTTAGTAAGTTTAAAAATGTGTTTAAATTGGATTTTAAAAATTATTTATGTATTTTTTTCTTGTCTTTTGTATTTGTCCATAGGCTTTCCAGACTTTCCATTGACTAAAGGGCCAATTTTGCAAATAATTTTAGCAAGACATTAAATGTATTGTATATAAAAATAAATTCAAGGCATACAACAACAATATTTACTTACAGGTTTTGGGAAATAGAAGAGCTGTACGACATAAGCAGAGACATCAGAGAACCATTTGGGAATACATACAATGGGCAAAAATAAGAAAGCTAAATATCTCACTTCTAATATATACCAAAGGCATAAAGCATACTGTGGACCTCCATAGCAAGACCACAGTATCAGCAACGATAAGATGGAGGTGAAAAGAACACATAAATGATACTCAATTTTAAACAAACTTAATTTAAATTTAAACAGTCTCAGTAAACTGATTAAAAACCTAAAAACCCAAAGATACTAGCATTTTGGCACTTCATGCTAGAATCCAACTGAAATCATGATCTCTGCAATGAAAAGGAGGCTATCTAGGGTGTATGTACGTGAGGGTAAGGGATTGCCTCCCAAATAAGAATTCTGCCCTCCACAAAATGTTCCCCAAACCTCAAATTTCTAACATCAAAGTAACCTAATTCAGCTGGAGATTTAAAAATACAATTTTAAAAAGGCATGCAAAATTACCAAAGGAAAACAAACAATGTAAGAGTTCTAGGTGTGAATGGTTTTTAGTGTCTCACTCTCTGCTATGCTAGAAATATGGGAATTGAAGGAAAATGTCATGGGGGGAGGACAAGAATTCTCATTAGTGAGGTCATGCCCTCATTTTGCTCCCATGTAAATGCATCCCTGCTAATGTATTAAGTCTTTGAACATCCTTGAACAATTCCTAAAGAAAACACATGCCCATGACTCTAACATCATCACCATTTTCCCCCAGCATCATTTTGAATATTTTTGCCTGATGAAGAGTCCTGTCAAGCTTTAAAAGCTTGCATAATATATATTTGCTTTGGAGTTGGATCAATAAAGGAATTACTGCTTGTGGAATGTATTTTGCTATATTCTGCATTATTGGCGGAGAAGCTTTCCAAAGGTTAATGACCTCTGGCTGGTAGAAAACAGATTTAAAAAACCAGGAATTTGTTCCTACAGCAGCAAAATTATCCTGATAAGTTTGAAGATGTAGCGTGAGGGGAAATCTTAAGTGGTGATAGGCTTGTACCTTTGAGTTCACCTCACTAATAAAAGAATTTGAATAAAACCATACATCACCCTGACATTACTTGGCTTTTCCTAGGTTCCTGAGGAGTCTTACATTAGGTACATGGATGGAGATGGGTAGGAATTTCAGTTGCCTCCCATCTATAGGCAACCTTCCCACCATCTGCCCCCCAGCATAATATTTCCCGCAGTGGACCCAAGTGAATGCAATTTTAGCAAGTTTAAAAATATATTTAAATTAGATTTTTTTCAAAATGGTTTATGTTATTTTTCTTGAGATTGCTATTTTTTTTTAATTTGGGGCAAACAAGTAGATTATAACATAACTACTTTTCCTCATAAGGAAGTTTAGAAGATAACATAGGTGACTTTTACAGAACATACATTTTAACATTTTAACAAAAAAGAGATAAAATATTTCGTATGTTATTGCCCTCATCCCTACTTGTTTCCATCCTTTCCCACTATTTTTCCCTTCCCTACCCTCTCCCCCTCCCTCCCTCCCTCCCTCTCCCATTCACCCCCTCCCTTACATTTCCTTTATTGTTAGTTCTGTTTGTTGGATCATAAGGATAGCCTGGTTTAATTTCTTATATTTTCTGTTGCCCTTTGGCTTGGCTATCAGTTTTCCCCATTTCTCTTCCCATTTCCCCTGGGGGTATCCTTTCTATGATGTAATCTTGAAGCATATAGTCTGCTAAATATTCATACAATTTTTGTATATCCCATTTTTTATGTTCTTTGCATCACAGGGTGACCGTGGCTTGGGCCACAGCTAACATATTTTTAGTCATCTTGCCCCAATCTTTATTGCTGCTCTTACCTTCCATTTTCAGGGTAAAACTGTTTCTTATTCCATCCTATTTTTTCTCTAATAATTCCTCCATTTTCCCCTTTATTTTTCTATAGAATTATTGTACCTTGACACAGTCCCACCTCATATGGATAAATGTTCCAGTTTCCCCACATTCAGACTAACATATTTTAGATGTTCTTTCTGTAATATGGGCTATTTGCTGGGGGATCCTATACCATTTTGTCAGTATTTTCTGTTATATTTCTTTGATAGTTAAATGTTTACATTTTTGATTGAATTTATCCACAATTCCAAGTCCTTCTGATTACAGTTTATTTCCTCTTTCCATACTTCTAAAAGGGTGTGTTTCAAATTATATTGGTTATCAATTTGTTTGTTATATATGAATCCCATGATTCCTTCCCCTTTCTCAGTTTTCCATTGTAATATTTAATCTAAGTGTGTCTCGGGGCCTTCCTATTTTTGTTATTCCACTTTTATTTAAATTTATTATCACTTTTCCATGCATTTGATCTTTTTATTATCTAATATTCCTATTGGGAATCTGTCTATTTTGTTCAACGGGGGTTTGTTTTGCCATTTTCTCCAGTATTCTAACGTTGAAGATAGTGGGCTTCCTTTTATTTTCATTTCTTGACTGTTCATCCTTTCCTTTAGGCACAAACAGTGATTCCACTCATTTATTGGCTTCTCAGTTCTTACCCATCTTTTTGCACCATCAAAAACTCTAATTCTAATAGTTTCACTAGCTGCCATGCTTCAAAATAATTTTGTAGGTTGGAGGTTCCCTAGCCTTCATTTTCATGTGGGGAGTAATATGACAGATTGGATAGTCTGCTTTTATTGGCTCCTACCACCCAGGTTTTTATTGAGGTGTCCCATTTTCATTATTTTATTTGGTATATTGAATGGTAATGCCTGGAAGAGAAATAAATTTTTTGGAAGAATCATCATCTTAACTATTTTGATCCTATTTGATAAATCCCAGTTCCGTTTATTCAATTTTGAATTTGCTTAATAATTTGTTTCCATAATTGTTTATAGTTTATTTGTATTATATTATTTAAATTTTTGGGATGTAAACTCCCAAGTACTATCCCCCAATCTTATCCCCAGGATTATTTGCATTTCTTTTAACTCTTCCCAGGAAAGATTTTTATGTATAATCTCTAATTTTTTGAGATTTAATGCAAGAACTGATTTTTGTTTCAATATTAAAAATAACATTTACTACTTTTCTTATGGATTCCCCTGGTGACCCAAATATTATCATGGTGCTGTCGACAAATAAATTAACTTTGATTTCTTCCCTGCCTAATTTAATTCCTTTTATTCTTTTTTCCCCTTTCTAATTAAATTAGCTAAAGGTTCAATTGCCACGGCAAATAAACTAGGGGAGAGAGGACAACCTTGTTTT
The DNA here is from genome assembly GCF_035594765.1 of Anolis carolinensis. NCBI lineage: Eukaryota > Metazoa > Chordata > Lepidosauria > Squamata > Anolidae > Anolis > Anolis carolinensis. The sequence continues at coordinate 67,779,719 of NC_085842.1, forward strand.
GTTTCACTTTTGATCTTGATAGTTCTTGATTTGGATGCATTGACAATTATTTCTGCCTGATAATTTTTATATAATTCTGTTATTACCTCACAAAATTTCTTTCCCAATTTAAAGTTTTCACAGACTTGCAATAAATACAAATGATTTACAGAGTCAAAGGCTTTATAGACATCGGATTTTATTATCAATAATGTATCTTTCTTTAATGTTGCTTGCTTGTTTACATTTATTATACTACTAATTGGGTCTTGAGTTTACTATCTTCTTCACAGGCTTTCTAGATTTTCCATTTCCTGAAAGGACCAACTTTGTGAGTACTTTTAGCAGGATGCTAAGTGCATTTTAGATAAGAATTTTAAAGTATTTTTCTTGTTCTTCTTCTTCTGTTTTATGTTTCTGCCTGTGTCAATAGATAATAATAATACTTTAATAATATTTTACTTTTCTATCCCACCTCCATCTCCCCGAAGGGACTCGGAGCAGCTAACATGGGGCCAAGTCCAAATACAGGAACAAAGTATGGCAAGTTAAAACATGTATAAATAGCTAAATAAACAGTATCAACACAACAATCAAATAAGATAAACAAATTAAAACTCAATAATACAAAAGCATCATAATAACCAGATAAAAGATAAAGTAGTAAAAACAAATATCACCACTAATGGGTAGGATGGGGGGGGGGGGGGGTCAGGTCAGAAAGTGCATAGTTTCAAGACCATTTAGTAAAGTTCCTGAATAAAGTGTCAGAGAGTTATCTGGGAGAATTTGGGGTAGGAAGGAAGATAAAGTGCAAAACTGGTGTGTCTATAAGAAGGGTCTGTCATGTCATTAATTATTTGAATGCACACTGGAAAAGCCATGTCTTTAGTTGTTTAATAAAGGCAGACAGGGTTGGGGCCAGTCTAATCTCCCTAGAGGGGGAATTCCAAAGCTTAGGGGCCACCACAGAGAAGGCTCTCTCTCTCTCGTTCCAACAAGCCAGGCCTGAGTTAGTGGCGGGAGTGAGAGGAGAACCTCCCCAGAAGACCGAAGAGTTTGTGGAGGCTCTTAGGGGAAAAGGCAGTCACGAAAGTACACAGGTTCCGAACCATTCAGGGCTTTGTAGGTGATTACCTGCACCTTGAATTGGGCCCAGAAAATGAATGGCAACAAATGGAGCTCCTTAAACAGTGGGGTTGACCACTCTCTGTAAGTTGCTCTGGTTAACAGTTTGGCTGCTGATTGTTGGATAGTTGTGGTTTCTGGGCCGTTTTCAAGGGCAGCCCCACGTAGAGTGTGTTGCAACAGTCCATTCTGGAGGTAACTAAGGCATGGACCACCATAGCCAAGTCAGACTTCATGAGGTACGGTTGCAGTTGGTGCACAAGTTTTCATTGTGTAAAGGCCCTCCTGGCCACCGCTGACACCTGAGCATCAAGCATCAGCACTGAGTCCAGGAGGACTCCCAAACTGCAGACCTATGTCTTCAGGGGGAATGCGACCCCGTCGAGCACAAGTAGCCACCCAATACCCCGATCCGACGAGTGACTGACCTGGAGGACCTCTGTCTTGTCGGGACTGAGCTTCAGCTTGTTCGCCCTCATCCAGCCCATTACAACGGCCAGACACTGGTCCAGAAACCAAGGGGCTTCCTTGGATTTTGGTGGATAGGTGTAGTAGAGTTGAGTGTCATCTGCATAGAGATGGCACCGAACTCCAAAACCTGGATGACCTCTCCCAGCGGTTTCATGTAGATATTAAAGAGAATGGGGGACAGAATAGAACCTTGTGGGACCCCACAGGCCAATTCCCCCAGCTTCACTAACTGAGAGCGGCCCTCCAGGAAGGAATGGAACCACTGCAAAGCAGTGCTCCCAAGACCCATCCCAGAGAGCCGACCCAGAAGAATACAATGGTCGATGGTATCGAAAGCTGCCGAAATGTCCAAGAGAACCAGCAGGATCATACTCGCCCTGTCTAGTTCCCTGCGGGGGTCATCCACCAAGGTGACCAAAGCCATCTCGGTACATGTCCAGGTCTGAAACCAGACTGTGATTGGTCTAGAAAATCGGTGTCATCTAGGAATCCCTGGAGAAGCAACTACCTGCTCTAGCACCTTGCCCAAAAACGGGAGGTTAGAAATTGGTCTGTAGTTGTTTAGGACAGAATAATAATAATAATAATAATAATAATAATAATAATAATAGTAATCTTTATTTATACCCCGCCACCATCTCCCCAACGGGGACTCGGGGTGGCTTACATGGGGCCATGCCCAGAACAATACAATATAACAAAATATAATAGAACAACAAATCATAGCACATTAAACAACACAATAAAAGAAAATATACACTACATTAAACAAGATCAAAAGAACAATAAAACCAAGGGCGGGCCACATGAACACTAGGTTAAAACTCGGGGTGAGAAAGGAAGTAGGAGTAAAAACCACAGAGGACAGGGTCATAAAGTGGTGGTGCAATCTGGAGGACAAATATTGAAGGAGAGCAGCAAAAGGGATGTATGTAGTGATTACTCTCCAAAGGCACAACAGAAGAGCCATGTTTTTAGGTCTTTCTTAAAGGCTGCTAATGTGGGGGCTTGCCTAATCTCACCGGGCAGTGAGAGTCAAGGGAGGTTTTTTTTAGATATCCATACATACCTGCTATCCTCTGTGTCTAAAAGCAACAGAGTATTTTTATTTGTATGCAAAACTTAACCAACCTAAGAGGAATATGCCAAAAGGGAAGAACCATGGGAAGGAATGGAAAGGAAGAAGGATTTCCCTCCAGTATTCCTCAGCTACATGCCCCCTTTATTCTTAGATTTGGAACCATAGCAATGATTTGTGGCAGACCCCATTCAAACATAAAGAACCTTTTCCACTCTGCATATAGCCTGAATTTAAATATTCTCTGACTCAGCCAGCCTTGACTAGCAAGGACAGAAGCAGGTTTTTGAGCTGGAAGAAGGGAGCTGTCCAGCAGAAACAAGACTGAAAGAGGCGTGTTTGCCCCGCTCAGCAAGAGAGTTTCTTCTGTAAGGTTGTGTCAACATTCACATATATTTGTGAGTTAAGTACATCTATCCAATGTTGACATCAATATATGTTTTTAATGCACAACAGGACCTTCACTTTTGCAGGGATTAAATAAATAAATAGCTTCATTTATATTCTGCCCTATCTCTCCAAGGGGACTCAGGGAGCAGATTCTCCAGAAAGTGGGTAAAACATGAATAAAAAAGCATTTTTTAAAACAAACCTGAGAGAACACCACTCCAGTGGACATTGACTACAGTTGACCATAAATTGCCCCAAAGGACTTAAGAGATTCCTAGAGAGAACATATTAATCAACACTGTGAATAATGAAATGGGCAGAAATTAAACATAAAATGTGGAGGGCCAATGGTAAGGTTATACATGAAATTTCCACAATGAAGATATTCTGCATGCATTTATCTATCTGTCTGCTCCATGGCTATAGGCAGAAAGTGTCCAAAGAGACATATCCTCTTAATGGGAGTTGATACAAGTTTAAGTCGTGCACAGGTAGTCCAAGACAATGAAAAGAAGTGCAGGACCAAGGTATCAGACAGTCTAGAAGCTAGGAATACTGAAATCTGAAACCAAAAAGGGATGAGACAAAGGTTAATTTAATGTAGTTGGTCCAGGGGTAAGGAATGACAGGAGATGCAGGAATATTGAGAGCAAAGAGGTTGAATAATTGCAAAAAACAAACAAAAAACAAACAAACAAACAAGGATTCCCAGCAGGGGCTAAAACACACCTGGCTGCCTCTGGACACCAGGTGCATTATGAGAGAATCATCTATGTAACAACTGGTTCGTATGAAGTTTCTCTTTCTCCCTTTGTTGGACTTCAAATGGTGTGCATGTATCTTCAGTAATGATCAGGTCTTGCTGAGGAGGGAGCCCCTCAACTGCTCTAGCCAGAGAGGGAGATTCAGGGAGGGGGGTCATCTGGGCCAAAAACTCCTTGCAATCCAACTCCTCTACATTGGATTCTACAGTGAGTTGTTTCAAATGCCTCAAATGTTAGACCTGTTTTGGGTATATTTGACCTGCTGATTAAAAATTGCACTAGTATTTGTTTGGCAAATGGGCTTAATAACAAAAGACCCTCATCATAAAAGTATACAGCAGAGTATCTTATTTAGCAGCAGCTGCATGACCCAGAACCAGTAGCCAGTATAAAACGAAATAAAAACACACAGGCTATTGTTATCTTCCTTCTGAAGCTTTTCTTGTAGAAAAATAATATGGTTGTCCTATTTACAAAAACAAAAAAAAGGTTTTTATAACATAAACAAAGTTCTTTATACTTCCTTGTTATATCTTTGCTTCAGCTTCTTGCCTTCAAGTTGGGCTTCTGTCTCTCAATCTTCACACAGAAAGAAGTCTTCACACAGGAGGAGCGAGTTACTCACAGGCACACCTGCTTATATTACCCTACTGGTTTTTCTTAGTCATTGCATCATTTTAACTCTTTCAGTGCCTGTACATCATTTTTGTAATTAAAAATACACTGTTAATTTTCAATATTTCTGACAGTATTCCCCTGTCATAGGTCATATACTCACCTATAGAAAATCATGACAACCAGATGCAGTCTATCCAATGCGATTTTCTGAATCAGCACCCCAGGAACAGGCCTAAAACCAAGACACCAAGAATTCTGTCATCTGTCTCCAGCATGTGCTGGTACTTTCTACCTCCTCTTCAGTAGGAATAGGTAAGAAAAGAGAAAAGAACGGCAAAACTGGGTTTAGTGTTAGGCTTTCATGTAGATCTATTTCTATTGTCCTGGTGGGTTTCGGTGGAAGGTTTGGAATGGGGGGGGGCACTCATCAGGGCAATCAGCCCCTTCCTTGGGTCATCTGAGGAAATGACCCCAGGCTGGGCTTTAGGCAGATGCTGACCCCATGTGCTACCATTATGTGTGCTTCAAAGAATGTCTAATCAGATACAGACATTCAGTACAAATGAGATCTGTATACTTGTTCAATGATGGATATAGAACAACATCCTCAAGTCTTTGAAGTTATCATCTGGTCTAATTCAAATCAAGTAACTGAGATAACCCTAGTGATTTCATGGCTTTTAGGAGCATTGAATTTTAATTGGCTTACTTTCTTTGTGTCCAACTGTTATTATCTATCTTTTCTTTTCTTAAGGATTTTTATTACAGTTTGCATAATCCCCCATCCAGCATTGCCACAGGCCAAGTTCTGAAGAATAATTAAATGAATCAATGCAGCCGTGATGAATTCCATAAAGATCTGTCACTATGTTATCAGCCTGCTTGACGTTGCAGCCATTATACTGCAAAGGGGGCTTCTTATTAAGCAGAATCCATCTTCTCAGAGAGATGAAACAGGGGCTGTGTCTGGACCATATGAGAGAATGGTCAAAGTCTTCATAATATGTGGAAATGAGTTGGCATAACATTTTCAAAAGCTTGATATTCAGTGGTTAAGCTTACTGTAATCCCAAATATGGCAGCACCACATAGCAGCATTCCCCTAAGCACAGGCTCCTTTTTAGATCTTCATTTCAGTACCAAGGTCTGGAAATTGCCTATAAGTACATTTAGTTGAATGCCTTAGAAACTTCTGCATTATCAGGAAAACTGGAACTTTCCAACATCAGGATAGGTACAGTATTATGAAAACATTATTGACTAATTATTGTGAACAGATCTCTTTCTGTTGTCGAAGGCTTTCATGGCTGGGTTCACAGGGTTGTTGTGTGTTTTCCGGGCAGTATGGCCATGTTCCAGAAGTATTCTATACTGACGTTTCACCCACATCTATGGCAGGCATCCTTAGAGGTTGGGAGATATATGGAGAAACTAAGCAAGGAAGATTTATATATCTGTGGAAGATCCTGGGTGGGGTAAGCCCTATATATATATATATATATATATATATATATATATATATATATATACACACACACACACACACACACACACACACACACACACATACATACACACACATGTCTAAGTATATTTGTGTGTTCATTTCCCCCTGTAATATTTGCAAGCCTTATATATAGGTAGGTAAGAATATATTCATATCTATATCTATCCAGACATCTCTCTTTATATAGATAATCATATCTATATAGGATTTGCAGAGACTTGCAAGAATATGAGGGTAAATTCATATATAAAAATAATGTGTAAGTATGGCTACAGATACACAGGTACATGGATCTATATGTATAAAGGATTTGCAAAGACCTGCAAACATATGAGGGGAAAATTCATATATAAAATTAATGTATATAGATAGATACAAATATAAAGGTACATAGAAATTGCAAAAGCTTGCAAGGGGTTAATGCCTATATATCTGTAGGAGAGTTTAACAAATATTTCAGGGGAAAATGCTTTCATAAGATTAGTGAATATATATATTTCTTCTTCCTGACTTGCAAGGGCGTCTTTCTCTTTTCAAAACATCCCCTTGATAAAGAGAGAGGGAGGCTTTGCAAAAGAAAACACACTGATAAGGGAGGAGAAGAGATAAATAGATCACATATTGCAAGCAATAGCCTTCAGGCTCTGTTGCTGGCCTTGACCCGATTATAAGCTGGGGGAGGCTTTTTCAGCTCATAAAAAGGGCTGAAAAACTCAGCATATCTTACCTCACAACCTCTGAGGTTGCCTGCCATAGATGTGAGTGAAACGTCAAGAGAGAATACTTCTGGAACATGGCCATACTGCCCGGAAAACACACAACAACCCTCAGATCTCTTTCTGTAAAGATAATAATTCCCAGTGTTAGGCTAGCAACATTTGCACTTGTTTGACATGAGTAGTCCCCAGTCCACTCAGCAGAAAACCTTAGAAGATTCCTCCAGCTGCACTGCTATATCTTTGTGAACAGCTCATAAGAAAATAACTGAATTCGTCTAATAAGCCTAGCATAATCATGTTCCTATGGGTTTTATTAAGTCATTTTTATTTGGTTCTTTTGTACATGAGAACCACTAATAAACTCACTTTGCATGAAGGTCATCTGTTTCAAAACTGGAAATAAGCAAACAGTTTATCATTGTTGAAATGGAAAAAAGCTTATGGTCTTTGGTTTTGATGAGAAAATCTACCTGTCAGATGCAGAAATGAAGAAATGCAGTTCACTCTGACTTTTATACAAAATTTCATCCTTTTATTTAACCTGCAAATGCCAACAGACAGACATATTCTCCAATGCAATCTCATTAAGTCTCATTGAATAATTTAATAATATAAAATACAAGTTGAGTATCCCTTATTAAGGAATTCCAAAATCCAAAATACCTTAAAATCCAAAATTGTCCACATAGGTAGCTGAGGTAATAACACCTTTGCTTTCTGATGATTCCTGTACACAAATGTTATTTCATGCACAAAATTAAGATAAGGCTATATGCATGGTGTGTATATAAAACATTTCATGTTTAGAATGTGTAACTAAACAATGAATTTTATGTTTAGAATTGGGTCCGATCACCAAGACATCTCATTATACATATGCACATATTCTAAAATACAGAATACTTCTGGTCCCAAGCATTGAATGTTGCCATTTTTACTTCACTTTAGAAGCCGCCTTGAGTTCCTTCGGGGAGAGAGGGTGGATTAAAAATAAAATTGTTTATTATTATTATTATTGACATAACAACATTGTATGACACAGCAAACAAGATAGATATGCTGGATTTTGTATCACAAAATCGTAAGTCGAACACTTCCCAAGTGTTTAGGACTGTGTGATGTATTTTCGAATGATGCGCGCAGATCCCAGTAGGGCGGCATTTTGCAGTTGGCAGATCGTAATTTTTTATTATTATTATTATTATTATTATTATTATTATTATTATTATTATTATTATATACACAACAAGATTATTACACAGGAAACAAGATCACTATGCTGGCTTTTGTATTGGATCACATGTTGGACACTTCCCAAGTGTCTAAGACTGTGTGATATATCGGCAAATAAAGCATGCAGATCTGAGTAGGGTGGCCTTTGGCAGCTGACAGTTGCTAATTTTGTCAGTGCTGAGTGTTTTTAAGTGCTGACCAAGGTTTTTAGGCACTGCATCCAGCGTGCTGATCACCACTGGGACCACCTTTACTGGCTTGTGCCAGAGTCTTTGCAGTTCGATTTTTCAGTCTTCATATCATGCAAGTTTTTCCAGATTCTGCTGTCACCTGGGATTGCAACACTGATGATCCACACTTTGTTTTTTTTAGCACGATCGTGAGGTGAGGAATATTGTGCTCCAAAACTCTGAAGTCTGAATTTGGAAGTACCAGATTAGTTTCACATGTTCATTTTCTGTAACTTTTTCAGGCTTGTTGTCCCACCAGTTTTTTTGTCACAGGCAGATGGTATTTGTGGCACAAATTTCAATGGATCATCTCAGCAACAGTATTATGTCTCTACTTGTAGTTTGTCTGCAGCATTATTATTATTATTATTATTATTATTATTATTATTATATTTATTATTTGATTAAGAGATACTCAACATATGTATTCTCAATATGTACATTGGATGATTTATTTCTGGGTTTATTCCTTGGATATTCATTGACATTTACATCTATGTATATAATATATTCTGCCAATTATTAATTTCCACTTAAATTTGATACATTAATAAGGTTAAACCCCTTGTGCTGGCAGGACTGCTGACCTGAAGGTTGCCAGTTCGAATCCAGCTCAGGGAGAGCACGGATGAGCTCCCTCTGTCAGCTCCAGTTCCCCATGCGGGGACATAAGAGAAGCCTCCCACAAGGATGGTAAAACATCAGACATCTGGGCGTCCCCTGGGCAATATCCTTGTAGACAGCCAATTATCTCACACCAGAAGTGAGTTGCAGTTTCTCAAGTCGCTACTGACACGAAAAAAGAATCATAAAGTTGGGAGACTCCTAGTCTCCAGAGCAGCAGAAAACAAGTCTGATTCCTCTTCCTTAGGTCATCCTTTCAGATATCTAAACATAGCTATCATGTCTCCTCTTAACCTTTTAAAAATGAAGACAATGTGATTCAACTCATATGTACCATCATGTTATTTTGAATCTAAAATGAATATAGTTGTAAAGAATGCAGTCCCTCTCTGTGTTTCTAGATAGAGAGGACCTCAGAGAGTTGAGATATCTTCCTTGCTCTGAGTCCACAGCTCAGCAATTTGAAAGCAAAGCAAACAATCAGTTGCTAAGTGTGGAACTGGCATCCTATCAGCAATCAATACTGCTTTTGCAGCAGGATTGTTAAAACAGATATGGCAGTTTCTATTGATACATTTTCTGGCCTCTGCTCTGAAACAATCCAAGTCACTAGTCTCATGAAATGCTTTGGATTTCCTTGAGGGCTTAATGGGTTGAACAGAGAATCCTGTTATATGTGCTAAGAGACTGCTCATTAAAGATTCCATTTTGAGCCAAAATACTACACAGAATACCACCAAGTACTTTATTTTCATTGCAAACTATTTTTTTTCAATCTCATGCATGACAGAACAGTCTCATTTACAGCTGAAGGAAAAATAAGCATGGAGTTTTAAGGAATAATCCTTCTTTTATTATGCAGATACCAGCAATGTGCACAAATAAACAACCTGGATATTAACAGTTTTATAGAAATATCTTTTTAACTTGACATTGTGTGTGCATGCATGTATTTTGGATTTTTTTTCTATGAGAACATTAATCTGAAGAATTAAATATTTGAGTTTGTGGACAGCTAGTGTTATGGACAGCTTGGAAAGCATGGATGAGAAAGGACTGGATAGATATATATATATTTAAAAATCTTAATATGTTATTTTATACATTCAGGGTTGAAAGAATAGCTTTGTACAATACTAGCAAACAAAACAGGAGCAAAAGTGCAGCCAATGCCTCATGGACCAAGCAATTTAAATACCAAGCAATTAGCCACCTGTCAAGGCCAGGCACTACCCATAAGTCCCTTAGCAGCAGAGGAAAGTCTTCACTCCAGACAGCTACTCACTGAGTATGTATGTACATATTTATCCATTATTTGTATTTTAGCTGATAACATTGTTTTGTTCACATTTTATTAAAACTCTTTGCCCCTCTTGGATAGTATGAAAGTTGTTAGACCAAAGAATCTTAATTCCAGCAAAATTATTTTCCAATTTTAATCTACACACACTCATATTGTACATATTCATGAACACAAATGCATATCATCAGGTTTCCACAGAACACATTTTTGGGCAATTTATAAATGCAATTAAGGTTGATCAGCCCATACCTAAAATTACAAAATAAAAAATTATCCACAGAGGTGGCAGAGACAGTGACACCTTTGCTTTCTGGCAGTTCAATGTATACAAACCCTGTTTCATGCAAACAAAATTCCAAAAGATTAGGTTCTCTGTTCTGAGAATCATGTATGTCATGCCATTCTCCATGGTTGTGCCTTGAACATGAATGTGCAAAGATGTACACTACATTGCATGTAAAGAAGAAGGTCCACATTGGCTTGTGCACTCAGTTGTGAAGCATTATAACCGAGTTAGGGCATGACATTGCGGCACCACCATGCAACTCTATGAGTGGAAAGTTATACTTTTTTCCCTCAATGTGGGATTTTGGCCAATATGTGAATTTCTAATACCTGGGGTTCTTTCACACTGTACATTGATAGCAGTATGATTCTACCTTTATTGCCATGGAAGTTGAATCTTAGGGAATCTTAGAATTTGCCATTGGAGAAGGGGAATTTAGAATTCTCAGCTACTTCTCACTAAACTACAGACTCGAGGATTCCATAGGATGCTGCCATGGCAGTTAATGTACCGTAGAATTATAGTGTTATATGGTCTCAAAGAGTTTTGACTTTACTCAAAACTGAAGTGTTAATTATATAATCTTCCCCAATAACTTTGATAAAAGGAAAAAAATCCTATTTTATTGGTGGTAACACGGCATCATAGGGATGAAGTTCTTTCTTACCTATCTTTAACTTCCTGCTTTGATTCATGGAGCCATAGAACTGGCAGGGAACAAAATGCCATCCAGCACAGGCCTGCTCTGTTCCTAGTGCAATGCAGAATTGGCTATTATTCCTTTGAAAGAGAACAGAACAGCGAGAGAACAGAAGAATTGCAGGAAGGTATTTGCAATAGCATCACATGATAACTCAGATGAGTCTATCTACCAAACTGCAAGAGAGTCAATGTACTGTAATTAGATTATGAATCTGGAGACCTGGTTTGGATTCCCACTTAGTCATGAAACACACTGGGGGATCCTGGGCAAGTCACACTCTTTCAGCCTCAGATGAAAACAAATGCAAATCCTCATTGAAAATATCCTGCCAAGAAAATCCTGTGATAGGTTTGGCTTTGGGTGCCTTAAGTCAGAAATGACTTGAAGGCACACAAAACAACAGTCAAACTGCAAAAGAAGTTGTTTCCCAACACATCACCCCACAACTTCCCATGGACCATTGCCTATCGATTTTTGGAAACAGCCACCATTAGAGCTGTTGTATGAAATGCTTGTTCTTTCACTTATTATATATCCATTGTGGCTTTGGAAAAGAAAGTCAGAGAACACAGAATAATATTCTACTCAATTTTTTTTGCTATTGCCATTATTTTTGTTCAATCCCTTTGCTTTCAGGATCTTTCTTTTTTTAAAGCATTACAATCTTTTGTCCTGCAAGATATGCTTTGTGTTCCTCTAATCATCATGGCTTTCCATAGACAGTGCCTGTTCAAGCTGTGTTTGCTCTGTGAGAAAGTGACCGAAAACTTTAGTGAATCATAACTTTATATAATATGTGCGTCATTTTTCTGAAGTATTCAATATGTAATTTCTAGCAAAAAAGAGCATAAAAAGAATTACTTTTTAAAGCCTTCCTTTAAGCCCTTTCAATAGAATATGGAAGTAGAAAGCCTTGCAGCAGAAGTAGAAAGATCCAGATAGATGTCAAGCTTGGTAATGTAACTTTTTGGATTATAATTGCCTAAATGTCCCAGTTGGCATGGCCAAGCTGAGGAGTTTGGGAGTTGCAATCCAACAACAACAACACCAATAATAATAATTTTTGCCCACCTATTTGAGCTCTTCCAGACAGGCCCTATATCCCAGGATCTGAACCCAGGTTTTCTGCTTTAAACTGGATTATATGAGTCCACACTGCCACATAATCTGGGATGAACAGAAAACCTGGGATCAGATCCTGGGATATAGGGCCTGTCTGGAAAGGCCTTTTGTTACAGTTTCAGTCCTCAAGCAACAGATATTGGGGACACATACATCATCATCATCATCATCATCATCATCATCATCATCATCATCATCATCATCATCATCATCATCATCATATTTATACCCCTCTTTATCTTCCCTGAAGGGGACTCAAAGCATCTTAACACAAAAGCATCAGCATAACCATTTAAAATATACAAATATATGAACATTAAAACAGGATACATAATACTGAATTACAATGTTATCACTTTATTTCTTCAATTCTAGAATGCACTACCTTCTCCCCCCTCCATATAACCATCTCTGAAAATGAGGTGTGTCTTAGAATTGTGGGTGCTACATCTTTTTCTATTGGTGGTACTGAAATTAGTGTGCGTCTTACAATAGATGGCATTTCAGAATCTACTTCACTTCACTTTATTTCTTAATTAGTCACTCTCCACCAGAGTGCTCCAAGCGACTTACAATTTAAAATATCATTCCACAATATAAAAACATTCAACATAAAAACAGTCAACAGTGACTATTTGGCAAATTTGATCTGATTTACTTAAATGCACAACCAAACAGCCAAGTCTTGAGTGCTTTTCCAAAAGGTTGCAACTCCCAAATTGCTCTAATATATGGAGGCAATGAGTTCCACAGAATTGGAGCATAGATCGAAAAGGCTCTACGCCTTGTAGCTTCCAGGTGTACCTCCCTAGGGCCCAGTATGTATAGGAGATTTTCCTGGGAGGATCGAGGTGACCACTGATGGAAAAAAGGAATGAGGCGGTCCCTAAGATATAATGGTCCTAGGCCATTTTGAGCTTTAAATGTCAGGATCAGTATCTTGTAAGAGATCCAATGTTCTATTGGTAGCCAATGCAGTTGTTTCAGAATCGGTGTAATATGGGATCTTATAGATGATTCCACTAGCAGCCTGGCCACCGCATTTTGGACCATTCAGATCTTCTGGGTTTTTGTCTTCGGAAGGCCGGCTTATAAGGCGTTACAATAATCCAACCTAGTGGTGACTGTTGCATGGATTACCGTTGCCAATGCTTCTGTTGAAAGGTAGGATGCCAATTTCCTTGCCTGATGAAGATGAAAAAAGGCCTGCTTACTTATGGCAGTGATCTGGGCCTCCATTGTCAGCGATGAGTCCAACACAACCCCAAGGCTTTTAACAGTAGCAGACGGAACCAGAACTTCCCCATCAAAATCAGGCAGTGACTAGATTAACTCTGGTGGCTGGCTGGGCCAGAGTATCTCAGTTTTTGCGGGATTCACTTTTAGTCTATTCGCTCGCAGCCAACTCATCACTGCTTCCAAACACAGCTTAAAGTTCTCAGGAATTGTGGTTGTCCCAGGTTCGAGACGCAAGAGTAGCTGGGTATCATCTGCATACTGGTAGCACTCTGTGCCAAAGCTCCGCACTAGTCCAGCAAGTGGTCGGACGTAGATGTTAAATAACAGGGGCGAAAGGATAGCACTCTGGTGTACTCCACAGCAAAGGCAGGAGCTCTCAGAGCTTTGGCCTAACCACTCCACTCTCTGTCTCCGGTCCCGGAGAAATGAACTGAACCATTTAAGAGCTAAACCTCGTACACCAGACATAGCCAATCGATGGATCAGCAAGTCATGGTCCACGGTGTCGAATGCAGCTGTAAGGTCCAAGGGTACCAATAGCGCTGATCCGCCCCGGTCTAACTGATGACGAATTTCGTCAGTAATAGCTACCAAGACAGTCTCTGTCCCATGACCTGAACGAAAGCCTGATTGAAAGGGGTCTAAGCCCGCAGTCTCATCTAAGAATTGCTGTAGCTGTCCCGCCACTGTCCGTTCAATCACCTTGCTCAAAAACGGAAGGTTTGAAACTGGGCGGTAGTTACTAGGTATGGTGGCGTCTAGACTTGGTTTTTTCAGAAGAGGGTGAACCACTGCTTCTTTAAGACACTCTGGGAATATTCCTTGTTCCGGGGAGCTGTTAATGATGTCCCTTAAGGGATCTCATAGTCCCTCCCAGCACTCCTTAACCAACCAGGAGGGGCAAGGGTCGAGGGAGCAGGTAGTTGGTCTTACTGCAGCTAGAGTCTTTTCCAGATCTTCCATTTCTAATGGTACAAAAAGTCTAGAAGTTTGTCACTAGATGGCCAGAAAGCTTCTAGTTCCCTCAATGTGTCCTCTGTGGTAGCCCTTTGTGAAGCAGATTGATCTTATTTATGAAATAGCTCTGAAAGGTCTCTGCTGTAATATCTTGACTGGCCATATCTTTGGCTGGATGGGTTGGATTTATGATGTTACAAAACAATTTTAAATATTTGAGCAGGTCGAAATCTGGCGGAAGATATCAGTGAGGAATTATATGGTATAATACTCTTAATTGCCATGGTCTCATCCTATGGTAATCTGGGTCTTGTAGACACTTGATCACTCTGGTTGATTGCTTTAGATACCCCTCCCTAAACTGTTCACCTCTAGATAGGATTGATAGGATAGACACAAGATGAAAGTGGAATTCTGTAGTGTGAAACAGGCCAGGGTTAATAGGCATAATCTTCATAATATACCCTCTCTCTTCCTTGTCTCCTTCTGTTTCAGTTCTCAAGCATTGGCTGCTACTTTCAGCTGCGCAATGCTATTCGTGTTTGGATTTCTGTTTGGGAAAGAAATGTCAAGAAGTGAAAACTGAATACTTTCAATTTTAATTGAATCCTTAAAATAAAGGACCAATTGAAAGGGAATAGGCACTTGTAAAGGAAGATCTTGTGTGAAAGAAATTGTTTAAATGCAGACAATCAACATTCCTATCTATTTTTGTATCAGCAGATGCAATCAAATTCTTAACAATATGTTGCTACATCTTTTAACTCAGTCCAATAAAGTAAACAGAAGACAAGAAGTAGGATTTCCTATTGGGCTTACTTGTCTTAATGTATAGAAAGAGAAAATAGATTGAGTGTCTGATTTTATTTATTTATCATATCAGAAGCAAACCGAGGGTACAGTTGTAATGTATTTAAAAACACAAAGTTAAAAACTAATTTATACTAAATGTCCTTTGACCAGTAGCTGGCCACTTGGAGTGCCACTGGTGTTGCTATTAGAAGGCCCTCCATTGTGCATGTGGCAGGGCTCAGGCTGCATTGTAATAGGTGGTCTGTAATTTGCTCTTCTCCACACTCACATGTCATGGACTCCACTTTGTGGCCCCATTTCTTAAGGTTGGCTCTGCATCACTTGGTGCCAGAGCACAGTCTGTTCAGTGCCTTCCAAGTGCCCAGGAGGGAGTCTCTCATTTGTATCAATGCAGAATATATAGAAGTCCTAGTTAAGCATTAAAGGTTTTGTTTCCTTCAAGTGCTTAATCTAATTTAAAAATGGCTGGAATATGGTCATATATTATCAATTATAATAAAGGATAGTTTGGAGTTCTCTAATTTTCTTGTAGTTTCTGAAGTGTTGGGTTAAAGTGCTCTGATACATTAATCTTTTGTCTTAACATTTTCTTCATTTCCCCTTGAAGGTTTGAAAGTAGTGATAAGATCTTGACACTAAAATCTTACACACATCAATGTATTGACCCATTGAGGTCCATGGATGTTAGTATCAGATGAATAGGGATGGATTGCAGCTTCAGGCTACAAATAGAGGCTTTTATTTCCCCAATGAAAAAGTGAGCTGAGTGGAGGCACTAAATATTAAACATTGCCATAAGAGCTCCTTAAGTAAATATGGCAAAATATCAAAATGACTGAATACCTAGACAGAAAAATCACCTCCCTGCTAATGTTATTACAAGTATGTTGGCAGCTCTTCCAAATGTCAAGAAAGCAGCAGCATTAGTATAAGTGTATTGGATCCAGTGTCTAGACCCTGAATGAAAGCTATCGCTGTGTTTCCTGCTTGGCATAGATCAGCTGCTGCTGCTGCTACTACTGATGTATAGCTAGAAGCTGAGATTTATATATTCATTGTAGTAGCTTGGAGCATTTCTCTGGATGCTTCCCTGTCTGTGGATGGGCAAGATGGCAACCATTGCCAGGAATGCCTGTTATCAAGTTCAGTTGATGGATCAGCTGTGGACCCATTAAAGAATGCCGACCTGCCCTAAGTTATGTATATCTATGTCACATCTAGAAATGACTACTGTATTTTACTCTTTGTGAGGCTAGCTTTGAAAATTACTCTGAAGCTTCAGCAGGCATTTCATTCAGTCATTTGAGTTCCTGTTGAAGATATGTGGTCAGATGATATTACACCAGCCCTACTCTCATTTTGGTGGTTGTCAGTGTGCTTTTGAGCCCAGTTGAAAGTGTTGGTTTTCAATACTATAATAGTATGGCATTAGGATATTCAATGGGCTGCCTTGATCCTTATAAGATTACTCATAGTTCTCCATGTCTGGTCCTTCAGATGTTTTGGACTTGCTTCCATGGGAGCTGAAATCTAAAACATCTAGAAGATAACAGGTTGAGAACCATCTGCTTTGGTCAGACCTCAAATGGAACACTGAGTCCAGTTCTGGGCACCACAATTCAAGGACAGGCTGGAACATGCTCAAGAAAGGCAACCAAAAATGGTAAAAGGTCTGGAAGCTAAGATCCATGAGAAGACCTTTAGGGAGCTGGATATGTTTAGTTTGGAAAAGAGAAGATTAAAAGTGGGGATATGATAGCCCTGTTTAAATGTCTGAAAGGATATCATAATTGAGGAGGAGGCAAGCTTATTTTCTGCAGGTCCAGAAATTAGGACACAGAGCCATGGATTCAAATTACAAGAAAAGAGACTCTACCTAAACATTTGGAAGAACTACCTGAATGTAAGAGCTATTTGACAAAGCATGGTGGAGTCTTCTTTTCTGGGGATTTTTAAGCAAGGCTGGATGGCCATCCATCAGGAGTTCTTTGTGTATTCCTGCATGGCAGGGGATTGAACTGAATGGCCCTTGTGGCCTCTTCCAAGTCTATAATTCTGTGAACTACTAATTTAGAGGCATCCAACGTGGCCCAGGTTAGTGCCTCTCATCAAGACCATGAAGCTGGCAAGCACCAGAGAGACCCCTCTCATATCAGAATTTCATTCTGAGACATAAATTACTAATGCCATCCGAGGCTGCTTTTCCTAACTTCTATTTCATTTTAATTATATTTGCTGATGACTGACATTTTAAATTGGATGTCATTACCTGTTTTGTTTCAAGTTGTTTGCGTTCATATTGATTTTATTCAGGTGTGTTGAACAGTACTGTGTTTCTGCTCTACGGTGACTTGACATCAGTCCAATACAATCAGCCCTCCACATTCGCAAAATTTGGTGGCACAGCCCCCTTCTGTGAACCTGGGAAAATAAATAAGCATTATTTTTGTCAACCTGAAATAGCATATCTCTAGAAATCTCTAGGTCCAACAGCATGATTCTATGGTCAACTTCCAGTGGAAGTTGACCACGGAGTTGCACTGGAGGACATAGAAATTCCTAGGGAGACCATATTAATAAAATCTGCAGAAGCCAAATCTATAAATATGGAAAGGTAGCGGCATGAATGTCACTGCTCATACAAATTGTATACATATGTCAAAGTACTGTGATTACATTATGCAATCATTTAAGCACATTATGTAACATATTATTATTGTTCATTCAGGCAAGCTGCTATACTAAGGTGAAAAAAGTATGTACCAGTTAAGTAACTGATTTCACAGCCAGCTCTTTATGTAACCTGAAAAGTAAGCCTGTCTTTCTTTAAAAGATGTTAAACAACCTCCTTCAGTTTTTGGGTTTATATAGCAACATTATATTCATAAATGGAGGCATATTCATTGCTGTGCTTTGCTAACAGCAAAGTTGAGTGTGAAGTATGCCATGTGTTCTATTCTTTGATTGTGGAGAGTGCTCCTTTGTTGAACCTTGTTTCTTCTAGCTCATTTAGAGACTTATCATTTTATATTAATGATCTAGATCACAGGATATCATATCCTTTCTACTGTTTCTTTTTCCCTCCTGCAAGTAAAAAAAAGAGATAAGAAATCATTTCAAGGTTTGCTGTTCAGGACTGGGCAGAAATACATTATAGAAATAAACTTCTATTATCATAATGCGAAATGAAATTAAATACACCAGTGAAACTTTTTATGGGAACTATAAAGTTTAATACTATAGTTTAACACTCTGTCTTCTCCTTCGGCTTCATGGATGCTGCAGCCCACTCCATTCAGATGGGTTACAATGCTTAAGTATTTTGGACAGGGTGGGAGGTGGACAATGGAAGATAGAAGAGGAGGATTTTAACAGACCAGGTACACTGGAAAGTCCATGCACAGAATAAAATCAAACTGGTGCTTCCTGTCCACGGAATGACTTCTGTTTGCAGAATGAGAGGAGTGTGTTTTCCTCCTTTAATTTATATCAGTAGTACTGCCTCCCAAAGCAGTTATTTTACTATCAACTCAAGAGCAAAAAACAGAATGTTGGTGGATAGCAAAAGAGATTTTAAAATGGCCTTAAAGCTAAACTTTAAAATGTGGCATAAACACCGGGAACTATGAAGTCCTGCTACTTGAGTGTTCTAACGAAAAGTCAGCTGTTACAAACAGTATTATGGATTTTGAAGAGGCACAGATAGGGGGTGAAAGGGAGAAACATGCCAAGAGGAAAGTGCGTCGAGCCACTCCTTGTCGGGACTGCCTTCCATCTGAAAACTGATGTCTTTGCTGTGAAAGAACATGCAGATCAAGCATAGGTCTCTACAGTCTTGTACAGACTCACTGCCAAGACCCTACCCTTGGAGGGCAATGATACTTGACCTTTAGTTAGCTTGGAAGTGAGTGGATCAGGACTCTGGAATTTGTACACTTGGCTTCCACTTCTAGTATCTTCTCTTTGTTGAGTTTTGGATGTGGGGTTCATGAATATTTGTTGCACGTTTTATTTTTCAGATGTATGTACATTACACTCTGCTTCATTCACACTAGCGAATGTGCCATAGAGGTGTTGGCAGGGAAGGAATAACATCAACAAAAATAGCATAATTCCCCCATTCCTTTCCACATCAGTATTTTAGTGCTGAAATTATCTGTGCAATCATTGTCATCATTTGCTATGTCTTTTAAACATTTGGAGAATGCACTAATTTTTGGTTAATTCTTTATTAGGTGGGTATAATTAGCAATTATTTCAAAAATGTTGAAAACAGCAAAAGAAAAGTGGAAACATTAACAGGAAAGGTATTTTGTTTTTTTAATTGAAGAATTATTTGGAATTTTCATTAAATTTCATTTCCTTGCACACACAGTTGCCTTTTCCTGTTTTGAATAGCCAGAAAAATGCATTTAAATATGTTGATCAGAAATTGTGCTTTTTTTTTCCATGTCAGGAGCGACTTGAGAAACTGCAAGTCACTTCTGGTGTGAGAGAATTGGCTGTCTACAAGGACGTTGTCCAGGGGACGCTCAGATGTTTTGATGTTTTGATCATCCTTGTGGGAGGCTTCTCTCATGTCCCCGCATGGAGCTGGAGCTGATAGAGGGAGCTCATCCGCGCTCTCGCCGGTGGGATTTGAACCTGGCAGCTTTCAGATCAGCAACCCAACCTTCAAGTCACAAGGCTTTAATCCACTACGCCATTGGGGGCTCCTAGAAATGGTGCTGATAGTAATACTAAAGGTGTGCCTAGGTATTGTAATTACAAGCTTATCCACTTGTTTTGTCACTGGGTTACATTCAAGTAACACATATGATAAATCTCTTCCACAGATGGAATACTAGTGCTAAGGAATACACATTTGCAAGATTTATGCTTTTATTCTGTCATTTCTTTTGGATAATCCGGGTCTGAAGAAAAACAGAAAAATCACCCCACCCAAATGACAACCATCATGTAAATATAATAGCTAGAGGTGGAGAATCTTTTGGATTGAAGGATTTAATTGCATTTCTTTGGAAACCAAAAGATCTCCCAATCAGAACCAGGTTCAAAGGGTGTGTCCTTTGAATTCTGAGTGTAGGAATGTGTTCAGAGTAACAGAGCTGAATACACATAAGAGTTCTTCAACACAAAATTTTGCCTCTAGCCACCTAACTTCTTTGTTTCAGATGTATAATTTGAGCACCTGTGAATCACTTTAATTTTGCTATCGGGAAAAAAAGAAGCAGCCGAATCCTTGCAGTGCAAATCTACTTCGGATCATCCACACCTGCATTTTTACTATTAGATCCCAATCTACTTTCTGTCCACCCTTGCATTAGTTGTCCCATTAGAAAAAAGTAAAAGAGGAAATGGTGGCTATCTCATAATAAACTAACTACCAGAGAAGTTACTGAAATGTGATACGATATACCAGGGGTTCCCAAACTAAGGCCAGTGAGCCGGATGCAGCCCTCCAAGGTCATTTACCCAGCCCCATCCGAAACTTTAAACTTAGGGTTGCCCTGAAATGACTTGAAGAGACACAGCAACAGCAGTCCTGATTGACTTGATTATCACGTCAGCCAAAAGCAGGCCCATGCTTCCCATTGCAATACTGGTAAGTTTATGTTGATTACATTCTATTTATTTATTTATTTATTTATTTACAGTATTTATATTCTCCCTTTCTCACCCCGAAGGGGACTCAGGGCGGATTACAGTGCACATATAATGGCAAATATTCAATGCCATTGGACAAACGACATATATCGACAACCACATATATACAGACACACAGAAACAATTTAACACTCCAGCGTTTGGCTTTGTGAGAATATGCTCGATTCTGGCCACAGGGGGACCTGCTGCTTCATCAACCACTGCGACACCGAGTCCTTGATGGAACTTCCTCATCTTCCGCATAGTGCTGAAGATTTTATGGTGTTGTAAATTAGTTAAATTAGCCTCCCCACATAAGTGGTACCTAAATTCCTACTTGACAGATGCAACTGTCTTTCAGCTGCATAGGTCAACAGCAAGCTGGACTGTTTATGGTCAGGAGCTTACCCTGACCTGGGCTGGCTTCGAACTCATGACCTCTCAGTCAGTAGTGATTTATTGCAGCTGGCTACTAACCAGCTGTGCCACAGCCCGGTCCCAAAATTGTTCTTCATTTTAAATATTGTATATTGTTCTTTCATTTTTTTACTCTATAAATAAGATATGTGCAGTGTGCATAGGAATTCATCATTTTTTCAAACTGTAGTCACCCCCCCCCCCCCGCAGTATCTGAGGGACTATGAACCCCTGCAATATACTATCATGCATAGTAACTCTTGTTCATGTATGTTATCTCTTCTTTAAGAATATTTATATTTCCCTTTAAGCTCATCTTGTGTCAGGAGCTGATTTCTGCTATTCTCGAAGACATTATAAATCTCCCAGCAGGAGGCATTCGGGAAGAGACTGCAGAACATATGGATGGACTCTTTCCCGTGGGAAAATTGGGCAGCGGTTGCGCAATGGGTTCAACCCTTGTGCTGGCTGAACTGCTGACCTGAAGATTGGCGGTTCAAATCCGAGAGATGGGGTGAATTCCCATCTGTCTGCCCTAGCTTCCCTACCAACTTAGCAGTTCAAAAACATGCAAATGTGAATAGATAAATAGGTACTGTTTTAGTGGGGAGGCAAAAGGCGCCCTGAAAAAAAAACATGCCAGCGGTTCAATTGACAGGCTTCTCGGTGTGGAAGAATGGAACAACAGCACCCTCTCCGTGGTTGAGTTGAGCACAGCCTCCAGATGCCAGAAATGAAAGAGGGCAGCCTGTCTCTGTTTATATATTGTCTATCTCTGTCAATTGTATAATGGCATTGAGTATTTGCCATATATGTACCTGTAATCCGCTCTGAGTCCCCTCGGGGAGATAGAGTGGAATATAAATAAAGTATATTTATTTAGTTGTGAACGGGCTAGGGAGGCGGGGCAGGAAGATCAGTAGAAAACCAAGAGCTGTTGTGTAAAATTGCCATTAGTGATTTTTTTAACTGTAGAAATCTGAGCAAATAAAGTCAATTCCAAAAGAACTTTTGTGAGTAGTCTTCATTGCTGTGCAGGGACTGATATCTTGTAAAAGAAATTCTTCCTTAGTAGGGTATATGCATGTATATCTAACACATGGATATACAGTAGAGTCTCACTTATTGAACATAAATGAGCCGGCAGAACTTTGGATAAGTGAAAATGTTGGATAAAAAGGAGGGATTAAGGAAAAGCCTATTAAACATCAAATTACGTTATGATTTTACAAATTAAACACTAAAACATCATGTTTTACAACAAATCGACAGAAAAAGCAGTTCAATACACAGTAACGTTATGTAGTAATTACATACAGTAGAGTCTAACTTATCCAAGCCTCACTTATCCAAGTTTCTGGATTATCCAAGCCATTTTTGTAGTCAATGTTTTCAATATATCGTGATATTTTGGTGCTAAATTCGTAAATACAGTAATTACAACCTAACATTACTGCGTATTGAACTGCTTTTTCTGCCAAATTTGTTGTAAAACATGATGTTTTGGTGCTTAATTTGTAAAATCATAACCTAATTTGATGTTTAATAGGCTTTTCCTTAATCCCTCCTTATTATTTATTTATTATTTATTACAATATTTATATCCCGCCCTTCTCACCCAACAGGGGACTCAGGGCAGCTTACAATAAAACACACATATAAAAACTGTACAATACACTATAAATCAGTTTAAAAAATTAACTTACATAAAACATTCATAAAATGCATTATAAAATACAGATAGGCGTGCTCAAGTTTAAAAGACTGGGTCTGTCAATTGAGTTCCAGTATACATAATAGTAATTAATGCTGCTGATTCTTATTCGAAAGCCTGGCCCCACAACCAAGTTTTAACCTTCCTACGGAAGGATAGGAGGGAGGGAGCCTGCCTGACTTCAATGGGGAGGGCGTTCCATAGGCGGGGAGCCACTACTGAAAAGGCCCTGTCTCTCGTCCCCGCCAGCCGCACCTGTGAGGCTGACGGGACTGCAAGCAGGGCCTCATCTGATGATCTTAAGCTCCAAGCTTCTGCCAGCCCGTTTAGCTTGGATAAGTGAGATTCTACTGTATTTATGAATTTAGCACCAAAACATTGCAATGTATTGAAAACATTGACTACAAAAACATTGACTACTAAAAAGTCGATTGCGTTGGATAATACAGAACATTGGATAAGCGAAGGTTGGATAAGCGAGACTGTACTATATATGTCAGATGCAATATTTAAGAACATGACGAAGGCGTAAGGTCTGTGCATGTATACACCCACAAAACAAATAGGATCTTCCTATGCAAAAGCATACTTTTATTGTTGTTTCCACATTTCTTCAAGTTGTTTCCAACTTACGATGATCCTAAAGGTGACGCAATCATGGGGTTTTATAGGGCTACGAGTGTGCAACCCACCCAGGGTCACTCAGTGGGTTTGCATGGCTGAGTAGGGAATCGAGCCCTAATCTCCAGAGTTGTAGTCGATTGCCCAAACCACATGATGCCTCTTGAGATCATACTAAAATAATGCGTTTTTAAAAAATCTTTAATATGCCAGCTATGTTCTGTTCCTTTTTTTGGAATAGATATTTGTTATTTTTATGATGCAGAATGATACAATCTTCTTGGGCTACAAGCTGCATTAGAATTCTGGCTATAGCTAAATGAATTATTCACGACTTTTTACCAGGATGGGGAGGGGGCAGGAGAGCCCAGGTCTGCCTTCTCTTAATGTGCCCATTATTTTTCTTAGTAAATGAGATTCCGAAGAGATGAGCAGATCTCCAACTTCTCAACTTGGAAGCAAAACTGGGTATAGGCTAAATACTTTTGGAAGACTACCAAGAAATAACAAATTCTGTAAGCTTTATCTCAGAGAAAAGCAATGGCAAATCACATTTGAGTGTTCCTTGCTTAATAATACTCTATGAGTGTTGGGATTGGGTAGCTTGTGAATTATATCCTTGTCTGCTTTTGTGGTGAGGCATTGAATGTTTGCCTCTATGTGTTTTTAGTGTTTTAGTTGAGGATTTTCATGGCTGGAATAACTGGGTTGCTGTGAGTTTTCCAGGCTGTATGCCATGTTCCAGAAGCATTCTCTCCTGACATTTTGCCCACATCTATGGTAGGCATCCTCAGAAGTTGTGAGGTCTGTTGGAAACTAGGCAAAGGAGGTTTATATACCTGTGGAAGGCCCAGGGTGGGAGAAAGGACTCTTGACTGTTGGAGGCAAGTGTGGATGTTGTAATTTATCACCTTGATTAGCATTTAATGGTCTTGTAACTCAAGGCCTGGCTAATTCCTGCCTGGGAGAATCCTTTGTTGGGAGGTGTTTTTTAGTGTTTTGTAATCTGCCTTGAGTCCCCTTGGGAAGATAGGGTGGAATATAAAGTTGTTGTTATTATGAAACTCGTGGGGCTGTCATATGTCCACAGACCATATGAAGGCAAATGCTTTACTATTACGCACAGAATCCCAATTTAATTCATATAGAATGTGACACATCTGCATATGCATATGAATATGTCAGAATATATTGCTATGCATCTTATTACTGTTAGGCTGAATTTTTTTGTTTAGTCTCATCTAGACCCATTATTTTTAGGTTCACTAATTGAGCAAATATGTCAATAAATCTCATTCTTTCAATGGGTTTACCCCTGTTGAGACAATTAATTTAGGTTATTAATTATTATTTTACTCCACTTTTTATTAATGAAAAAATGTTTAAGCTTGTTATATATCAAATATATATGCAAACTACAGCTTTAAAAAATAAATACACATATATCAAGTCCTCAATATCCACTGAAGCGTGATAGCAGGATGCCCCTTAGAAACCAAAATCCGTGAATGCTCAAGTCCCATTATACATAATGACTTAGAAAAATGGTCTACCTTATTTGTAATAGCAAGATCAAGGTATGCTTTTTGGATTTTTTAAGAAAAAAAATCAAGCCATAAATGGCCGTCCATGAATGCAGAATCCATAAATATGGAAGATCAACTATAAATACAATTTGTCCAATAATTTTAATAATGGCCACCAGTTTTTTTAAAAAAGAAATCTCTTTTAAGAACGCGAGACTTGGGATCTCCAATAGCACATTAGTCATTTGTATGTACCATCCTGGTATTATTTTTCTATATATTCTCACAATGCCTTGATTTAAGGCCAGAGGAAGCAAACATGTTCCCTTACACTATCTGCAAGGGCTGCATGAAAATCAGGGCAATTTTCTTTTCTTCAGATCCTTTGAAAATGCCAGCCACAGTTGCAGGTGAAACGTCGGAGAAAATGCTTCTAGAACATGGCCATACAACCACACAATTTATTTATTTATTTATTTACAGTATTTATATTCCGCCCTTCTCACCCCGAAGGGAACTCAGGGCGGATCACATTACACATATAAGGCAAGCATTCAATGCCTTGACATAGAACAAAGACAAAGACAAACGCAGGCTCCGAGCTGGCCTCGAACTCATGACCTTTTGGTCAGAGTGATTGGTCTCAGCTGGCTGCAGCTGGCTGCAGCTGGCTGCTCACCAGCTTGCGCCAATGTTCCATTTTTTTTCTTTTTTAATTGGGGAGGGTTTAGCTGTTCTTAACATCTTTCTTCTTCCACATTCTTTATCTTATTTTCTATTCATGCTCCCACTGAAACTGTATACACCAGGCATGGGCAAACTTCGGCCCTCCAGGTGTTTTGGACTTCAGTTCCTACAATTCGTAACAGCTGGTAGGCTGTTAGGAATTGTGGGAGCTGAAATCCAAAACACCTGGAGGGCCGAAGTTTGCCCATGCCTAGTATACACCCAGCGCCATTTGTAATTTTGGACTTTATTTTTTGCATCTCCTTCCAACAAATTTATATACCTTTCACAGGATTAAAGATCCCAATAGGAGAGAAAACTGTTGCAGAAGTACAAGAGAAGCCTCAAGTAAGATTTGCAACTCTATGCTCTGGCACATGACTGTGCAGGGACGACACTCAGAACACCCGACATAAAATTGTGATTTAAGATGGAATTTGTAATTCTTATGAAATCATCATCATAACATTTCTTCTCCAATGTAATTAGCTATTACATAATCACCATAATTGCTAAAGGCTTCTGCCTCCCTGATCCAGAATTCCAAAATCCTCCAAAACAGACCACCTGGGTGGCTAAATCGTGACAGTTTTGCTATCTGATGTTTCAGTGTACACAAACGCTGTTTCCTGCGCAAAATTATTTAAGTATATTGTATAAAATTACCCCCAGGTTATCTGTATAATGAGGTATAAACACATTTCTTATTTAGACTTGGATTCCATCTCCAGGATATCTCGTTATGTGCAGAAATGCAAATAGCGCTCACCTATTTTGAAATTTAAAATACATCTGTCTCCAAGCATTTCAGATAAGGGATTCACAACCTGTATAATAAATAGGAAGTCAATTTTAAGGTGGGGGATATCTATCTATGTGTGTGTGTGTGTGTGTGTATAAATATTATTTAGGTATGGGTGGTAATTTTTTAAACAGGGTAGGTTTTTGTCACATAGCACTATTGTTCTCTTTTCCGCTTCATTATATATTGCTGTACTTTGTAGTGTATTTGTTAGATGTATTCTACATTTTCAGATATATATATATATATATATATATATATGTTTACATATTTCATAAAATATATATTCAATATATTTCACAAAACATTAAATGGGAAGTCAACATTTTAAGATTGGAGAAGTAGAGGTAGAAATGGAAGGGGTTTAAGGGTGAGTGAGGGTGGTATATCCCACTTAAAAGTGACTTCCCAATTAATAGTATTATTAAATTTATTTATTTATTTACAGTATTTATATTCCGCCCTTCTCACCCCGAAGGGGACTCAGGGTGGATTACAATGAACACATATATGGCAAACATTCAATGCCAACAGACAAACAACATACATTAGACAAACTCAGAGGCATTTTTAACATTTTTCCAGCTTCACAATTCCGGCCACAGGGGGAGCTGTTGCTTCACCGTCCAGTAGTGGCTGTACTTCCGCATTCCTTTCCTCGTGTTTTGCTGGCAGTTTTATGGTGTTGTAAAAATTAGCCTCCCGCATAAAGCGTCCCTAAATTTCCCTAATTGACAGGTGCAACTGTCTTTTGGGGCTGCATAGGTCAACAGCAAGCCGGGGCTATTTTTTTTTAATGGTCGGAGGTTTAACCCGACCCGGGCTTCGAACTCATGACCTCTCGGTCAGCAGTGATTTATAGCAGCTGGTTACTAGCCAGCTGGGCCACAGCCCGGCCCCATATATTTTATTAAATGGAAGTCACTTTTTAGGTGGGAGACACACAAATGCAAAAAAAAAAATCTAATATATGTATTAAACTATAACCTTTATGTAATATATTTGATACAAATATTACATGGGAAGTCAGCTTTCTAAGGCAGGATATACTTATATATATATCTTATATTTTCAGTTATTTATATATATATATATAGGTATTTAATATAGTTTATACATATCTAATATATTTATGAAACTGTATAATTATTATGCAATATATTTATTGAAGTAAACCATATATGCAATGTATTTAAATGTATTGTAAATACAATAGATTTTTCCCCATGTCAGGAGCGACTTGAGAAACTGCTGGTTGCTTCTGGTGTGAGAGAATTGGCCGTCTGCAAGGACATTGCCCAGGGGATGCCCAGATGTTTTACCATCCTGTGGGGGAGGCTTCTCTCTTGTCTCCGCATGGGAAGCTGGAGCTGACAGACAGGAGCTCATTTGGAAGAGGAGGCTGAAGATATCTCTGCCTGTCCTTTGGCCCAATTCTATCATTTTTGGGGTTCAAGGGGCTCTTTGATTGAAGGTGAACTATAAATCCCAGCATACAACTCCCAAAGGTCTATTTTCCTCAAACTCCACCAGTGTCCAAATTTGGGCATACAGTATTGAGTATTTGTGCCAAGTTTGGTCCAGATCCATCGTTGTTTGAGTCTACAGTGGTCTCTGGATATAGGCAAACTACAACTCCCAAACTCAAAGGTCAAAGCCCACTAAATCCTTCCAGTATTTCCCGTTGGTCATGGGAGTTCTGTGTGCCAAGGGGGGTTCAATTCCATTGTTGGTGGGGTTCAGAATGTGCTTTGGTTGTAGGTGAACTATACATCCCAGCAACTACAATTCCCAAGTGACAAAATCACCCCCTCCCCAACCTCATCAGTATTCAAATTTGGGCATAAGGAGTATTTGTACCAAATTTGGTGAATTAAAATACATTCTGCATATCAGATATTTACATTACGATTCATAATAGTTATGAAGTAGCAACGAAACTAATTTTCTGGTTGGGGGGTCACCACAACATGAGGAACTGTATTAAGGGGGTCGCGGCACTAGGAAGGCTGAGCACCACTGTGTAAAACTGAGTCTGTGTGTCTATACAGTAGAGTCTCACTTATCCAAGCTAAACAGGCCAGCAGAACCTTGGATAAGCGAGTATCTTGGATAATAAGGAGGGATTAAGGAAAAGAAGGGTGGAAAGATAAATCAAAATGGTCAGTAAGTAAATGGTACCAATATATGGTGGAGCAAATGGAATTTGCAATTATTAATGTGAAATGAAATGTTGTAAAAACTAATGAAAATAGAACAAGAGAAATGGAAGAAAGATGGACAAGGGTAAAGAACTATATAATGAATCAATCTGGAGATCAAGCCATAAGAAATAAGATACAAATGTTATATAGTATATAGGATGAAAATGGATAAAGATAAAGATATAAAGATTGTCTCACAAAGAAATGAATATGTAAAAAGAAAACAATCCTCGTGTTGGTGGTGGGAATTGTAAATGTTTTGTATGTCTATGGTATGTATTTTTTGTGTTTTAAAAAATAAAAATTTGTATATTAAAAAAAAGGAAAAGCCTATTAAACATCAAATTAGGTTATGATTTTACAAATTAAGCACCAAAACATCATGTTTTATAACAAATCTGACAGAAAAAGCAGTTCAATACGCAGTAATGTTATGTTGTAATTACTGTATTTACGAATTTAGCACCAAAATATCACGATATATTGAAAACATTGACTACAAAAATGCGTTGGATAATCCAGAACGTTGGATAAGCGAATGTTGAATAAGTGAGACTCTACTGTAGTTCAATACGCAGTAATGTTATCTTGTATTTACTGTATTTACGAATTTAGCACCAAAATATCACGATATATTGAAAACATTGACTACAAAAATGCATTGTATAATCCAGAACGTTGGATAAGCGAATGTTAGATAAGTGAGACTCTACTGTAGTTCAATACGCAGTAATGTTATCTTGTAATTACTGTATTTACGAATTTAGCACCAAAATATCACGATGTATTGAAAACATTGACTACAAAAATGGCTTGGATAATCCAGAAACTTGGATAAGAAACTTGTTACCTATTTTCAGAAGTGTATATTCTTCAAGTCATTACAATGATTGATGAACTATGGACAAAGCATGAGGAAGAACGGATCTGATTTTATGTTTGAAATGTATATTTTTTAATTCATAATGTATTTTAATAGTTTCAACTGTTTTATGTGCTGTTTTAGATTGGTTTGTATGGGCATCTAATTGTTGCCACTGTTGTAAGCCGCCCTGAGTCCCTTCGGGTGAGAAGGGCGGGATATAAATGTGAGAAATAATAATAATAATAATAATTGTGCAGTTTTCTGGCATTGTATATTTCTGCCGCTTCTGTGACTGTTCATTTGGGTTTTGATGATTCCGTAGCCCACTTGTCAATGGATGTCCAGAATCAGCAGCATCCACCACGGTCCTTTTTATCCTGGGTGACGACCGAGCCAGTATAGACTTTGTTTTGGTTTGATTCTCCATAATGCTAATGGGTTGGGTGCACTTGGTTCCATTCCACCGCTGAGGCCTCTCTGGCTTGGTTGGACCTTACCGCCAGCACAGCCAGACATCACCAGACATCACAGTTGTGGAAAAGAAAAAGGTTTGGATCATTGATGTTGCCATCCCAGGTGACAGTCGCATTGACGAAAAACAACAGGAAAAACTCAGCCACTATCAGGACCTCAAGATTGAACTTCAAAGACTCTGGCAGAAACCAGTGCAGGTGGTCCCGGTGGTGATGGGCACATTGGGTGCCGTGCCAAAAGATCTCAGCCGGCATTTGGAAACAATAGACATTGACAAAATCACAATCTGCCAACTGCAAAAGGCCACCCTACTGGGATCTGCACGCATCATCCGAAAATACATCACACAGTCCTAGACACTTGGGAAGTGTTTGACTTGTGATTTTGTGATATGAAATCCAGCACATCTATCTTGTTTGCTGTGTCATAATAAAATAATAATAATAATAATAATAATAATAATAATAATAATAATAATAATAATAATAATAAGCGAGGCTTGGATAAGTAAGACTCTACTGTACCTCTTTTTCGGGTGGGGAGGGGGCCTCCATCCAGGGAGGAGCCTGGCGCGAAGGAGCGCTTTGCTCTCTCTCTCTCTCTCTCTCTCTCTCTCTCTCTCTCAGCAGCTTCTTTCCCCGAGGCAGCTCTCTGCCGCCCCTAGCGGCGATCGGTACTCATTGCCGCGCTGTCTCCTCGGGAATGCTGGGAATGTTGAGTCAGGCGCTGGCCGGGCTGGGAGCTGGCCGAGGCTGAGAGCAGGCAGGCAGGCAGGCAGGCAAACCCGGGAGAGGAGCCTCCCCGCCGGGGACGGACTGCGGCGCCGTGGGTCGGTCTCCTCGGGCGGAGGACCGCCTCGCTGGCCTCCTCCCTCCCTCCCTGCGACGCCGCAAGCCGTGATGGTGTAGGGCTCCATGCGAGGAGGAGGAAGAGGAGGAGGAGGAGGAGGAGGAGGAGGAGGAGGAAGAAGAAGGTGCAAGGCGATGGTGGGGAAGGTAAGGAAAGGGCATCGCTTGGGAGGCACCCCTTGGCCATGGGGCCTGAGGATGGGGAGGGAGGGATGCCATGTATAGAGAGAGAAGAGAGAGAGAGAGAGAGAGAAGAAAAGGCATTGCTGTCATCCCAGACCCATGGCTCCGAGTGTGCCATCCCTCTGGATCATAGTAAGGAGTCCATTCGGTGCCTCTCCCTTTCCAGGGAAGCAGATGCCTTCGTGCAATCCCTCCTAGAAAACAGCGGCGTGATTGCTGCCTTGCTGGGTGTGTGGTGCCTGGATTGCGTGTTTTGTATCTCTCCATCTAGATACACGATCTCTTTCTCTATCTATCTAGATATATCTGTGTGTGATCCATCCACCCCTGAAGTGTTCTTGTGCAGACTTCTTGGGAAGCGATGCCTGGATTTGTAAATATAGTAGATGTCTACGTAAAAAAGGAAGGAAGGAAGGAAGGAAGGGAAGTGAATCAGTGGTGCTTCCTTGTCCCCCTTCAGCATCTTAGGGCCCTTCCACACAGCCTTATATCCCAGGATGTCAAGGCAGAAAATCCCACACTGGGTTATCTCAGTTTACACTCAGATAATGTGGGATTTTCTGCCTTGATATTCTGGAATATAGGGCTGTGCAGAAGGGCCCTTTAGGAAGGAGAAGAAACTGTATTTTATTAGCAGTTATATAATGAACACATGGATACATGGGGCGTTTGCGATGTTTGCTTTTAGGATTACATTTTGGTCCAATCTGTGATTATTGTAGGGATGTCTTTGGGATAAGACATTGTGACCTATCCCCTCTCTGCCTGCCTTGGGCTCTCTGTGTCTGTGGAGATGCCTGTCTGGGTTTTGCACAAGGATGTGCAGCCATCAGGCGTGGGGCGTGTGATGGAGATCCCCCTCCCCCTGTTTGGTCCCTTCTTAAGCGGCTACCTGCTCAACCTGGGAGGAAAGGGATGGAGGGATGTCTGGCTGCGAATTGACATTTCCCTTTTGATGGACAAGGCCATGGGCCACTGGCATTGGCAGGGACGGGCTCCTGGCCCTTGGCTCGGCCAATTGGTGTGGCCAGGAGGAGGGAGGGCAGAGCCGCTGGCCAGGGCGAGTTTCCTGCTTGGCTTTAGGGACAGAGGAAAAGAAAGAAATCAGGGCTTTCTCCCAACCCTTTGCCTGCTCTTCTCCCCAGCCTCTCCCCTTTTCTCCACCGCAGTGAAAACAACCCAGAGGGGGGTCCCACTATAAGTGTTGCCAGGGAGTCACATGATGCATTTACACCAGGCATGGGCAAACTTGGGCCTTCCAGGTGTTTTGTTCCAGCCGGTAGGCTGTTAGGAATGGTGGGAGTTGAAGTCCAAAACACCTGGAGGGCCCAAGTTTGCCCATGCCTGATCTACATTGAAGAATGGATGCTTATGGAAGCGTGGGATTTGTAATTTGGTGATGCACCAACACTATTTGACAGAGAAGGCTAAAGACTTTGCAAAACTATAGTTCTCAGGATTCCATATCATTGAGCCATGACAGTTGAAATGCTCCTGACTATTGGACTCCTGAACCGCACCCAATGGAGATTCCATGTACTCATAGAATCATAGGGTTGGAAGAGACCTCATGGGCCATCCAGTCCAACCCCCTGCCAAGAAGCAGGAAAATTGCATTCAAAGCACCCCCGACAGATGGCCATCCAGCCTCTGCTTAAAAGCCTCCAAAGAAGGAGCCTCCACCACAGTCCGGGGCAGAGAGAGAGTTCCACTGTCAAACAGCCCTCACAGTGAGGAAGTTCTTCCTGATGTTCAGGTGGAACCTCCTCTCCGTAGTTTGAACTCAGATATAATTTTAATGTTTTTTATCTGGGTTTTTGTATTTTATGATATTTTAATTCATTTTTATTTCTTTCACATTGTTAGTCTTATACTGTTGATTGTTGTTTTGTTTATTAAGTTATGGTTAGGTTGTTTATATTGTCTAATGTGATTTGTCTTGATGTATACTGTTTTGTATAGTTTTCTTTGGGTATTGAATGGTTGCCATATGTTTGGAAACCACCCTGAGTTCCCTTGGGGAGGTAGGACAATCTATAAATAAAGTTTATTATTGTTATTTATTTAAGTGGGGTCAAACTGCATTAATTCTACAGTGTAGATCGGGCATTTGCAAACTTTGGCCCTCCAGGTGTTTTGGATTTCAACTCTCACAATTCCTAAAAGCAGATAGGCTGGAAGGCCGAAGTTTGCCCATGCCTGGTGTAGATACACCCCGAGAGAGTCACAGACACTATCTCCATTGGATACTTTCAATACCTCTTCTTGGTGTATGGATGGATCTTAGGCAATTTGAGCCTCAGTATTTGGATGGCTTCTGCCTCCATTTCTCTCACATATGTTTCCTCAAAGAGACAGTCATGGGCAGCTCGTGGTCTGATGTCCCTCTTAAGATTCAAACTTCTTCCCCACCATATAGAAGGATTTGTCATGACAGTGAGAGAAACACAACCTTACTCTCTTCCTCCTTTTACCAGATGTTACTTTGGATTTCCCCTTGTTTGGGAAGATGCTAGATGACCATCTGTCAGGAGTGCTTAGATTTCTCATTGACAGAATGGGGTTGCATTGGGCGGACCTGGTGGTTTTTTCCGACTCTAGGATTCTATGATTCTAAGACTTTTCTTCTCCTTGGGATGCATTCATCTATGGATGGAGAGAGCATAAATGATTTATTTTGCCATATTCTTCATGGTATTTTTATATACAATGTTTTAGAGCAGGCATGGGCAAACTTTGGCCCTGCAGGTGTTTTGGACTTCAGCTCCCACCATTCCTAAAAGCCTCAGGCCCCTTCCTTTTCCTCCTCAGCCGCTTAAGTGAGGAGAAGAAGGAGAAGGAGACGCTTAAGCGGCTGAGGGGGGAAAGGAAAGGGCCCGAGGCTGTTAGGAATGGTGGGAGCTGAAGTCCAAGACACCTGCAGGACTCAAGTTTACCCATGTGTGCTTTAGAGGTACTCGTTACATCTGTCAAAACATGAAGAAAAAGGATTTCCTTTGCTGTATCAGGAACGGGTTATCAAAACCTAAGTAGGTCATTTTTCTAAAACTGGAAATGTGTGTGACAAGAGTTCACCTGAATTTTAAGAAGAGGGTGGAGGAACTCTTTGCCTGCGTGTGTTCCCACATCTCTCCTTCCGGTGCCAAACATTACATTTAGTCAGGACTTTTGAAACCCATTGGGTCAATGTGGCAAACCTTCAGGCCCCTGTTTGAGTTTAGACCACATCTAAAAATGTTTGTACAACAGACACAAAACAGAAAGATGCTTTCTGAACTGAGTGTGATTGTCACAGAGCTTTGGAAATGCGGGAACTTGACAAGAGATATATATCCTGAATGGCCATCACTTCCAAATTTCACTCCCAAAGGGGTTTTGCACCCTTTGTTCCCAAGGTTGGGTTTTTCTTCTCTCTCCATGTTGTGGGTTGTTGCATCCTACAGCTTCTTGTGTGTATAAACCCATCTCAAATGTTTCTGCTTGCCTAGTGCTCCTTTCTTTGTTTTTTTGTCAGAATTGCAGTCATCTCTCTTAGCTAAAGGCACACGGGAATTATGTTTGATTAATTTCTGTGCTTCCTTTAAAAATAAAAATCAGTGGTAGCCAAATGCTTTTGTGTCTTTTCAGCATTTGGAAGCAACGACCTCTCTTCTTTACTGCACCCTAAAATGTGGTCTGTTCTCTAGTGGTTCGCATCTCTTCCTCTGCAGCCTCTTTATGGCTCTTGCTGTTTCTTCTTTCTCCACTTCACAACGCCTCTCTGAACAAATCTTTCTCTTGTTTCACTAGGATCATATTACTGCTCTCTTTAAATCTCTGCACTGGCTTCCTGTCACATCCTATGTATGAAATTCAAGGTTCTTTTTGTACTTACGTTTTATAATTTTTATCTCTTTATAATTTTTAAAGTCTCTCCCACCCTCTTTGCCTTCAGTCCAGTTTTCACTTTCTGCTATATTCCTCTCTTTCTCCTTTGCCTCATCCTGGTTCTCTCTCATGTTGTGCTTGGAGCTGAGGTGTCTTCTGCAAGTCTCTGTCCTGCTCCCAACCTCTTCTCAAATTCCACATTGACTTGGTTTACCTGTCATTGGATGTGTCCAGCACCTTCCCAATTTTGACCCTCACTCTCTTTTCTTTTTTCAATATAGTAGAGTCTCACTTATCCAAGCCTCACTTATCCAAGCTTCTGGATTATCCAAGCTATTTTTGTAGTCAATGTTTTCAATATATCGTGATATTTTGGTGCTAAATTCGTAAATACAGTAATTACAACATAACATTACTGCGTATTGAACTACTTTTTATGTCAAATTTGTAGTATAACATAATGTTTTGGTGCTTAATTTGTAAAATCATAACCTAATTTGATGTTTAATAGTCTTTCTCCTTAATCTCTCCTTATTATCCAAGATATTCGCTTATCCAAGCTTCTGCTGGCCCGTTTAGATTAGATAAGTGAGACTCTACTGTAATTACTTTCCTTTTAAAAAAATTAATTTTTTATTGATTTCCAAAATGAAAATGGTTAAAAATAAAAGGCTAAAAGCATGAGGAAAGGCTAGTGGGGTATAGGTAAGGGCTATTTGGGGGGGGGGGGGTGTTAATGTGGGAAAGGGGGTAAAAGGTGTTTTCCGAAATCTTCCTTCCTCTTCCTCGTGGCCCTGGTTTGAAAGTTGTCTTAATTACGATTTGTTGTTTTTATTTTCATCTAATCCAAGGGACCGTGTTTTCTTTTTGGTTTATTCTTGTTTATATTAAGATTTTAATCTTTTCTTGTTTTATATAATTTATCAGATGTGACAGTTTCTTTTCTGATTTTGTTCTGACTATATGATAGTTCTTGTGTTAATTTATCCATTTTCATGATCTCTACCATTTTGCCACTCTTTACTTGTTGGGATTTCTTCTGATTTCCAATACCTTGTAAATACAATTACTTTCCAATAATGAGTGCGGAATACCTGCCTTTGGGTGAAATTAATTACCTATCCTGGTTTATGTATAGTGAGGAGAATGGGATTGGAAATATCCAGCTCTAAGATTCATGAGTTAAAGAACAAATTGTGGAAGTGAGGCAAGTGTGTGTCTAAGAGAGAAAAGGAAGGAATGGAGGAGAATGTTTTTGGTAGTAGTATACTTATGGGCACCTCTAAAAAAACAAATAAAGACAAGGCCCTATATCTCTTTTTAAGCCCCCAAATAGATCAGGCCCGCTATATCATTATGTGTTACATGTTATGTAATGTAACCTCTGTAAATGGGTGTGTGTGGGGGGAGGGGGGAGTGGAAAGGAGTGGAGGAAGATGAGGAAAGGCTTGGCCTATCAGCAGTTTCCAGGCTTCCACGAGGAGGCAAATGACTGGTGCCAGCAGAGAGGCGATGAAGGGGGAAAGAAGGAGCACTGGAACACATGTCTCGTTCCTGTGGTCGCTGCTTCCCAGCAGGAGCTGGCAAGGAAGAGGAGGACAAAGGTGTATTTCTGAGCTCTCTGTCATGCTGCTCTTGTTCAGATTGCTGGAGTTCTGCACTGCTGTTTTCATGGGGTATTTTGTGTGCCAACAACCTGTCACAACAATGAGATTGGGGCAATGTTGGTTATGCCTTGTGTGGTCAGTAGGGGTGAAGCGATTCCCACCTTGCTGGATAGGATCCATAGCCACCATCAGGTCTCAGACTGGGCTATGAATAGGTTCACCAAGAAAGAGGAGGCAGGGGCTGAGAGTAGGTCTGATTTCAAGCAAAAATGTTTGATGCGCATCCCTGCTATCATTCTAATGGGCCAGACCAAAGCAGGCAACCTTTGCTTCTATTTGCATCCCTTTTGAGCCCTCGTTTTATTGATATTGTTTTAACTTATTATTGCATTTCATATGATTTGTATGATCGTTGAATGTGTTGTATTGTCTGTTTGAATTTGTTTAACTCATTTTTGTTTTTTAAAAAGGTATCGAATGTTTACCTTTTATGTTGTGAGCCGCCCTGAGTCCCATTGGGGAGATAGGGTGAGATAGAAATAAAAGTTTTACTTACTTGCTTCCTACACTAGTAGGAAGCGAAGTTTAGTTTTAGGCTGCAGAGATTAGTATGAAGTGGGCAGAATAAAACTGTGTACCAACAAATACATACCAGAATTCTATTCAAATTGATTTTAAAATATGACTGATGGTGTAACACTCCTTTTTCAGTGGAAGAATATAAGTGAAACAGGTTAAAAAAGTATTTCAAGTATTATTTTATCTTTCTACCTGACTATTCAGATATAGGGTGGGCCAAAAGTCACTAAGGGGTTTCAGTGCTTAAGAACAACATTGTAGCATCATACACAATATACATAGGAAATACATTTACATTATGTGTTAAAAATAAAATATTGTAAGTGGTGTTCAATCAGACCCCATTTTGAATTTTGGAACACCCTGTATATAATAGGTATTCAGGTAAGTCATAGCAGGAAGGCAATGTGACTGATGACTAGAGTCTCATGTAAGATGAACAAACTGTGAGAAAATAAGTAAATGTATAGTTCATATCTAATTGTAGAATTACTTCCTAAGTATTGCCTTTTTTGTTCTGTCCTATATCCTTGGGAAAAGATCTATGTTGTTGATTATTTTTTAAAATCTATGCCCAGGTTTTATTTTCTTAATTATTGTTTTATAGCAATTGTTTTATAGCAAAGAAGGAAGTAGTATTATATGTAGAAATAGACAGTGTTTTATTTTGAAGAATCTCTTATTTGAGCATTCTTTCTCCTCTTCAGTCCTTGGAAGAA
Organism: Anolis carolinensis; assembly: GCF_035594765.1. Classification (NCBI taxonomy): domain Eukaryota; kingdom Metazoa; phylum Chordata; class Lepidosauria; order Squamata; family Anolidae; genus Anolis; species Anolis carolinensis. Next base: position 67,817,681 of record NC_085842.1, read on the forward strand.
AAGGACAGAGAGCAACAGACACCTCAAAACTGTCTCATATTATTTATTTGGTGGCTCATGAAATTCAGTCTCTGTGGCAGAGAGATGAAATCAGAGGCATTCTCATTGGGAGCAGCGAAGAGAAATCAACTTCTCTTACTATCTTCTCAGGGAGCAAAAATGGCACATTGACTAGATGCCCACATGTTTTATAAGAAGCACAGGGTAAAATTATCTGCTTCTGCTGCAAAGATTTGCTGGATCTCAAGTAATTCAAAAGGAAATGTGTTCTCCCCTTATTCTGAAACTGTCAGCTGTGCAAAGGCTGATGAATCAGTTAAGAATAGCATTAGCAGGAGTTCCAGGGATGTGTTTGCACAAATATGTTTCTATTAACCTTAACATTTCCTTGTCCTTGTGCAACATGCTTCAAGATGTTGGCCATATTTACCCTTTTGCTTGTATAAACAAACGGTATTTCCTGTTCTGTCTCACCCAGATTGTGAGTTGGGTGTCCTTTAAAACAAGGAATTATTTCAATGAACAAAAATGGATAGTGTCAAGCGTGATGGGGTTTGCATAATGATAGAAAAAGAAGAGGATTTTTTTTGGTATGATGGGTTGATGGAGCTGAAAAACCGAAGATGCAACAGATATCTTTGGTGAATATGAATTCACATTAAATGTGTATGAAAACTGGAATAAAGCTGGAGAAGGAGGATTTAAAGAGCTGGAAAACGTCTGCTCTTTGACCCATTGCTAGGATAAAGGAACAGTGCAAAGAGATTAATGTCTCGCCCACCCCACATTCATTTTAGTGATTAAAGTCCAGAATGTTTAGTGCAAATTGGGGCATACCATGATTTTCTCTTTCTGCCCCATTCCTTCCAGCAGGGCTTAATAAAGTAAATATTTATAAATTCATAGGTACTTTCTCTATTCTTTAAAATCTGTTTTCACATGGTAAAAGTGGCTCATGTGAGTAAATAGGAATAGCTCCTGGACCATGATTTTGGATTGTGTAGTTTTTAACAATGGGTTTTATTGTTAGATTTTTAAAAAAAAAACGTTTTCATTTTTAATGTATTTGTTTATTTTATTTTATGTCTGTTTATGCGTCATTGAGTTGTCGCATAAACAGGCATAAACTGCTTCGAGTCCCCTTTGGGGTGAGAGAGGATGGGGTATAAATATGGTTAATAAATGAATAAATAGTATTTGTTGTTGTGTGCCTTCAAGTTGTTTCTGAGTTTTGGTGACTCTCTGGGACTGAGAGTGTGACTTGCTCAGAGTTTGTTTTTATGGCAAAGTGGAATTTGAACCATGTTCTTCTGCGTCGTGGTCCAAATACTCAAGCTACTGTATCACATTGGATTTCTGAGAAGATAGTGTGGGAGGAGTGACTTTGTTGGGATAATGCTCAATCACTGAAGAAGACAGCAATTTGTTTGACCCAGTGGACTAAAGTAGACAATATCAGTTAGAATAAGTATTATTATATTATCAGTCAGAATAAAATTCTTTCTGATTAGTGCAGGAAGTGAATCTAAAACTGTATGTGAGCATGTTTTTTTAGGCTTCTGGCTAGTGGACACGTACATCAGTTTCCTAAATCAATGACTGATGTGGATGATAAAGGCTGCTCCTCTTTCCACAGCTGTACAATGAGAGCCAGATGGCACTTAGCCAGTCAGTGCCTGGAGAGAAACAGCTGTGCCTAGTGGCTTTTGGCTGTTCTAATGCTCAAGAGCACTTGATGAGAACATGGGAGAGGGCCTTTTCGGTGGCTGCTCCCAGACTGTGAATATCCTCCCAAGAGGGACCAGGAGGGCCCCATCCAGGCTGGCCTTCTGCAGTCAGCATTTGGAGGAGAACAAATAAGGGCCTGGTGCTGGGGAAGTGTGGTATTCTCGGGTAGAGAGCGGGGATTGTGAGTTTTAAAGGCTAATTTAAGTGTATTTATTATATTTAATATGTTTTACCTTAATCCAGACTGTACTGTATTGTTTAATTGATTTTTATTTTTTGTACTGCGCTTTTTAAAACTATGACTAAGGTGTAGGATTATTTGCTGCCTTGAGTCCCCACAGGGAGAAAGGCAGGGTATAAATAAAGCCAATAAATAAAATAAAGTAAATAAATGAAATAAATAACACAGATACTTCCTTGCATAATTCATAAAAAAGTACTTACCTTAATATAGATTCCATGCCATCATAAATAACCAAGAGGATTGTTGCCTATTTACCCAATAGCTATTTTGTTTAACATGCATTTTCTTTTGGCTATGGTAATAGGTTCACTAAAACATGTCATTTCTTTTGAGTATTTATGAATGTGGATTATAAATAGTTACACACACACACACACACAAACATACGTATATATAAGGTATGAAAAACAGGACACTTTCTAAACTCACAATGCATATAGAGCTCCTTGGTACTAGAAATAATGGAGAAGATCTGTGAAGAATATATTCTATGGGGTTTTAAAATTGGTTTAAAATATTTATATCCTGCCCTTTAGCCAAAAAGGCTCCCAGAGCAGCTTAAAAGATAGGAAATATGACAGTCACTGCTTCCAGGGCTACAGTTTAAAATGTAAGATGTGACACACAAGGGATAAAGGACATGGGGGGAGGAGGGAGAAATGGTAAGATTGCCCTTTTTAAAATGTAATGAATTTGATAAAACTCAGTGCTTCAATGTTGTGCTAGGACCACAGAAGATCAGGGTTTGAAAGCCCTGCTAATGATCTCTGGTCAGCCACACTATTTCATCCTTAAAGGAAAGCCATGAAAACTTCCTCTGAATAGTTTTGAGGGCCAGCATGGTGTAGATTGACTGGTGGGTTTCCACAGTCAAGAAAGGATTAGAGACCACCCAGGGTCTCTAATCCTTTCTCAACTGTGGAAAGCCACCAGATTACCTTAGACACTCTCTCTTAGCCTCAGAGGAAAGCAATGGCAGATTTCTTGCCAAGAAAATCCCAGGAGAGGATTGCTGTTAATTGGACTTAACATGAAGGCACATAGCAGCAATACCAATGACAGGTCATATGGATGGAAGGATTGAGGTAGTTTGTTGAAATATCATCTACTTTTTGATGGCAGAAGGACGGATTGAGGTAGTTTGTTGAAATATCATCTACTTTTTGATGGCAGAAGGACGGCGGAAAGAAGATGCTTCTTCCTCTGATGAAGTTTTAGCCAAGCATTAGAAGTTTTTTCATGAGGTGTTCCACAACTTCTTCTTAGGTTGCATCCAATACTTGCATTTTCTTACTCTCACATAAGTTTTTGCAGATTTCTCCCAACTCTCTTAAGTCTCTAGGCATCTTTCATGTAAAAACGCCTATAGCACTATGATTCCATTTTAATTGCCCTGGATACATCCTAGTTAATTCTGGCTTCTGCAGTCTGGCGAGGAAATAGGGCTCTCAAGCTGAGACTTATAAATATCTTCCACCAAACCATAAACCCCAGGATTTCATGGGATGTTGTCACTGCAGTAAATATGGAATCCTAGCACTGTAACACCATAGTGTGTAGTGCCCTCTAAGGACCCTTCCACACAGCCATATAACCCAGAATATCAGGGCAGAAAATCCCACAATATCTGCTTTGAACTGGGTTGTCTGAGTCCACATTGCCATATATTCCAGTTCAAAGCAGATAATGTGGGATTTTATTCAGCTGTGTGGAAGGGGCCTGAAATGAGTTGAGAGGCCTTCTTTAACAAAATGGTTGCGGGAAGGATTGGTAAAACTAGAATGCCTCAACCAGAGAGAAGGAAAAGAGAGGCTTAAATTTTAATATTCAAAAGTTTTATATTGAGACAGAATAATAGTGTATTCCTCAAGAAAATGTACAGTAGTTGCACTATCTCTTTCCACACAGCATTTAGTGTTTCAATGTTTAAAGCTTCCATTTTAGGTAAACTTGTATAAAAGTCAGATTTGAGTTAGTGTGAGAGGTATTCCTTTGCAATTCAGCAGATTTTTGGACACTCAAAATTGAATCATAAAATTGGAAGAGACCACAAGGGCTATCCAATCCAGTCCAACCCTCTGCTAAGAAGGAATAGTCAGCCAAACGATTCCCAACAGATGGGTATCCATTCACTTCTCCAAGCTAAATGTACCCAGCTCCTTGAGCTGCTCTACATAAAGCATAGTTTCCAGACCTTTGACCATTTTGGCCTCGTTCACTGGACATGTTCTAGCTTTTCAATATCTTTCTTGAATTGTGATGCCAAGTATTACAAGTCTGCCTAAAAAAGAATCGAGAGGTGGTTTTACTCCTGCATCGCACTGCTGGCACATATCCAGTTGTCGACTAAGATTCCTTATATTTTTCCTTGTTGAAATCTAATTTGTTAGGTTTTTTTCGTGTCAGGAGCAACTTAAGAAACTGCAAGTTGTTTCTGGTGTGAGAGAATTGACCGTCTGTGCGGACATTGCCCAGAGGAGGCCTGGATGTTTTGACATTTTTAACATCCTTGTGGGAGACTTCTCTCATGTCCCCACATGGAGAGCTGGAGCTGACAGAGGGAGCTCATCCACGTTCTCCCTGGGTTGGATTTGAATCAGCAACCTTCAGGTCAGCAACCCAATCTTCAAGTTATTAGTCCTGCCACCACTACAGTGATGATGACAATGATGATGATAATAATACAGTACATTTATTACCTACCTCTCTTTGCAACTTGAGGCATGCTACAATATCATTAGAAAAAGAGATGAAACACTATTAAAATACAAGGTACGCAGAGTTAAAATGCAGATTAAGCGTGCCATCTATTCATCCCTCCAAATCATTTATAGACATTTTTGACAGCATTGATTCCAGGACAGAATCATGTGGCATCCCACTAATCACTGCTGCCCAGGATGAAGAGGAGTCTTTGGTGAGTACCCTTTGGGCTCAAGTAGTAAACCAATTACAAATTCACCTTATAGCAGCATTGTTTGGCCCACATTTTACTAGTATGTGTGCAAAAATTTCATGGGAGGGGGCTTGTAAAAACCCATACCAAAATGCAGGTATGCTACATCCACAGTGTTTGCTTCAACAATGACAGAAGATGTGTTAAGAATTGTGTGTCAAGGAAAGAGAGCATGTGGGGGGGAGGGGGGGGGAAGAGAAAAGAGACATAGAAAAGGAGGAAGGCACAAGACAAGAAAAAAGTGAGTCCCTCAGAAATAATGGGTTAAACAGAGTTTGAAAACTTTGAATATCGCTACGTATTTTTCTGTTTATTTGTTTAAGTGTGCCTATGATTAGCATATCAAATGAGGGCTTTGCATTTTAAAGGTTGTTTAAAGTTTGAAATTACACGTCTGTCACAAGTGAGGATCTCACCTTTTATATAAGAGAAATTAAGTTCTAGCTTTTTTTTAAGCTGGATACAAATGTGGGAAAATTAGCTGTGAAAATCCCTTGTGTGAACATTCTTTTCTTTTCTTTTTGGTTTTAACTCCATCAAAAAAGTTTTTAAAGCTACATTAAAAATCAAATAAGTGAATCAAGAAAAGATACATAGAGTAAAAACACAAAAAAATGCCAATAAAACAAAAAAAAGCAGAAAAAGAAAAAGTAGATGACCTCCTACCTATCCTCACCTAACCAAAAGAAAACAACATAAGCTTCACTCTTGTGTGAACATTTTTGATATTTTTTAATTTGATACATGTGATTACAATAATGATGAATGTAAATATGATGGGTATACTTTCTGTTCTAGTATATTAGAGATCATGCATACGTGTTTTAATATACAGTACATCAGTTGTTGTCTTATACTAAATGATGGAGCCAGTCATCCTAATATATTTAGTTAGCTGACTCCATCTAAAGATCGGTATGGCTTGCAGAAATGCAAAACTAAAATATAGTTACTGATTGTATATTAAGCACAGCTTGCCCAGTGCTAATCTCTTCCAGCTTGTCTACATCGTCTTCAAACCCCGATTTTGACCAGAAGTTGAACTTGGACATCCAGACTTCTAGTCTGTAACATGGAGTAAAGCTGGTGGCTTTACATTATAAATCAGGGAATGCTCTGGGATTAGATTGGGCCTTTTTGGCCATGCTGCTCTGGAGAGCTCTTGGCTGTCCGCGACCGTCTTTGCTGACTTCACCAAAGGTGTCCAAGCAACCAGGGAAAAGGAGGTGGGATTGCTAGGACAGCCAGAAGCTCTCCTAGGGTTTAATGGAAATCCAGCAGTGGCAATGGGGACTGTCAAAGTAAGGTGACCACCCAGTGGGGCCAAACCAATTTTAGCCCCACTGGATGGTTTGGAATCCATCCTGCTGCCACTGTAAGAAAGAGACAGGTAGTGCATTTGACCCTGGGGCTGGGCCGAAATATTCTACTCCAGACCAGCTTCAGATAAATTGGCACATATAGATTCACCCTAAAATCAATATAGTTACCTTCCTGGGTAATACTTAGTGGAGAACTTGCCAATATAATTTTGATGAGGGGGAAAAGCATAATGCAACTTGATCCTTCAGATGTTTGTGTGAAAGTAGGTTCCATTGATTTTTAGTGAATTAGTTCCAACCCTGTATACATTAGACTAGAGCCTTCATGTTCACCAGAATACTTTCTTTCCATTCCTTTTTCCTTCTGTTGGATTATATAAGCATGGGTTAATAATTCGCTTTTTTGAAAAATAAGTCACACTGAAGAAAAGTAAAGCATTCAATTAATGTTGAATGGCAGTCACATGTTCACATGTAATGTATTTTTACACTTCCCATTGCCTCAGAAAATGGCTGCTGCAGCTTACAAATGGAAACTGAACAAAAATGCATGTACTACATATTATTATTATTTTATTTATATCTGACTTTTTCTCTCCATAAGGAGCCCCAAAGCGGCTAACATTAACAGCATTACAATGTAGTTTAACATATATAAATATTAAAACAGTATTAAATATCATTAGTATTAAAAACAATTCAGAGTACATCCATAAAACACTAAGACCCATATGATTAGATATCAAATGCACCTTTGTGCCTCTACATTGGGCACTTGTTTCCATTTTATAAACAACTTTACTTTTCCTCTGTGTTTCTAACAGCTCCAACTGCTTCTTGTTTTCTATGCAAAGCAGAAAATAAATGAGTCTAAAGCATTACAGAAAAGTCAGTTATTGATTATATATGAAGCATATTCAGTCATGAAGAACGAATTGTATAATACATCTATCAGATACTGTAATATATAACTGAAAATCAGACTAGTTTACTCCTCCCCTCCAAACACAGTAATTGGAGTCACTACAAATTGTGTTTTGAGCATTTGTCTTATTCTTTATTCTGTGTGTGATATGTCCTTGCAGTTTTCACTGTTGAGTTGCAGTTCCCAGAGGAGGTCTCATGATTCCCATTTCTGACTTAGAGTGATGCTACTCAAAATGATGATCCACAGAGAGTTTCCAGAAAGGAAACAATTATAACCACTGGGCATAAATGTCTCACTGATACATTGGAGGAAAATGCACCTCCCATACATCCAATAATCACAGATATAGAGGACTGAAGATAGATTCTTTCCACAACCTCTCACCAGCTGTTTCTTTTTCCTTGTGTTGCTTAAGTTGGCATTCATTGTGCCCTAAGGTGCTAAAGTGACGATGGCAGACTGCATGATGAGATACTGATTGGAATGTAATATCCATCTGGACATTCTGCTGGATAATGTGTTGGGCTCAGCTTGTATCCTGGACTTCTGAAAAGAAGAAACAAACATTGGTTGAGTATAGTTCTATTACTGTAGGCTAAAATATTATTTCCCTTCTTTGCTGCAGCCTGATCCTTGGTGAAAAAACACAGGTTCCTGAGCAGGTATAAAAAGTGAGGAAACCAGGCAGAATAAAACATATTGTGTTGATTCTTGAGCAGTCAGTGGGTAATTTCAATGAGAATTAAATGTTAATTCAGCATATAACTATGTGTCAGACAAAAGTGGCTAGTGGTTAGCTTTGAGTAGATACTCTAACGAATGCAGAGGAAACGGGTGGAAAATCACAGCGTAAACTTACAAAATTTTTGCTTTTAAAACATGTTACGAATTTTGCAACAAGGATACTCCCCTTGGAACATTTTAAGTTGGAAAATTCACATTCAAAGCCCATTTATTTCCAAAGAGCAATGGAAACATACACCAATTATATGAAACTATTTGTAAACAGGAACAAATACACACAACTACTACCTACTTGTTAACAAGGTATAAACTGTGGTAGGATACCTGTTTGGTATGCAGGGGTCAGTACTGTCCCCCATGTTGTTCAACATATACATGAAGCCGCTGGGAGAGATCATCCGGAGTTTCGGGGTTCGGTGTCATCTGTACGCAGATGATGTCCAGCTCTGTCACTCCTTCCCACCTGTCACTAAGGAGGCTGTTCAGGTCCTGAACCGGTGTCTGGCCACTGTGACGGACTGGATGAGGGCCAACAAATTGAAATTGAATCCAGACAAGACAGAGGTCCTCCTTGTCAGTCGTAAGGCTGAACAGGGAATAGGGTTACAGCTTGTGTTGGACGGGGTCGCACTCCCCCTGAGGACACAGGTTCGCAGTCTGGGGGTTCTCCTGGACTCATCGCTGAGCCTGGAGCCCCAGGTCTCGGAGGTGGCCAGGGGAGCATTCGCGCAACTGAGACTTGTGCGCCAGCTGCGCCCGTTCCTTGGGAGGTCTGACTTGGCCACGGTGGTCTACGCTCTGGTTACAGCTCGTTTGGACTACTGCAACGCTCTCTACGTGGGGTTGCCTTTGAAGATGGCCTGGAAGCTCCAATAGTACAACGGGCGGCAGCCAGATTAATAACTGGGGCGGCATACAGGGAGTGTACCACCCCCCTTCTAAGCCAGCTCCACTGGCTGCCGATATGCTACCGAGCCCAATTCAAAGTGCTGGTCTTGACCTATAAAGCCCTAAACGGTTCTGGCCCAATTTACTTATCCGAACGTATCTCCTCATATGAGCCAGCTAGATCCCTAAGATCATCTGCAGAGGCCCTGCTCTCGGTCCCACCTGCCTCGCAGGCGCGGCTGGTGGGAACGAGGGACAGGGCCTTCTCGGTGGTGGCTCCCCGGCTGTGGAACACCCTCCCCACAAATATCCGACAAGCCCCAACTCTTCGGGTTTCAGAAAGGCTGTGAAAACATGGCTGTGTGCACAAGCTTTTAACGAGTAATATGATAACGTCGACATGGTCCGATTGAAGGCTGAAGCATGAGGTTTTTAGACAAATGGATCTAATTTACATACGTTTTAATTTTTATTATGTATTTTAATGATGTATTTTTATAGTTTTAATTGATTATATGTACTGTTTTTGTTTTATTATTATGCTCTTGGCATTAAATGTTGCCAACTGTTGTAAGCCGCCCTGAGTCCCCCCGGGTGAGAAGGGCGGGGTATAAATTCTGGAAATAAATAAATAAATAAATGCCAGATTCAATTTCTGAGTTGTTAATGTGTCTGGTGCCCCTAATTGCATAAATTCTCAAGCACATGCAGAAGTGGAGATAAGTGCCTTTCTTTTAAGATTATTAAAATATCAATATCTAACAATTATTATTAGTAATTTTATTATTATTTATATACTGCTTTATTTTCTGTCTAAAAGACTCAAATCAGTAAAATATAGCATCTGTTCACTCCATAGAGGCATGTATGTCCTCCCCCCATCCAAATAATCCTTCCATGATCTAGTGGTTAATAGAAATGATTAATGGGCATCCTGGTGGAAATCATAGGAAATCGTATCTCTTTCAGCTTCATTAACTTTAAAGCTCCAATTATGGAAACACTAAAATATATGCATTTCATACAGTGAGCAAAATCAATCCTTTAGGTCATATGTTCAGAAGGCATGCTATAGAGGCCTCTCTGCTTTCATGTAGATTGCCCCTGCTATTCAGGTATGTGTACTATTAGATCTCGCTTCATGTTGCTACTAACCCATTGCTTTGTGTGTTCAACTTGATTTTATAAATGCTTAAAGGGTTTAGCAAGACCATGTTGCATGCAAATGTCTTTTTAAAAATGCTTGTGTATACTACATGCATTGCTAGCTGCTAGAGGTTCAGTGCAAAGTTTAGAATAGATTTTAGATTTGCACAAGAACACACAAAAGTGTCCCCCCACCCCATTATTGCCTTTATGGTGTGACAAAAGGAGAGAAACTTATCCCTTCATCAAAGACCTTTATGTCCCAAGACTCCTGGAAAATAATTGACTTCTACAAGAAACCTCTGGACTTGCCTCCACAAGCCACTTCCATGTTTTAAATTCAGGAAAGAATTGGCGGTGCGGGAGATTGGAGTAAAACAAATGTAAAAAATTGAAACCAGAAAGAAATTAAGGAAATAAATGAAAGCTAAAAAATAAGAGGAAAAACATTTTTTCCATTAGTGTATATTCCTGAAACTTCCCTTGGCAATGAACATACTTAGAAGCTTCCTTATTATTGAAAATTTTGAGTTCTCAGGGTTTCCGATTGTGTGGAAGCTCTTAGGTATGTTCAGTAAAGCTATGCACGGAAAAGCAATGTGATCTTCACCCAGAAATTTCTTTCTATTGGATAATATTTTCATTTGTTTTGCACCAGTTTCCATAATTCTTCTTCCTCTTCCTCTGGTTCTCTTTTTTGGACTCAAAATATGAAAATCAATTATAAGTTCACCTATTCTTCTGCTAAGATCTCTTTGTCTCAAGATTTCTTGCTAAGAAGGAAAGGCATCCCTTCCCAAGAACTCTTAAATAGTGTAGAAATGAAGAGAGGGTTGGTAATCCATGAGAAATCATTACACAGCCCAACCAAAAAAAAAAATCCTTGGTATCTTAGTTTTTAGGTCTTTTCCTGGGTTTATTTAAGGAGCTGATTCAGAAAATTGGACAGACGGCATCAGCTCTAGTTTCTTAGATATGGTTATCATGGTTTTCTGTGGGAGAGCAGAAGGCAACTGGTAGATGGCATATGTTCTGTATCACAAAAACTAGAGCCAATAGGGGAAAACTGGTGCAATTTTTGGAATCACCAGGTCAAATATATCTAGAAACATGCATAACATTTTGGACCCCTCTAGGTGTGTTGGCCAATGTTATTTATTTATTTATTTATTTATTTATTTATTTACAGTATTTATATTCCGCCCTTCTCACCCCGAAGGGGACTCAGGGCGGATCACATTATACACATACAGGGCAAACATTCAATGCCCATAAACACATCGGACAGAGACAGACAGACAGGCAGAGGCAATTTAACTTTCTCATGAGGGGATGTTCGATTCTGGCCACAGGGGGGAGCAGCTGCTTCATCATCCACTCTGATGGCACTTCCTCACTTCCTCATTCCAATGTTGTAAATTAGTTAAACTTGCCTCCCCACTTTTATAAGTGGTACCTTATTTCCTACTTGATAGATGCAACTATCTTTTGGGTTGCTAGGTCAGCAACGAGCAGGGGCAATATTTTATTTTTAATTGACGGGTGCTCACCCCGCCACGGGCTGGCCTCAAACTCATGACCTCATGGTCGGAGTGATTTATTGCAGCAGCTGCTCACCAGCCTGGCCACAGCCCGGCCCCATATGCAAACTCTTCCTAATTAAAAAAAAAAAGGAATGCATGTAATGGCTTACAAAACTTTATAGCATTATGAATTATAGTCTCCAGTGAGGAAAGTGACTCAATTTTATTAAAGGTATATAGATCATATCTAAGACCTGGTAAAGTTTCATAGTATGCTGAAATACCATTTAGCTTGAAAAAAGTACTCTTTTTTTCTAAATATGTACCTTAATGATTGTCTTTCTGGACCCTCACCATATGGATTTGATTAACCACATAAGAAGTATTTTTTATTATTTTCTGAATTAATTCAGAGTAGTTTTAATTTTCATTTATTAAATCTGAATTAAAAAGAAATTGATGCATTTCATATTCATATTTGTAGTAATGAAACAAATGGACATACCTAGTGCTTAACTGAATGCACATAGAATCCACCTTCTACGCTTTGCACAGAATGCATGAAGGTTGCGAGAGGAGGACTGGAGGCCGAGCATGAATGGTACATCCCTTCATGCATATTGTATTCTCAAGCATCCAGGTCCTCTTCTGTGTCCCTCCTGTGAGGGAAATACACTGTGGAACGGTATATGTAAGAGAGAAACGCCTGGTACACAGGAAGAGGAGGATGAACTAGTTCCACTGGATAAGTGATGTGACAGGTGTGCATGGGCTGGTTCCCGCTCCTCTCTCTTTTTGCTGTGTGTTCTGTTCCCTCAGTATCTGAATGCCACAGATACCTGTGGCACGCAAGAAAGGGAAAAGGAGCCAGGATCTGTAAGGGAAGTGAAGTGGTGGGTGGGGCCATCTCCTCCTTTGCTTCCCCGTAGGACAGTGGTTCCCAACCTTTTTTTTGACCAGGGACCACTTGACCAGGGACTACCTGACCGGGGTCCACTTTGACAGGGACCACTTGACTGGGGACCACTATCTAACATTAGTACCAAAAGGGTTACGAATCAATTTTTGGTCAACTTTAGATTAGATTTGGTTATTTGGGGTGCTGATTCAGAAAATTGCATTGGATAGACCACATCAGCTCTAGTTTCTGATACAGAACATATGCCAGCCAGTAGTCACCATCTGCTCACCCACATAAAACCATATTTAAAAATCTAGATCTGATGTGGTCTATCCAATGCAATGGTCAGCTCTGCAAAAAGGAGTGAAAATAAAATTAATAAAATAAAATAAAATAAAATAAATAAAGAGGAAGGATGTTCGTGGACCGGATTTTTGTTCTTGTGGCCCACGGCCCATAGGTTGAGAACCACTGCTGTATGATGAGTCCTCCCAACATATCCACAGTTTTTCTACTTTCACAGGGAGCTACACCACCAACTGTATTTCAATAAATAACTAATCTAATCTAATTACGTAGTTTGACAATATTTATATCATTACAGTTCCCCCCAAAAAACACAACCCAAGCACCAACTTTCCACATAGAAATGGTTGATGTTCACAGGTGAATGTATTCATGTATAAATGAATCCTGACAATCACATGCAGGTTATTACCAGCATTCACTGACTTACAGCAATAATTTTTTCAGGGATTGTCAACATTTAACATGCAAATGACTGAAATTTGGGAAATATCACTGTTTATGAATTGAGAAATACATATTCTTCCTGTACTGGGGAAGAGAGATTTTTGTTGTAATCATGATGGAAATATTTGCATTGTTCTGTCAGGTTCCAGTCAATTGAAAGTAGATTTATAATATTGCTATAGTTCCATATTCTTTCATGACATGACATGGCATGACATGAGCTATTGCTAACTGTCTTAATCTATTGATTGGAGGATTTGTTGCCACTATGAGCATTGTGATTTTATATTTCATAAATCCAAGAACAAGCTCAGATAGCGAGATATTAGCTTCCTCATATTTTGCCAGTTTTTGATAGAGAACATTTTGGTTCAAGACGGGAAGCAGAACTATCAGATTTTTATCTCTCAGACTTAAACTCCTACACTTTTATGTAGACATAACATTCTTTTTTAACTGTGTGTTGAGCCATCAGTTAAACAAGATGGATCCAAGAGTGAGTTAAGAATACATTAGAAAGAGGGAACATCATCATTATCCAAAAAGAGCATTCCTAGGAAACTGGAACCAATCCCATTTGCCATTTGATGATTAGGGCATGCTTTTTTTTTTTTTTTTAAAGTCCTTTATGAAGAATTCTTAGATGTTGCTGAAGCAAGCTTATTTTTAAACTAACGATACTTTTCTCTATTTTTAGAAGTCCATTTTTTTAAAAAAAGTTTAAAATTGCTGAAAATAAAAGTTTAACTGAAAAAGAAAAGAAATGTTAAGTGTTTAGTTCTATCTGTCTATGTTATATGAGCTGTATTACACACGATACATATACGGAAGTATGAATAAAAAGGTGTATATAAGGAATATATATATATATATATATATATATATATATATATATATATGAAACAATAGTTAAAAAGAACTCGAGACAATATTATTTATTATTTAAATCTACAAAATGATATAACAATTAGTTAAGATATTTGAAAAATGTTACAATGTTACATGTACTCCTGAAATTAATGTGAACAATGTGACAATGTGTTTCTTGTGGCAGAGTTTGTCAGAATTTAGTGGAGATTCCCTGAAATCTCCCTCCTTGCCATGCCTACTTTTAATGCCCAGAGCACCCCATGGTGGCTGCCAATTGGATGCACCGCACATCCAGTAGCCTACGTCACAGGGATGGGGAAAGGGGTGGAGGAGAGAAGGAGGACTAAGAGGAGGAGGAGGAGGAAAGCAGCATGGTGCCACCTGACGTGGAGCCCCTCACAATCACCCGCAGTGCCCCAAGGGCTCTGCGGATCACACTTTGGGAATCCTGCTCTAATTGAGAGTAGACTTATCAAATCAACTACTCCATTATGGGTCAATACATATATAAATTCAATAGGTGTACTCTAGCTGTGATTACTTGTAGGCTTATATGAATTAGAGGAAAAATTAAATGAAGAAAAAAGTTTTGAGTTCTTGAAATGACTGGGCCACAATGTGAACTGATCTGCTTTCCACACAATGGGTTTTGCCATCCCCCTTTTTCCTGTGCCTGCCATTCATGTTTCACCTGTCACCACTGTTGGATGGCATAGACCACTTGTGATAACAGGGGTTCTCCTGGAGCTTTGCATTCATCTGGTAGTAGCTACGGTAACAGGAAAGGTAAGGTGATGGTTTAGTGTGGCCTAACAGGTTTCAGTCTGGCTGGTCTACATACACTCTACCATGCTGTTTTACTCAGGTTGTGCACAGAATATGCCAGTTTGGAGTATTGCTGCTATGCACTGGCCATGAATTAAACAGCTGTGCTGATAAACCCTTAGACTTGACTTAACATCCAGCAAAAAAAAAAAAAAAAAAAAAAAAAAAAAAAAAAGTAAAATGAGCCATTCAAGTCAAATGTCCCCAAAAATTATCCACACACAGAAGTTATATTTAAATCCTTCCACAGATTTAAATAAGAATGTGGAAGTAAATATTTTTGTTTATTAGTGTTTACAAATGAAATAGAAGGAAACATGTATAAAGTTCAGAGTTACACTTTCTTAATTCCTGCATGTGACAAGCTCTTGGCATAGGAAACTGATTAGTTTTTTTTAATTAAAGCCTATTATCTTCAGGAAAAAAATCCATTAAAACTAGTTCTGGTGACATTAAACCCTACTTGCCTTCAAATACCTCAAACAACCAGCTGACATCAGCAATGCTTTTTGCTTGATGCCTCAGTGCCATATTCTGGAAACCCTTTCTGAATTGAGCCTGCTACCAGCATTTTTTGATTTTCCCACAAGCTCTACAATAACTGCAGCACCACAGTGTGACCCATAAATGAGACTGAAAAAATTTGGAGCCGTTGTGAAGTGAAGCAGGCAGCCCATTCTACCCCCAATCACTTTCTATCTTGCTATGGAGTTACTTCTTTATAATGTTGTCAACAGCCCTGGATGTTTTAAGTGCATATAGGAGGATTTAGCTTCTGCTTTTGGTTTGGTTCTGGAGACTGAGAAACCCAAAAAGCTGAAGGTCATGTTAAATGGCAGTGCATATGCTGCGGATCGAATGGGTCTATGTTTTAACATTAGAAAGTGTGTGTTGTTCCATATTAACAAGTGCTTGAAAGATGGGTTCTATTAACTTATCCTTGCCTATCTCAAAGGAGAAAATATCTATCAACAACTAGGTCCTTCACCAAGTTTCCAAAGCTGCCAGATCCCCAAAGCCATTCTCCATGCTTTGTGCAATCCAATCTCCCAAGGGCAGACAACCCCTTATGTGCAGATCTGCCCAAGGACTTGTGCTCAAATGGAGAGAAAGGCTCATTGGATCTTGGGTTGGAGGGAGGGATGGATGATGAGATGACTGAGGGAAGGGGAGGGTTGTTGGGTATGTATGGAAACGAAAACACCTTGGATTGGCGGACGACATCTATGGACATTCAGAGGACAACTGCTAATTTAACATCAGATCGTATTGCTCAGCCAACCGCAGTTTCTACTCAGGATCAACATCTCCTAATGACAGACAATTTTGCGGTGGACATTGCTGACCTAAGGATCAATAGAGGCAAATGGACCTCTAGGAGGGCGGTTTGTGACTCTCTGGCCCAAATCCTATCGAAAAGACCTTGGGAAATAAGATTGAAAGCCATAACTTGGCTGCGGAGGGACTACCAGTCACTTGACTGCTCCACGTGTCTTTTAATTACACCGGAAGACAATTTATGGCTTGGTGAGCTACTGGCAATGCGATCTTGCCTAAAGAAGTGGGGCATCACCATCAGAAGGGTAGTTGTGGACCCTCATATTCGCCCCCTTATTGATACAGTTGTACCTGCTCGCCTTTTTCCATCCCTGTAATAAATCCACAGATAGCTCCCCGGTTAGGGCCCCCCCTCCTGGTCTGTACCAATTTGAAACTCTATCTGTCCCAGTTGTCCCTATACAATCAGCCACACTTTCCCGCCCAAGAACACTTCCCCTGTTTAG